>NC_090326.1:151903014-152212982 GCF_035084215.1 Heptranchias perlo | reverse complement strand
CTATTTTTATCCTGTCCAATACCTTCTCCTTTATTGCTCCAATGATAGCATCCTCTTCTCTAGTAAAGAAGGATGCAAAGTATTCATTTAGTACCTCAGCCATGGCCTCTGCCTCCTACGAAGATCTCCTTTTTCGACCCTAATCGGTTCCACCCTTCCTTTAATTACCCTTTTACTATTTATATGTTTATAAAAGACTTTTGGGTTCCCTTTTATGTTAGCCACTAATATATTTGCATACTCTATCTTTGCCCCTCTTATTCCCTTTTTTAGATCTCCCCTGTACTTTCTGTATTCAGCCTGGTTCTCTACTGTATTGTGAACCTTACATTCGTCATAAGCCTCCTTTTACTGTTTCATTTAATCTCTATATCTATAGTCATCCAGGGAGCTCTAGCTTTGGATACCCTTCCTTTCCCCCTCACATGAATGTCTCTACTCCTCCCCGAAGTCCTCCCATTGTTCAGTTACTGTTTTGCCTGCCAATGTTTGATTCTAATCCACCTGGGCAAGATCCCTTTTCAACTCACTGAAATTAGCCCTCCTCCAGTTAAGAATTTTCACATTTGATTGTTCCTTGTCCTTTTCCATAACTGTTCTAAACCTAATGATGATATGATCACTGTTCCCAAAGTAATTAGTTACAGCAGCAAGCTTAAGGTTGTAGTTTAGATAATTTGTATAATGCACTTGTTCTTTGTATCACTTCCATGTATCCATTATTTTCTGTATTAGTTGCCCAGTAGTTTGCGAATCTAGCACAGAGTTTGAGGAACTTCTAGAGAGGTGAATAATATATTTAATAATGTCCTGTGGATTATGCTGTTACATGGTTACATTTTTTTTAACGTGGTTAACTGTCATATAATTTTAGAGCTATTGGCTGCTACTCTGATGCTCTTCGATGATTCATTTGAGCTGCCTCTGACCTTTCTCTGGAAAGTCCCTTTAAAGAAGATGAATATATTGAATTGAATAGAAGGCATTGCAACGATGAGTAAAGCTGAAATTCTACCTGGATTAATTGAGATGAAGGCAAAAAACCCCACAAACCCCGCATGGAGGCAGAGGGCATGGCTGAAGTACTAAATGAGCACTTTGCAAGTGTCTTTACCAAAGAAGAAGATGCTGCCAAAGTCACATTAAAAGAGAAGGTAGTTGCGATACTGGATGGGCTAAAAATTGATAGAGGAGGTACTAGAAAGGCTGGCTGTACTTAAAATAGATAAGTCACCTGGTCCGGATGGGATGCATCCTAGTTTGCTGAGGGAAGTAAGGGTGGAAATTGTGGGGATACTGGCCATAATCTTACAATCATCCTTAGATACAGAGGACTGGAGAATTGCAAATGTTACACCCTTGTTCAAAAAAGGGTGTATGGATAAACCCAGCAACGACAGGCCAGTCAGTTTAACCTCAGTGGTGGGGTATCTTTTAGAAATGATAATCTGGGACAAAATTAATAGTCACTTGGACAAGTGTGGATTAATTAATGAAAGCCAGCATGGATTTGTTAAAGGCAAATCGTGTTTAACTAACCTGATTGAGTTTTTTGATGAGGTAACAGAGAGGATTGATGAGGGCAGTGCAGTTGATTTTGTGCATATGGACTTCAAAAAGGCGTTTGATAAAGTGCCACATAATAGGCTTGTCATCAAAATTGAAGCCCATGGAATAAAAGGGGCAGTGGCAGCATGGATATGAAATTGGCTAAGTGACAGGATTCAGAGAGTAGTGGTGAACGGTTGTTTTTCGGACTGGAGGGAGGTAAACAGTGGTGTTCCCCAGGGGTACTGGGATCACTGCTTTTCTTGATATATATGAATGACTTGGATTTGGGTGTACAGGGCACAATTTCAAACTTTGCAGATGACGCAAAACTTGGAAGTGTAGTGAACAGTGAGGATGATAGTGATAGACTTCAAGAGGACATAGGCTGGTGGAATGGGCAGACACGTGGCAGATGAAATTTAACGCAGAGAAGTGCAAAGTGATACATTTTGGTATGCAGAATGAGGAGAGGCAATATAAACTAAATGGTACAATTCTAAAGGGGGTGCAGGAACAAAGACCTGGGGGTATATGTACACAAATCACTGAAAGTGGCAGGGCAGGTTGAGAAAGTGGTTAAAGAAGCATATGGGATCCTGGGCTTTATACATAGAGGCATAGAGTACAAAAGCAAGGAAGTCATGATGAACCTTTATAAAACACTGGTTCGGCAACAATTGGGGTAATGTGTCAAGTTCTAGGCACCGCACTTTAGGAAGGATGTGAAGGCCTTGGAGAGGGTGCAGAAAAGATTTACTTGAATGGTTCCAGGGCCAAGGGACTTCAGTTACATGGATAGACTGGAGAAGCTGGGGTTGTTTTCCTTGGAGCAGAGAAGGATGAGAGGAGATTTGATAGAGGTATTCAAAATTATGAGGGGTCTAGACGGAGTAAGTAGAGAAAAGCTGTTCTCATTGGCAGAAGGGTCGAGAACCAGCGGTCACAGATTTAAGGTGATTGGCAAAAGAACCAAAGGCGACGTGAGGAAAATCTTTTTTATGCAGCGAGTGGTTATAATCTGGAATGTACTTCCTGAAAGTGTGGTGGAGGTGGATTCAATCGTGGCTTTCAAAGGGCAATTAGATAAGTACTTGAAGGAAAAAAAGATTTGCAGGGCAAAGGGGAAAGGCTGGGGGAGTGAGACTAGCTGGATTGCTCTTGCAGAGAGCCTGCATGGGCTCAACGGGCTGAATGGCCTCCTTCTGTGCTGTAACCCATTCTATGATTCTAAATCTGCCACTGTGCCTTATGTGATCAAAATTCATGGTTACTACTTGTAGAGTTGAATCAGTAACAACCCATTTGACTAAATCCAATTTTTAAAAGTGTTTTAGATTTTCTTTATATTCAGTGAAGGAGCTAAAATATTATTTAAGATTCCACAAAATTAAATGTTTTTCACCCTGCCAAGCAGAGTTTTTAAGATAGTGACCAAAGATGTAGGAATGGGAGTGAAAGTAATTCAGTTGTGGATTATTTCCATTAAATCATATACGAGAGTCATGCATTACAATTGGAAAATGCCATGGCGATCCATGAAACGTATTACACTTCTAATGATACTTTTGGTTGGTGCGGCAACTCAGAAAAATAAATAACATTTTCTGTGGTTTGATACATTATATTTAGATACATTGAAGAAAAAATAACTGGATTATATATGGCCAACAGAAAATGCACTGATTGCTCAGCGGGCTGTTGAGGCTGCCTGTTGTGAAGGGAGCTGTCCAACATCTGGAAAACTTATTGAACAAGGAACTGTCCAGTGTCTGCCTGGACTGAATGTAGCCTGAGTCAATGGTTTGTTGTGGCTACGAAATGATAAACAAGATTTGTTGTAATCAGAGGGCTGTGTTGTAATTAGGGACCTGATCAGAGGGGTTTATTGCAATCAAAGGCCTATGTTGTAATTAGGGACCTAATCAGAGGGGTTTGTTGTTCTAGGTGTCAATTGAGCAGACTCACTGTGTCCTGTGTATTGATCAGAGGGGTTTGCTGGTCTTTTTTCAAACCAGCCAATATTGCAATGTTTTCTAATATCCAGATTGCAATTCTGACCTTATCAATTAGTTTGTTAGTAAACAGATGATAGTATGCGTTGCAGAAAGGAGCCGATGTGTGAAACATGCTAACCTGACTGACGGTATTATTACATGCCGTGTGTGTATACCTGTAAGTGTACGTGTGAGCCCATAAGAGTGATCTGCAGTCGGGTTTAAAAAAAATTGTTGTAGGTTATTAATTCACAATTGCATTGACATTACTCTCTGCATTGTGTGTACTGGAAATAAATACCAAAATATCAAAATGCTACATCAAAATGTTGTCCACTGATCCTATACTGTAATGAGTGCTGAATGACAAATTATTCTGGATCACAATGTTATGCATGAAAAATTAGTAAAATTAATCAATAATTTGTAATTAATATGCACGGTATATTTTACATTGGCCAATATCAAAATATACAAATGATGTTTTATCAGGGCTTATATGGAAAGCAGCCGCACACAGCATTTTATCACTCTAGATTGAATAGTGTTTCGTTCACTCTTCAGTTCCCATTTTTCTTTCTGGCTTTAAAATTATCAGTAGATTATCCGATAGCTTCATTCACATAAGCCCTCTGTTTTGCGGATTACACTAGACTAGATGACATTAGTAAGGTAAACC
Source organism: Heptranchias perlo (assembly GCF_035084215.1). Lineage (NCBI taxonomy): Eukaryota > Metazoa > Chordata > Chondrichthyes > Hexanchiformes > Hexanchidae > Heptranchias > Heptranchias perlo. The sequence continues at coordinate 152,208,758 of NC_090326.1, read as the reverse complement.
ATGGCAAAATAAATCGTTGGAGGGGATTGCAAGGAGAGAGGGGGCGGACTGCTCTGAAGGCTAGCACCAGGCTACTGCCTATTATCATCATCTGTGGATAGATGTTAATGTGCTGATTAACATAATGTCTATTTGTTATGGTTTGGTACAACAATTAGAATAGTAAGCATTGATTGAATCAGGTACCCTAATAATGCTTCTCAGTTCATGTTGTTCCACCTTCAACCAAATGATGCATCTGCTAGCCTACCAATAGGCAATTTGTTCTAAACGCATGGCACCACCAAGGTTCAAAGATGTGGAGATGCCGGTGATGGACTGGGGTTGACAATTGTAAACAATTTTACAACACCAAGTTATAGTCCAGCAATTTTATTTTAAATTCACAAGCTTTCGGAGGCTTCCTCCTTCCTCAGGTAAATGTGGCTACGAAATGATAATGGGCCTTTGATTGCAATAAACCCCTCTGATCAGGTCCCTAATTACAACACAGCCCTCTGATTACAACAAATCTTGTTTATCATTTCGTAGCCACATTTCCTGAGGAAGGAGGAAGCCTCCGAAAGCTTGTGAATTTAAAATAAAATTGCTGGACTATAACTTGGTGTTGTAAAATTGTTTACAAGGTTCAAAGAGTAAGAGAGAAGGTAAAGTAACTCAGGATTTACTGATGAGATGATTGCAAGGTTGGGTGTTAAAAGCCTGTAGATTGGAGTAGGAAGAGAAGATTTGAGGGAGGTCAGGCATTCCACAGTTTTGAGGTCCCATGAAAGAATGCGAGAATTAATTAGAGTGGTTATTATACTATTTAACAATACATTTTAGCATGTATTCATTAAAAAGGCTGTGAATACCTTACAGGCCTGAAGATTAATCAAGTGGGTTTGTTGCCATACATGACAAGCATGAAGCTGAAGTCAACACTCAATAGTCTAATCACCTGAAATTGAAATTATACCGGATATACAATTTTCTTATGAATTGCATTTGATTATTTCTTAGTAAATTTGGCAGTAGTAGCATCACAACTACTTTTAAGGTTCTTTTGTGATTGTGAATGTCACACTATATCACTAAAGCCCTTCAGTGACTAAAAATGGATTCTTCAAACACCAAAGAGTCAACAAAATCAGTGCTTGTGTACACCATGCTTATGGCTGTTGAGTAGGAGTAATACCTGGGTGTTATAATACAAGAATTTCTGACGGTCTATGTCCAGTGCTGCAAAGCTATTTTAACAGAAAATAGAGTTAGGATGTATTGCCAGGATGATCAAATACAAAACAAAAAAGTCTCTGTACAAGGCCTCGGTTAGGCCTCATCCAGAATACTCTGTCCAGTTTTGGTTCCTTTGCATGATAGGTGATATGTAGGCCCTGGAAGAGGTTCAGAGAACGGCTACTAGATTGATACCTAGTTTAAAGCCCACGTTATCAGAATAATCTTAGAGAGTGGGGTTTTTTTTGCTGTAGAAAAACATGGATTTCAAGGAGATTTGATTCACGTTTTTAATAAGAGACCGATTCAGTCCATTTGGAAAGGCTATTTGAGTTCAGTAGGTTGTGGAGGACTATGGAACATGAGTATAGGTTACAAACCTATAGAAATAGGTTCAATGTCAGGAAGTACTTCTTTTCACAGAGTTGTCGACCTATGGAACAAGTTGTCTGCTTGTGCAGTGAGTGCCTATTCTCTGAAAACATTCAAGAAGGAGATGAATGTTTTCCTGAGTGTGGCCAACATAACAATATATAACGATTACCCCGTCATCATGGTCTCCTGGAGCATCTCTGATCACTTTCAGAGGTTGGAGATGAATTTCCGAGACTTCTTTTTCCTAAATTTTCCTTAGGCTTTTGCCTTTCCCAGGTGATTGCATGGCTGATGGTGGAAGGGATGGGGTTGAATGGGATCGTGGTGTGCATTATGGGACAGGTTCAATGGACAAGTGGCCTATTACTGTCCTTCATTTTTGTATGTTTCATATAAAAATAAATATCTCTGCTTCCGATGATTACTTTCTTTATCCATGGCTCACTGGTAGCACTCCCGCCTCGGAGACGGAGGTCGTGGGTTCAAATCCCACGCCAGAGACTTGAGCACATAATCTAAGCTGATACTTCAGTGCAGTACTGAGGGGAGTGCTGCACTGTCAGAGTTGCCATCTTTTGGATGAGATGTTAAATTGTGGCCCAACCTGACCCTCCAGGTGGACGTTTAAGATCCCATGGCACAATTCAAAGACGAGCAGGAGAGTTCTCTAAGTGCCCTGGCCAATATTTATCCCTCAACCAACATCACTAAAAGCAGATTGTCTGGTCATTATCTCATTGCTGTTTTGGGTCCTTGCTTTGGACAAATTGGCTGCTGTGTTTCCCTACATTACAACAGTGACTACAATTCAAAAGTAGTTTGTTGGCTGTGAAGCGCTTTGGGATGTCCAGAGGTTGTGAAAGGTACGATATAAATGGAAATTCTTTCTTTAAATTATGAATGAGGAGACTAGGTATTTTTAGCTATAAACATGAAAATAGTAACAAGATTTTTTTTTAAAAACAAGTATTCTGCCAGCATGAATTCTCTGCCTAGCTTCCAAACACTAACAATTTTAATGTCTATAGCATTTTCTATCGGTAATAATAGATGGAAAGGAGTGATTTCAAAGCAATGAGGCTGAGAGTTTAGATAGTGTTCTTAACTGCTCAGATTTCAATCTTAAATCTGGTGCCAGCTGAATGCCTTGATCAAATTTCTGCCTTGTAATCACTCCCTGCTGTTTCTTTCTTAATTTAAAAATATATTCTTTGGGATGTGGGCACCGCTGGCAAGGATGGCATTTATTGCCCATCCCTTGAGAAGGTGCCAGTGGGCCACCGCCTTAAACCCTGCAGTCCATGTGGCGAAGGTATTCCCTCAACAGCGAGATATGTCCAAGTCAGGATGATTGACTTTGAATGGAACTTGGAGGTGATGGTGTTCCCATGCACCTGTTGCCATTATCCTTCTAGGTGGTGAAGGTCATGGGTTTAGGTGGTGCCACCGAAGAAGCCTTGGCGACTTGCAGCGGTGCATCCTGTAGATATTACATGCTGCAGCCACATTGCGCCGATGGTGGAGGGAGTGGATGGTGTGACGATCAAGTGGAGTGCTTTCTGCTGGATGGTGTCGATCTTTTTGAGTGTTGTTGCAGCTGCACCCATCCAGGCAAGTCCGGAGTATTCCATCGCACTCCAGATTGTTGCCTTGTAGGTGGTGGAGAGGCTTTTGGGAATCAAGAAACGAGCTACTTGCTGCAGAATTTCCAGCCTCTGACCTGCTCTTGTAGCCACGGTATTTATGTGGTTCGTCCAGTTGAGTTTCTGGTCAATGTGCCCCCCAGGATAGTGATGGTGGGGGATTCAACGATGGTAATTGAATATCGTGAGGAGGTGGTTAGACTCTCTCTTGTTGGAGATGGTCATTGCCTGGCACTTGTCTGGCGCGAATGTTACTTGCCGCTTATCAGCCCAAGCCTGGATGTTGTCCAGGTCTTGCTGCTTGCGGGCACGGACTGCTTCATTATCTGAGGAATTGCTAATGATACTGAAGACAGTGCAATCAATATTAATACGACTGTTCCAGATTTCCCTTCTGAGTTCTTAACTACCTTGGCTGCTGCCAGTCTCAGTAGAACCTTTCTCCAGTATATAATTGTGTCAACAATTCTGCTGTGGAGACATTTTGAATTGTACCTATTAAAATGATATATTTTGCTGGAGGTAAATAATTTACTGTTAACAGAACAGTGATGTGTGTCTGCACATCCTACAATATAGAATAAAACTTCTCTTAATGTTATTAAAAACCTCCATGCATTCCCACATGAACACATGTATCTAATATTCGTAATCATTATAGCACAACTTCCTGATTCAGACTTTACAATAACAATTCTCTTGCCACCTGGCTGTATTGCAATCCATTTACTTAATATCAACACAAAGTATGTTCTGTCCCAAGCAACAGGTTGTCTAATTGGTAACATGGTTCAGATATCATCACTTTGTTCAAATTCTTTGTTCAAATTTCCAGTCAGGAAAATTTGTGGAAAAACTATTAGAATTGTCAAACAAAGATTTATTTGTAAGCAGGAATAAGTACAGGTTGAAAATGCTCAATGCCATGGGTCAGTTTAGGGTATGTTATAAGTCAAGTGTGTAAATACACAATGATCAATATGTGCTCGGACCATGACTAGGAATTGAAATTGGTAGGCCAGCTGTAGGATGAGATCACAAGGTGGAGATCTTGAATCACCATGCATATTCTTAATTTCTCACTTCAGTATATATGCAAACACGTTTTTATTTTACATCATATTTTACATTTCTTGAAGAAAATGCTCCCAATGTGGAATATGGAAAAAAATGGTAGAAAATTGGCATCACCATTTAGGTGATGGTGAGGGTGGTGAGAAATAGTGCAGTATGAGGCACAAGCTGGCATTTGAGGTGATTCGAACATGCTGTATTCCACATCGGTGCATTGTATTTATGCAGTGTTCCTACACTTAATTTTATTTCTAATAGTACATTATTAGAATGTACTATTAGAAATAAATAGTATTTAGATGTAACAATATCTAAATACTATTTAGATGTAGATGTAACAATAGATGTAACAATAATTTCAAAGCAAGTTATCACTTTAGCTGGCTTACTCTGGAAGTGGATGAGCTGAAATTATTTCATTCAGTACATCGGGCAGATTTGTTAACACGTTAGTACTATAACAGGATTGTAACATCTTTCTTTATTTGCACAAAGCCTGTAAATGTTGAAATATTTTAGGGTTAGTGACAATCTGATGGTCAGTTTGTGTCTGTGATTCCATGGGTGTTGAGTTTCACAGTCTGAGAAGGATCATCAGGACCAAGTGTACAGTAAAAGCCAAAGATGCTGTTACGCTTTGGTGGGTTTTTACTCCAGATATCTATCTGGGTTTAATGTCTCCGTCCGCTCCCGTAGGCGAGCCATTGCACCCTGTGACCTGTCCATCATCCACGTAATCTGTAGCAACCCCAGAGATCAAATAGAAGAAAAGCCTGTTGCTGTTTTTCTGCCATTGATTTATGTCATGCCCACCAGTAATCTTCCTCAGTTTTGGAATGAGGTAAAATAAACACTTCATTAGATTATTGCTTAGGCTATAAACTGTCAAACAGATTTATTAACCAGTAAATGATTATCTGACCTATCTGTCTATCTCTGATGAACAGAAGCAACAATACATTGTAAACTTATAGTGGTTATAGACTTGACTATCCCTCCGCTGGAATACAGAAAAATAAACACAGCCGTGCTTGCAGTGTCAAACTGCAACGTAAACTAGACCAGACACGGGGAGAGTTTTAACATCCCAGGATGAGTGGGGGTAGAGGCGGGTGGGGGGTTAAAAATAAAAAAAAAGGGAAACCGGACTCCAACGCGCCCACTTCCGGTTTGAACGGAGACGGGTTGGGGGGCGGGCGACTAACCTCTCCGAAGGCGGGTCTGTCATATCAATATTTTAATGAGGCCGCGTGGCTCAGATTTTATCTCTGTACCACCTTTAACGCTGGCCGGTTGAGTTTCCTGGGCCTCGGGAAACCCGGCAGCTGAAGGGAGGTGAGAATGGCTGGATGGAACAGGTAAGTGCCTTTCCAGTACTGCTTGTGGGCTAGGAGGAGCTTGAGTGCTTCTCCTCCCCGGCCTCCCAGGCTAACTTGTTTAACCCCCGTGTTCCTCCCCCCCCCCCCCCCCCACCCCGCCCCTCCACAAATATCCGGCTCACATTCCTACCCCGGATGTCCGACCCCCTGGCTGCGGCCTGGAGCCGCAGGCCTACCCTCCTGACGGCCAGCCATCCTCTCAATTAGCTGGCTGAGGCTGGGAAACTGATTCAAAACATTTTAAACCCATTCTTCCGGGTTTCCCAGCCGCTAAATCCCCCCTCCCCGGCTCCATTCCTGCTATTATTGGAGCCAGAAAGTCTTTGAATATTAACCTTTGCATGGTGATTGTTGATGATCATTCATTGAGTCTTTCTGGCCTATCTCTCTCTCTATCTCTCTATCTCTCTCTCTCTCTCTCTCTCTCACTTCAGATGAACTACATAATTTTTACAGGACTGGCTGAAGAATACTTTTGAAACTCCCAGTCATTTTTTTAAAAAAGTTTAATTTGCGTCTCTTAACCTCAAACAGCTGTCAAACATATGTACAGTAAAAACCACAAAACGCTTGTATTTGAATTGATTGGCTTGGCTCCTCCTTCTGACACCTGACCAAATACAATGGGACAGATTTATTACTGAAAAAGCACCGAGACTGCACTTCTTTCAGTCAGTATAACTCCAGCAGGTACCTGTGTTAGATACTCATGGTGGACTTCCATCAGTTCCGTCAGCCAGTGTAGTCCCTGCAGGTAACTTTGTTAAATATTCATGGTGGACTTCCAGTACCCTCCATAGGCAGTCTTCCTCTCGGGGAAGGAGGTTCCAGTGCTGCTGCAGCAGCTGAAAGGGCCATGACGACCATTTTGTGTCTGCAACAATGTGGCTCACTGCAATGTCCAAGGCTAGTGCTTCTTCAGGGCACTGAGTACACATATTTAAAGACTCTTTAGTTGCAACATTGTTTTTTTAAAATTTGCTCTTAAGATGTGTCAACGAGTCAACCATATAGGGTGGAACTGGAGTCACATATAGGCCACACCAGATAGGAGTAGCAGGTTCCCTTCCCTGAAGGACACTAGTGGATCAGATGGGTTTTTAACAACAATCCAGCAGCTTTTGGATGGGACGTTTTATGGCTGGTTACAGAACAGAATTCTGGGAGCGTTTTGGTGCCCTGCCCTTACAGGCAGGAACTGATCCATGGAGAAAATCATTTTTGTCATTGGCATGTGACAGACTGGCTGCTTGGAAAGGACCAAAAATGTTCAATACTCAAAGCATTAAACTAATGTATTCAGAATATAAAGGCTTATTCAAAGTTAACAGGAACTGTAATATTTTAGTTACCATTCATAAAATTGTTTGAATGCCATCTTGCATTGCGAGGAAAACACCATCTTCACTTGGTGAACAGGATGAGTTTTATTGAAGTACTTTTCAACAAAAAAGGGTGGGAGGAGGCTCATGTGGAGCATGAACCAGTGGGCCGAATGACCTGTTTCTGTGCTGTACATTCTATGTTAAAGAAAAAAGAGATTTTCTTTGTTAAAAGCAAAAATATGAAAGTTCCTGTAGACCACCCTCAGATACCTAGAATTCAACAAAGTCACCTGATGATTATCTCACTGCTGATAAACGGGGCCTTTGATCATTGTTCATTGATATCATCAGTGGATGTTTTGAGTGACGGGTGATAGAAACTACTCTGTGTTTTCACTTCTGTTGAGGCATTTTATCAACACCTGCCTCACAGATTGAAAAGGCTCGTTTATGTTGGCTTGGTGTTCCCAGGGATACTGTGATTAATGGATTTAATTTTTTGCAATCACTTACCAATTTAGATGCTGAATAAGACATGCTGCTTCGTTGCACATAATCCTGTGCGTATAGTAATCACACTTAATATCAAAAATACATAAATCAATTACACAGCTATAACATCACTCTTAATTCATTAACTTCCTGCTGTATGATAAGATTTGTTTATTATTTTTAGAAACATTAACACTTTTTTAAGAGATGTAATAAAGAAATGGAGCAAATCTCATTTATCGGCATTCTAGTTTATTGGATCCCCCTTTCTCTACCCCCTCCCCACCCCGCCCCCCCCACCCGCCCGGCCTGCGTATAAATCTCTGGAACTGATTCATTTCCATGCTCTATTATGTAGAACAGCTTAACTTTTAAATCCTTCTTTCAGGGATACAGTTATTGTTGCTCCCACCACTGCTGTGTGATATTCTCTACACAAGCTTCTATACATGGTATGTTTATGTGCCCGTGTGGAGCACTTTATTTCCAGGATAGATTATCCAAAGCTGGTGGATAAAGTTCTGTTCCTGGTGCGGGAACGGTGCATTTTGTAACACAGTGAACTTCAAATGGCCACCAACATGTAGAGGAAGTCCGTGTGTTGCTCAGTGTGGGCATGATTGGGATTTACAAAACTTACTGGTGTACAGATGTAATATTTACAGTTTTCTTAGTTTTCTTATATTTACATGCAGTATTTCCAATTGTCCCAATTTCTTGTTGCACAGTCTGATTGGGAGGTTCTACCTTCATTACGCTGGTCTGAAATGGCTCAGCAAGAATATCTGAAGGGGAACAGGGGTAGTCTGCAAATTAATGTGTAGGTCCTTTTCATCTGTTTTTTTTAAGGTATTTAACTTTCCCTTGACAAAATGTTCCAGCATTATCTTCAGTCTGCCTGGACACACTGAGAAATTAGGTAGGCAGCCTGCTCTCGGACCCTTGTCAATGTCCCTTTTTGGCCCCAGGAGGTGTACGATATCACCCAGCGCAACATTCCCATCTGATTATTTTTTTCTTCTTCTCATAGGAACAGGAGTAGGCCATTCAACCCCTCAAGCCTGATCCGCCATTCAATGAGATCACGACTGATCTGTAACTCATCCCCTTAAAGTAGACACTGCTTGGCAGCTCCAAGCTCAAAATGGCACTGATTGGGAGCCGAGTGATGTGAGGCTATCAAACATGTGACCTCTCACCCCCACAACACCTTGCGTAGTTAACTTGTCCAGATATTAGTAATATTCAATTTTTGACGCTGATGCTATAAGATGAGGCAGGGACCCATTGGAATGAAACAAAGCAGTGTTACCGTGTACACTGAGTCGAATAGCTGTGATTTCTGACTGGCCATGTGTAGAATTGTCACAGTCAAACCAACAGCTCAAATAGGGTGGGTTTCTACTGAAAGAAATATGTGAAGAAAATCACAATCACCTCACGGAGATCCTATTATCATTATTGCATAATCACTGTGCTACATGATAATCAGTGTAGTTTATATGGAATCATAGAATGATACATCACAGGAGGTGGCCATTTGGCCAATTCCCTTTCATGCTATTAATCAGCTGGGAATGCTCATTGAACCCACTGCAGAAATAAAGTGCTGTTTTGATAATTTACCATTGCAAAAGCTATATTCTGAGGACATCAATATGCCGTGGTGCTGTGTTTTGTATGCACAGAGCCTTTACTGCAAGTTTAATTGTCCTTTGCATTCACAGCTGGTTATTGTGCTATTGCGAGGAAGGTAACATTTCAGATATTTTTCTGTGCTCCACAGGAGCTTCAGGTTCTGAATGTAATGAATGTCTGGCTTTCTTCTGTCTTTTTAAATATATATCCAGCTCATTTGGCTTCTCCCCCTGTTCTCCCATTCCATGCAGTTTTCAGTGGTTCAGAGGGTAGGACAGGTGTCCTGCCTTCAGCACCAGCCACTAGGAGGTGCATAAATGTGCCTCATGGTGACTCATCCTCTTCTATCTCCTGTACCCCCGTGGGGAAGCAAATGCATTCTACTCTGCACCAGCTTGAGATCGTACATCGAAGATTGATAACTTGCCAGGTGCAAATGAAACATATTTCTTTGAAATATATAAGATTCTGAGATGGCTTGACAGGGTAGATGCTGAGAGGCTGTTTTCCCTGGCTGTTGAGTCTAGAACTAGGGGTCATAGTCGCAGGATAAGGGATCGGCCATTTAGGACTGAGATGAGGAGGAATTTCTTCACTCAGAGGGTTGTGAATCTTTGGAATTCTCTACCCCAGAGGGCTGTGGATGCTCAGTCGTTGAGTATATTCAAGACTGAGAGCGATAAACTTTTGGACTCTGAGGGAATCGAGGGATATGGGGATCGGGCGGGAGATTGGAGTTGAGGTCAAAGATCAGCCATGATCTTATTGAGTGGTGGAGCAGGCTCGAGGGGCCATATGGCCTACTCCTGCTCCTGTTTCTTATGTTCTTATTTCTTTTGACACAGGCCCATGTCCTGTCGTTCTACGCTCTCAGTCAATGTTGTATTGCATGTTTCTTTCCTTTTAAAATGTTATTATTAATTGATCTAGAAAATGAAGTAGAAGCAGATCAGAGCCTAAATTAATGGTGATTTAATTGCGAACGTTGATAGTGATCCCCATTTTCTTTTTTAGTTGTCTGCCCTCAACTTGTCTCTTCTCCCCACAGATGCTGCCTGACCTGCTGCGTGTTGACAGCATTTCCTTTTTCAGATTTCCAGCATCGTGCAGTTCTTTATTTTTGTTTGTAATGAAGTTGGGGAAGGGAAGCAAACAGTGGATGTACAAGATAAACGGGGACAGTCTCCAGGAAACAACAAAGCAAAGAGATCCAGGGGTATAAATTCGCTTTGGGGCGGTAGTGCAAAATGAGTAATTGCGAATCGGAAGCCCGTTTTGCGCAACCCTCCAAGACAAATTTATACCCCCTCAAGGTTTTAATGGAAAGCACCCTCAAACCATCAGCATCATGTGCACCAGTGGTGAATAAGGCAAACATAATATTGGGCTGTGTAGCTCGAGGGATAAACTACAAGTTCCAGGAAGTGACAATGAGTTTGTACATTGGAGTGGCTCGCCCCCATCTAGAGTATGTGTTCAGTTCTGGGCACCATACTACCTGGGGGGTGCACATTAGTCTCGGAGGGGAGTACAAAAAACAAAGAGAACAAAGTTGTTGAACGGGATTGGACACCTGTGCTATGAGGAAAGATTTAGGACACTAAGGGAATTCTGCATTGCACAAGAAGGCAGCTTTGAGGTAATTTTAAAGTGAGTGGAAGAAGTGGATCTCCGAGTAATGTTCAATATTAACCGGTCACTCGCAGCTTGGCTCAGTGGTAACACTCTTGCCTCTGAGTTAGAAGGCTAAGGATTCAAACACCCCTGCAGGACTTGAGCAAACATGCTCGGCTGATGCTTCAGTCCAGTACTGAGGGAGAGCTGCGCTGTCAGGTGCCACTTTTCGAGTGAGTTATTAAAACCGAGGCATCAAAAGATCCCGAAGCACTATTCAAGGAGGAGGTAGCAGGGAGTTCTTTGTTTCTTGGTTAACATTCTACCTCAATAAAACATGACCGAAACATATTAACTTATCATGTTCATTCATTGCTTGTGGGACCTTGGCTGAAAAACAACAGTGACTCCATTTCAAACGTAATTCATTACCTATAAAGTGCTTCGGGACATCTTGAGGACATGAAAGGCACTATGTAAATATAATCTCTCTTGTGCGCTCTATATAGCTGACTCACTGCAGGACAATGGGACATGTCATTAAATTTACTGTGCTCCAAGGAACAGCGAGCTGGAGAATTAATGTTGTACTGATGCACACTTTCTCCAAAGACGGCTGTCCACCAGGAGTACAGGATCAGTCAGCTTTTTCTATAGATTCAAACTTATATCGGAAAAGGTTAATACACAGTTAGCATCAATGTGCAGACGGTGGTGAATATGTTGAATAGCTTACCCAGGGAGGCAGAGGATGGTATACATTTCAAGTGGGTGATAGATAAATCTTTGGAAAACAGTGCTATTGAAGGGTATTAGAAGTAAAATGGGGTAGAGAATCTGTGATCTTTGGGAATGGCCTGATGGATAAAAATGGTCTTTTCCAGTCCTGTATAGTTCTGAGTTTCCAGGTAAGGATGTTGCTAATAAAGCATCATTGGGTCGCTGTGGATTCCTGCCGATTGGGTTGATTCCATTATGGAATATGTCCTGAACTTGGCCACAGGGATTTTTTTCGGCTATCTTTTTGCTTCCCCTCGATTTTAGCATTATTAGTGATTTGGAGAGGGTGGTACATGAGGTCGTACTATCCAACAGAGCACTGATGTGTCTGATGATCTTTTCTCCCATTTCTTTTAATACATCCATACCTATCCAACTTTTACTCAACTTACCTCTGCCCTCTGGATTGGCACTAATTGAAGAAATATGGAGTTAAGAGATGGATTTTTTAAAAAATTGCATAAAAAATCATTGGCATGCATGATATTTTGGAAAAACTTTAAGCATTGGCTGTCTGAACAGGGACTTTAAATAACCGTTTGAATATGCAAAAGCTAGTTTATCTGTGATCATTCTTGATCTCTCTCACTTTCAAGAGCAATTAATGTTCCGTGACCACCAGGAACAGGGCCAACATTAGTGGAAAAACCAGCACCGCGTCAATCACAGGAAATGTGTACTTCACGAATACTAAGTGGCATCTGAGCCACAAACTTGTATCAATGTCCTTTTCCTGCTTTTTTTTAAAAAGAAAAATATCAATTTCACTATTCGAAAGAGCGTTTAATTTATCTCTGTGGCTTTTCAAAGGGAGCCCATCATATTGCTGTAATTCCGTTAACCAAATTGCACGCTTACAAATTGCACAGTTCATAACCACTCAAGGTAAATATCGATGGAAAAACGGACATTACTTCCTTTTTACTGATTGTAAACAATTTTACAACACCAAGTTATAGTCCAGCAATTTTATTTTAAATTCACAAGCTTTCGGAGGCTTTTTTCACATTTTTCACATCGTTCACCTGACGAAGGAGGAAGCCTCCGAAAGCTTGTGAATTTAAAATAAAATTGCTGGACTATAACTTGGTGTTGTAAAATTGTTTACAATTGTCAATCCCAGTCCATCACCGGCATCTCCACATCCTTTTTACTGAAACAGAGGTAAACATGGTCAGGATGTATCTGAAAGGAGTGGGGTGCAGCAAGGACACAGTTGTGGTACAGTGATTTAAATAAAGATCTAATTTCTTGTTTGGCTCACACTTACCAGTTTGCAGTTACCCTACTTGCACCATTGAAATTAAAGAGAGACAGAAGGGAGAAGTTAAAAAAAAAAAAATTTTTAATTTTAATTAACAAAAACTATTAAAATGTGGAATATGAGACTGCACATATTTAAAATTTAATTTTTAGTGGTTTGGCAATCATTAAGAGTCATCGTGCTTTTAAAACTTAGTTTAGACCTGGCATTTTTAAGCGTACCTTTTGGTGGTGTAATTAATTACTTTCCAGCTGGGCGGATGAAGAAGTTTGCGATTTTTCAATGATTTCAGCATGCGATGGCCCTTTAATTTGCAGCTGACAAATTAGCGGTGAACCAATAGGAGCAACTTCACGATTTCTGGATTTTCGTGCACAGGTGCAAACATGGGAACTTGTTCTTTCGATTCGCTATTAAAAACGGAGAGCACTGTTGAGCTCCTCCGTTATTTCGGGAGCAAGTTCTGCCTCAATAACTGCAAATCCAAGACAAATTATTACCCAGTAAAAGGGTTAATTAGTGCAAATTATATGGTATTAATTTATCAGTAAATACTGTCAAGCGGATTTAAATGATTGAAGTAACAATGGCACATAAATAACTGAGTGTGAATCTATCACTGAACAAAGTACTTCATCGTCCATTGCATTGTGTTTGTTACAGTGCTTTGTCATGCGTGATTGACAGCTTTGGGAATTGAGGTACAGCTTCGGTCCCTGGTCTTTTGTAGCTGATTCTGCATTTTATTTTGCTGTTTACTAAGTGCTACATTTCTGGATTTTGTTAGGTTTCAATTTTCTTTTCCTGTTTGGAGCTGAGAATCGAGTTCCGAAGCATTATCTGTGAACTGGGCTTTCCATATTTCTCTTTCCACCCACCTAAGACGCTGACATGCTGGAGTATGGTTCCATGAACATGACAACCCTCCGATGGCCGTTGCTCCTGTGTAAGCCGAGGCACCACACTTGAGGCCAGTGGTAGCACTCACACTGCCACTCAGTTGGATCAGCAGAGAAGGGTTCAAAACTGAGGCCTTTCTGATCTGTACGATTCAGTTGCCAGGAAGGCGCTGCATCTATCCACTACTCTAACCCCCCCCCGCCCCTCCCCCCCCCCCCCCCCCCCCCCCCGCCAAGGAAGATGCTCTCAATGGCCTTTTTAACTGTAAATGAAGTAGCATTTCCCAAACGTCAATTCAGTGATTCCCCACTTTCCTGCTGGAGCTTGTACCTAATGAGAGCTCAGGTCGCAGATACAGCTACAACAGGACGGTGCCAATTCTCCTACCTGCACTGCCTTTGAATGCAGCTCCCTGGGAGGGAGAGTGATTGGTGAATCTAACCTGCTATGTGCAAAGCTGCATGTTTCCATAAGCACAGATTAAGGCGCGACATGCACTTAGCCTATTGGTTATTGCAGAACTAAGCTGAAACCTAAGCTAAAAGCATGGCTACTGAGGCCGAGTACAATACCTCAGAAAAGATCAGCTGAGAGATTATGAACAGGCTGAGGCTCTTTTCTCTAGAAAAGAGAAGGCTGAGGGGTGACCTAATAGAGTTCTTTAAAATTATGAAGCGATTTGATACGATAGACGTAGAGAAGATGTTTCCACTTGTGTGTGAGTCCAAAACTAGGGGCCATAAATCTAAAATAGTTACAAATAAATCCGATAAGGATATTCAGGAGAAACTTTTTTACCCAGAGAGTGGTTAGAATTGGAACTTGCTACCACATGGAGTAGTTGAGGCGACTAGCATAGATGCATTTAAGGGGAAGCTAGATTAGGGCACGAGGGAGAAAGGAATAGAAGGATATGTAGATGGGGTTTCTTGAAGTAGGGAGGGAGGAGGTTCATGTGGAACATAAACACCGGCATGGACCATTTGGGCCGAATGGCCTGTTTCTGTGCTGTAAATTCTATGTAAAGAAGCAATGCACTAAGAAGGCCAGTTGCATCCAACAAGGAGTCAAGTGAGGAAGGGAAGATCAGGGGAGGGAATATAATTGGTGAGGAGAGAAGGGGGATTTTTGTGTTGGATTTGCAGTTATTGAGGCAGAACTTGCTCCCGAAATAACGGAGGAGCTCAACAGTGCTCTCCGTTTTTAATAGCGAATCGAAAGAACAAGTTCCCATGTTTGCACCTGTGCACGAAAATCCAGAAATCGTGAAGTTGCTCCTATTGGTTCACCGCTAATTTGTCAGCTGCAAATTAAAGGGCCATCGCATGCTGAAATCATTGAAAAATCGCAAACTTCTTCATCCGCCGAGTTGGAAAGTAATTAATTACACCACCAAAAGGTACGCTTAAAAATGCCAGGTCTAAACTAAGTTTTAAAAGCACGATGACTCTTAATGATTGCCAAACCACTAAAAATTAAATTTTAAATATGTGGAGTCTCATATTCCACATTTTAATAGTTTTTGTTAATTAAAATTAAAAATTAATTTTTTTTTAACTTTTCCCTTCTGTCTCTCTTTAATTTAATTCAATTATTTCTTTGGCTTTATGTTAAAAAAAAATTAAAATTTTTGTTTACAGTGATTTTAAATGAATGAAGTCTGCTTGCCTGCTTGTGGGCGTGACATCCCCCTGACAGATTTTGTGGGCGTGTCCTCTAGTCTCACAGACTGTTCCGTGCGCATCGACTTACCCTGCTCAGTGGCTGAGTTGATCGCGCACAATTCTTTTAAAGGTTCAAAATCACGCAAGTCGACGCCACAGAGCCCGCAGTAAGTACATTCGTTAATTTAATTCACAGGAGCTGCAGCGATCGTTGCCACCCCGCTCTGCACAAGTTCTGGCCCGTTATGTTGGTGTAGTAATTGAAGGTGACTTTAAAAAAAAATGCATCACTGTAACTGCCTAATTCTTGGCACCGATGGGGTAATTTTGTGAGCTAGAGCTTTTGGCCCAGAACATCACTAGTGGTCACACTTATCAGTGGTGATAGGGCTACAGCATCGTATCCCTGATTATTTTCACTTGCACTCACTGTTAATTAGGCTTCACACTGGTGGCACGACCATGCAAAATTGCTTAAGAGTTCACTATTTGGTTAAAATACAAATTTGTTCATTCCCATTCTCATTAGGAACATTCTATTACATTTTGTAATTAGCATGTGATTTAATTAGCTGTGATATCACTAAACACCTTTGCCAGGAATTTCCTCGGGGTCTATCCCGATCGGTCGCCGTAATTTCAGTGGGAGATTGGTGGAAACTCTGCACGTTTATCTGAGGTTTCCACCAAGGTGTTGGCCAGGGGCTGCAGAAACTACTGAGTTTATTCCAAACTGCTGACACACAGGCAAAAGCAACTTTTGAACTGAAGTAACTTGAGTTCAGTCGCTGGCCTGAGCTGGCTGGAACTGGTTTGAATTAGCTAAGTTTTTTGAAAGACAAAGGAGATGTGATAAGACACAAGTCCTTATTTAGAAAAGGAGTAATGAGGTAATGCTACCTAAGTCCTTGGGACAGAGCCAATGAGGAGAAGACACAGACTAGGCGAGCAAGCCTAAACCAACGGAAGAGAGAGAGACAGCACAGCTTGAAGAGATAAGATTCGGAATAAGAATGAAGAATCTGGGGCGTGGAGCCAGAGCAAAGACTCCGGAGACCAACCATCGCGGAAGTGGAAGAACCTACGTCAGGGACGTAGAGATGACGTAGAGAGAGAGAGAGAACGGAACGCCTGGCCAGCGTCAGCTCTTGTTTTTGGGTGTTAGCCTTTATATCCTGTGACCACTCAGGGAGTGTCAGAGAAACCTAGTGGGTGTGCGTTTAGATCCTAGTTTGGCAAACTGCATGTCTATATGTAACCAGACGTATAGCGTTTAGATGCTAGTTTGGGTATAAAAATGTATAACCTGGTGCAAACTGCAAGTCTATATCTAACCAGACGTATAAGCTATATGTATATGATCTAACGGCGTGAATAAAGCGAATTGAGAGTTAAGAGAGAATTGACTCTTCTCCTCTTTGTACTAAGCCAATAACCATAACCGGTGACCTCCGGTCAACAAAGGTTACGGTGGCTGATCAGGAGAACCTCCCAGGAAATTCCTGGTGTTTAGCTGGCCCCTTGCCACCCTTAATCTATCTTTCCTCTTACAGTCCATAGGCAAATATTGCACAGCTGGCCCGATGGCTCAGCCAGTTTATCCAGTGAGTAGCTGAGCTGTAGAGATGAGGAAGCTACATGAATACTGTGGCTGCAAGAGCAGGTGGAGGCTGGGTAGTCTGTGGCAAGTGACTCACCTCCTGACCCAAAGCCTTTCCACCATCTACAGGGCACAAGGTAGGAGTGTGACGGAATACTCTTCACTTGTCTGGATGAGTGCAGCTCCAACAACACTCAAGAAGCTCGACACCATCTAGGATTAAGCAGCCCGCTTGATTGGTACCCCATCCACCACCCTAAACATTCACTCCCTTCACCACCAGCGCACCGTGGCTGCAGTGTGTACCATCCACAGGATGCACTGCAGCAACTCGCCAAGGCTTCTTCGACAGCATCTCCCAAACCCGCGACCTCTACCACCTAGAAGGACAAGGGCAGCAGGCACATGGGAACAACACCCCTCCAAGTCACCATCCTGACTTGGAAATATATCGCCGTTCCTTAATCGTCGCTGGGTCAAAATCCTGGAACTCCCTTCCTGACAGCACTGTGGGAGAACCTTCACCACACGACTGCAACGGTTCAAGAAGGTGGCTCACCACCACCTTCTCAAGGGCAATTAGGGATGGGCAATAAATGCTGGCCTTGCCAGCGATGCCCACATCCCATGAACGAATTAAAAAAAAACAGGTTCCATTCTCTTTCTGTGCTGTGTTAGCTCTCCTAACTCGGTGCAGCAATAGTGCCACTGCAGTTGGTCTCCGTGTTCATGTTAGGGAGCAGAAAATTGGCCATCAACTCCTGTTGGAAGTGTGTGTGCACATAGGATGTTTGTTGAGGGCAGGAATGGGCTCCAATACCTAAGCAAAAGCGACTGTTGAGGTTCAGACATGAAGAAAGGTCACGTGGGTGAGCGACCAGATGATGGCCAGCACCTGTGGGACTGGACCTCAGAAAGGAATCGACACCTTCGGGGAAAGAAAGGTGGAGAGAAGAAAGTTGGCTTTGCCTAATCACTACTACTTGATTTGTCCTGTAGCTTTTATCTATGGGCTTTGGCCCTATGCCTTGGTTTTTCAATTTAAAAAGAAAGGAAACCATTGTGCTTTCATCAAATGCTTTATCAGATTAACAGCCATCCACCGACCGATATTGCACTGTGTTATTGCGCCAAATTCAAAAGTAATAAAACAAAACGTGGAGTAAGACAGTTTAATTTCCCTCTGCCCTTATCGGGTTGATGAAGTAATTAAGCTAGCCTGCAACTTTTAGTGTGCATTTGGGAAAAAGAAGCACAAAATAATGGCTTTGTGAATCAGCACTGTGTGTAGGTAGGGAATGAGGGATGCTTTATGTTTAATCTAGCTGCATTTTTTTATTGAAAATCTTAGGTTGTGGGGCTACAGCACCAGCTCCCGATGCTACCAAGTTTAAAAAGAGTAGGAGGGTAGGTCAGTAATTAGAGACTGTGGTGCCATGCTTGAGTTTATAAAAGGCTGTAAAAGGAAGGGAAGAACTTAGTGACGTAGTAAGGTACAGGATGGGAAAAGACCATTACGTTCATCTGGCTGGTCCCAGTGTCCAGGAAATATTGTCTCCCATGATACCTCTCATACCGGTCGATATCACATTTTTCTTCAGAATTGGAAAAAAAAACTTTCTTACCCAACTCACTCTTGAATTTGCTGATGTAGTTCTCAGTTCCTGGAAAAGAATAAATAAAGAGGAGACAATGCTTAATGATATCATAGGCGTTAATCCAAAGACTAATTCACTTTACAAAATGGCACTTTGATGCCCCGCGAGAGAATTTTAGGCACTATACATTTCCTTTATCTGTAGAACATTATCGTGCTCAATGTATGTGTATATACATAAATAATTCTCCCAAATACAAGAGGAAAATTGGAGCAAAGCAGAGACACACACTACTTATTTATCTCTGATAGTATTTGCATAACGGGAACATTGTTTTATTTCAGCAACTTCTTCACTGATCATTGCAGAGCTCGAACGCTCTGAAAGTAGCAGCCCCAGGTCCCCTTCTATAATTAGTAGAATTACTGTAATTTTACACTGTTTCTGGTCATTCTTTTTTTGTATTGATGAAATGGAAAGATTGCAGTGTTGGGGAATTGAACATGCCCATTTTTAACACATGGCAAAATACACAGTGAAAGATTCTCTGTTCTGCCCAAACAATCCGCCTGCTCCCAAATCATACCTTGCGTTGAATTCCAAACAGTATTTATGCTATGATCTTCAACCCACCAGGAACTAGTTAGAGACGGA
Source organism: Heptranchias perlo (assembly GCF_035084215.1). NCBI lineage: Eukaryota > Metazoa > Chordata > Chondrichthyes > Hexanchiformes > Hexanchidae > Heptranchias > Heptranchias perlo. Next base: position 152,189,540 of record NC_090326.1, on the reverse strand, counting down.
ACACTTTCATTTATTAGAAGCTTTACAGCCTGCAGACAGTGAGGCACCTTTATCTCATTAATCTGAGATAGATGTTACAGGGTTTCCTGAGACCACAGAGCCCCTTGTAGATGATTTGAGTGCAATTGGGCTCTTGAGTGAATGGAATATGAGGTGACCTTTTTTTCTGCCCAAGCAAATTTGATGTAAAAATTTACCTCACTGTGCAAACTGTGGAGTTTCTTCAATTGCACAAATGGAAAATGATGTTCCATGACATGTTGGAGATAATAAATATGAAGGTGGTTGCATGGCAGGTCATTCAGCTTCTGAAAGAGAAAGATCATCCAACAGTTTGAGTGGGACCATTTATCAAACCTGCACTTACCCGAATCACTAACTTATCTTTCTGTTTCAGAAGCCAACTGACCTGCTGTATATTTCCAGCATTTTCTGGTTGGGCTTCTGTCTAAGTATAGATAGTCTATAATGCGCCTATATGCACTGCACAAACGCACTATTAGTCCTGCTTACTAATCCATTTTTCGAAAGGTGCTCCTGCAAAGATGCCACGTTATTTGGGCAACTCATTGATTGAGGAATATTGAGACGACAATAGTAATTCCCAGTTATTGTATTTCTGATTTAAATCTCTTAATTTTCTGCATGCAGAGATGCAGTCAAGCCAGAAGAAGAAAAAAAAACTTGCTTTCGATCTGACTTTTGGGTTTTAATTTTATAAGCATCACAGTTAAATTAGAAAGAAAGAATAACTGCTAGTGTCTGTGTAATGTTCACCAGTCATTGATTTAAAGTATTTTTATACAAGGAAATTTTTGTGAGTCAGAAAATGAGAATAAATAACATGTTTTAAAGGAAAGGGTATTTGTCTTTGTTGTTTAGGGATAGATGATGAGGCAATAGGCAGCGTAGTGACGCCATAACAGTTACTGCCTGCACTATTTTTTTATCTTATTATTTATTGGAACTAAAGCATTGAGAAAGCTGATTGCGTCTGCTGCAGCACAAGCTTGGTGCAGCTACTAATTTGGCAGCAATTTAACTGAGTTATGACACTAGACTGATGCTGGATGCTGCAGTGATTGAAACTGTCCAACATCTCTATGAGGAGATGAGAACCCTTTAACCAGCAGTAGCTATATGCTTACTGCACTTTTTTTTTGCAGATGAAACAACAAGCATAGTGCAGTAAGAGAGACTTTTTAAAAAGACAGACCCCTTGCATGAACCCAAAATGTCAAAGCAGTTCCTGAGGTTGAAGTATTTCAAAAGAAAAAAAGGCACAGATAAACAGCCAGGGAAACATCAAGATCCAGTGATGTGATAAAAATAGGCTCATTAGCTTGCTAACCTTTAACACGCTGCAACAACACCACTGGAAACTGAATCCATGTTCCACGCGATAAGTGTCCCAATTTCCAGCCTGTCGCTGCTCTGAGATTGGTTTTCGGGAGCCCAATTGCTTCACCATGAGGGCAAAAGGGAGAATCCAAGGGAGAGGTGGCCTAGTTGATCCCTTCTTGTGACCAGTCCAAATTATTGATGAGGTGCCTTAGAGCAGATGGGCCAGAAACCTCCCTCAGGGAACTCCGCCTCACGACTTGAGCCATCTCTCAGAAATTTCCTCCCCTGCATTCCATTCTGCACGGAAGGAATTTCCTGTGCAAGTTACTCCAGCACGCACTCGAATCCCCGCTCTCGTCTTCTGTCTGGACATGATCTGGCCGTCCGGCTGGAGCCCCCAGTAGAAGACTCTGCATTTCGGGGCTGCTTCCTTGCACCATTGAGGACCTGGGTAGAGAGCGTTGCACAGAGTTGTGGCAATAAGTACTGTAGTACCGAGCCACTTTACTGACCCTTGCGGCCTGGAGGAAACTGTATTCCATATTTGCTGCCCCATATTTCACTATCTCAAGGGGCTGCTCCTGGCCATCATCTTGAAGGCTTGCCTTCTGCCCCTGGTAAGAAATGTTGGTATACGCTTTGTGGTTTAATTAGCGTTGGTCTTTCCTAGCATTCAGTCTGCCTACTGACCACATTTAAGGCAATTCTTGAGTCATCTCTCCCACAGTGGGGGTGCTCAAGTAAGAAGAACTGGCAAAAATACCTTAAAAAGAGAGTTCTTAATCTGAACCAGAGGGGAAAACATCCACTATCTTATACGATAACATTTAGATCAAGGTGCATTACAGTATAGCCCCAATCAGACATTTTACCTTGACTTAGACATTTGCAATCAATATTTTGTAAACTATGTACTGATCGTCTTTTCATACAGCATCTTTCTGCAAGTTGTGAGCATTTCCACATTCTGATAATTAAAGCTGGAGCAAGTTTTGAGCTCACTTGGTCCCCATAAACCACAGTCTTCATTCCAGGCCGTTCTGACCATTGTCCCCTTTTGTTGCTGGAATTAAGTACTGGTCACTAAGAGAAATCACTTGGTGAGCCACATCTGCAAGTCACAGCTCATACAAAACAAAAAAATGCTCTTTGCAGACCATGCACCAACTGAATGATTTTATACAAACTGGGCTCTACTGCCTCAATGAATCTGTGTGTGCTTATTGGAACCAGCATTTCATTTACAAATACAACTTGATGGGTTATTGTAACCTGAAAAGTGAATGGAATAAAAAGGTCTCAGTTAGCATCTAATGCAACGATTTTGCTGTGACTGGTCTGCGTGTTTTCTCTTATTTATCTAAGGGAATGTGATGCAATTTTTAAAATATATTTTTAAAACATTATTTTATTCCCATCTCTTCTTCAGCCTGTCCTAAACATCTTCCTGTTCTGAGAAGATGGATTTGACATCTGGTCCCGAAACCCTGCCAGTGCCATCCTTTAACACCTCTGGAACGTGAATGAGCATCCCAGGGTGACTCACAAGATAAATATGGATGAGGTGGGCCATTTGGCCAACTCTACTTCATCCATCCAGAAAGATATGTTGTGACCTGGAAGGCAATGCCTGAAAGGGTGGTGGAAGCAGATACAACAATAACTTTCAAAAGGGAATTGGATAAATAGTTGAAGGGGAAAAATTTGCAGGGCTATAGGGAAAGTGCAGGGGAATGGGACTAATTAGGTAGCTCTTTCATGGAGCCAGCACAGGCATGATGGGTTGAGTAGCCTCCTTCTGTGCTGTATAATTCTACGATTCTATCATAATTACAGTCTACCTATTATGGCACTCAGCAGTCTCTTAAATGATTCCAGGGTTCTCACCACCACTCCCCTATCCTGAAATCCATTCCAAGTGTTGGTTCACTCTTTTGTGTGAAGAACCCCCTGACATCAGTCCAAGCTTTGCCTAGTCTGTCCTGCTGTCATGATGAAGCTGCTTTGGGTATATCTTTTCAATACCGTCTACCATCTTGTATATTTCTGCCATTCCCACTTAGTCGGCTCCGTTAAAAGCTGAAAAACTCAGTCTTTTTCTCATAACTCAGTCATTCGATGTCAGTGATCAACCCACCCTTGCTCACCTACAGTCATTTGGTCAAGATCAGAAATGCACCATAAGGGGGAACTTGTGGCAGAATCCTGCTGTTCGATAACTGTGGTGTGCTCTGTATAGAAATCACTAGTCTAATTCCATGGTCCTACTTGGGAGCTGCACTCACCAGGAACGTGACTCGGAGATAAAAGAAAGATGTATATGTATATAGCGCCTTTCACAACATCAGGACGTCCCAAAGCGCTTTATAGCCAATTAAGTACTTTTGAAGAGTAGTCACTGTTGTAACGTAGGAAACGCTGCAGCCAATTTGCACACATCAAAATCTCACAAACAGCAATGTGATAATGACCAGATAATCTTTTTTTAGTGATGTTGGTTGAGGGATAAATATTGGCCAAGATCCCTGTTCTTCTTCAAAATAGCATCATGGGATCTTTTACATCCACCTAGAGGGCAGATGGGCCCTCTGTTTAACGTCTCATCCCAAATACTGCACCTCCGACAGTGCAGATAGGGCTACGACATTGTAGCCCACTTCTCCAGCTGATAATTCCTGTCTGCCCAGCTTCCCACAGGTAGTGCACAATTATCCTCTCATTTTATGCCTGAGGTGGAAGGGAGCAGGATGATAGTACAATGCATTGAAGCTCTGCCAACATACTGTTGTTGACCCCCTGCCCAGAAATCCAATTTCATGTCAAGCAACAAAACTAATAATGATAGAGAGGCTGTTCTCTCTCCAGAATCTCCAGTTGGTTGCAGTAGAAATTTAATACACAATTTGTTTTGAAAATAATGACTCAATAGTTCCAGAATCATTTTAAGTGATTGTTTGGCTGCTCAAGATTTGTATATAGTGAAGGAGAAGCTGTCCGAATTGTAAAAATATTACTCTTTGTAACAATGCTGTCATGCAACCGTACACACACAAATATCTGATTTGAAATCGAGCAACCATTTACAACAAAAACATTTTCAGCTACTTTGGCAGCAACACTTCTGATTTGCAGCTCTGCTTTACAAGCAAGGGATGTAGAATACTGTAAGTTGGGTAATTTTTGCATGGCTTTATCTTTTTCATCTGGCCTTTAGTGGTGGAAAATTAAACCATTGCAAATGTTTCATCTTCATTGTGATATGGCAAGCTGCAAAATTAAAGACCCACAATTTCTTCAATGAGCTCACTCCTGCAAATCTTTAGCTCGGTGAAAATTGCCCGATTATAGCACCCCAACTGCAAATGTCAATGAACTTTCCTGTAACATTTAGGAGTATTTAAAAACTAGAGAAGTGTTGGATACAGGTGAGGTGCCTGAAGATTGGAGGGTAGCAAATGTTGTGCCTTTGTTTAAGAAGGGCGGCTGGGAAAAGCCTGGGAACTACAGACCAGTGAGCCTGACATCTGTAGTGGGTAAGTTGTTAGAGGGTATTCTGAGAGACAGGATCTACAGGCATTTGGAGAGGCAGGGACTAATTAGGAACAGTCAGCATGGTTTTGTGACAGGAAAATCATGTCTCACAAATTTGATTGAGTTTTTTGAAGGGGTAACCAAGAAGATAGATGAGGGCTGTGCAGTGGACGTGGTCTACATGGACTTGAGCAAAGCCTTTGACAAGGTACCGCATGGTAGGTTGTTACATAAGGTTAGATCTCACGGGATCCAAGGTGAGGTAGCCAATTGGATACAAAATTGGATTGACGGCAGAAGACAGAGGGTGGTTGTAGAGGGTTGTTTTTCAAACTGGAGGCCTGTGACCAGCGGTGTGCCTCAGGGATCGGTGCTGGGTCCGCTGTTATTTGTTATTTATATTAATGATTTGGATGAGAATTTAGGAGGCATGGTTAGTAAGTTTGCAGATGACACCAAGATTGGTGGCATTGTGGACAGTGAAGAAGGTTATCTAGGATTGCAACGGGATCTTGATAAATTGGGCCAGTGGGCCGATGAATGGCAGATGGAGTTTAATTTAGATAAATGTGAGGTGATTCATTTTGGTGGATCAAATCGAGCCAGGACCTACTCCGTTAATGGTAGGGCGTTGGGGAGAGTTATAGAACAAAGAGATCTAGGAGTACAGGTTCATAGCTCCTTGAAAGTGGAGTCACAGGTGGATAGGGTGGTGAAGAAGGCATTCAGCATGCTTGGTTTCATTGGTCAGAACATTGAATACAGGAGTTGGTTTGTCTTGTTGAAGTTGTACAAGACATTAGTTAGGCCACACTTGGAATACTGTGTACAGTTCTGGTCACCCTATTATAGAAAGGATATTATTAAACTGGAAAGAGTGCAGAAAAGATTTACTAGGATGCTACCGGGACTTGATGGTTTGACTTATAGGGAGAGGTTGGATAGGCTGAGACATTTTTCCCTGGAGAGTAGGAGGTTTCGGGGTGATCTTATAGAAGTCTATAAAATAATGAGGGGCATAGATAAGGTAGATAGTCAAAATCTTTTCCCAAAGGTAGGGGAGTCTATAACGAGGGGGCATAGATTTAAGGTGAGAGGGGAGAGATACAAAAGGGTCCAGAGGGGCAATTTTTTTACTCGAAGAGTGGTGAGTGTCTGGAACGAGCTGCCAGAGGCAGCAGTAGAGGCGGGTACAATTTTGTCTTTTAAAAAGCATTTGGACAGTTACATGGGTAAGATGGGTATAGAGGGATATGGGCCAAGTGCAGGCAATTGGGACTAGCTTAGTGGTATAAACTGGGCGACATGGACATGTTGGGCCGAAGGGCCTGTTTCCGTGTTGTAAACTTCTATGATTCTGTGATTCTCATTTTTGAAGCTTTCCATCTTTGTATCTATTGGAGTGCTAGCTTGGCTTGATTGATACTACTTTTCACCTCTGACTCAGGATGTTGTGGGTTCGTGTCCTTCTCTATGACTTGAGCACGTAATCCAGGCTGACAATCCAGTGCAGTACTGAAGGAGTACTGCATTGTTGGATGCTATTCTTCAGATGAAACTTTAAAGCAAGGCTCTGCCTGCCTGTTCAGATGGATTTTAAAGCTCCCACGCTCTATTCATTGAAGTTCTCTCAAGTCTTAGCCAACATTCCTCTCTCAATAGCACCACCAAAAACTTCTTAAGTGGGTATTCATCTCGTTGCTCTCGTTGTCGGAGCCTGCTGTGTGCAAAATGGCTGCATCACATGCCTACTACTGAGCAACATTCACCTTTATAATAATTTGTGAAGTAATTCATTGCAAGCAGAGTGTTGTAAGAAGTTTTGAGAGATGTGATAAGGCATTATATGAATTAATGCAGAATGTGAAGGACTTACTCAGTACATGTCAATATAGTAAATATTTGCAGTAAACTTTATTGCATGAGTAGAGTTTGACTTAATTCTAACCTTGATAAATGGTCCACAAGAGAATAAGGAGCAATATTGTTTTTCAAAATTGTGGCCCTTCTACCACATGAGATTTGGAAGGAATTAAATCACTTACTAGGTGTAGGTCATTTATGCTCTGACAGTTTCAATTAAGCCCACAAATGAATCTGGCTCAGGGCCTGTTTAGAACTAGGTCCCAGGAGTACTTTCACCGGCCAGGAACTAATTCTGACCAACACAACACAACTCTTATCTGGCTGTTTGAAAGTTTCTCATAACCGTCAGGACTGTACTTCATTGTCAGGATTGCTAAGTAGTGTTGCCAACTCTCGTTGAATGTATTCCTGGAAGGTTGATAACGTGACATTTGATCATGTGATGGTTTCCTGCAGTTTGCAAATGTTATTGCATTTACTTTATAAAGGTTGGGTCTCCTGTAGTTGGGTACCTCTGCTTGTGCTTAATAGTATTTTTTAGGGAAAAAAATACAAGAATAGTCAAATTCCATTTTGTGTAAAAGCAGACTGTGTACAGTGTCATATATTCCGGATTTTTTTTTGTAATCATCTATTTATTGCTATGTAAAGATTTGTAAGTTGCTTTTTGGGCTTGTTCTTTTGGAAAGTTGCATCAATCCAAGTCATTTTCCTAAGTTTAGAAGATATGAGTTATGTACTAGACTTTTTAGAAGTTTATTTAACAAAACAAAAATCATAATTTGTTCTGTTGTATCTCCTATGGACTTTGATTCATTTATGTACATGTTGATATTTGTATGGTTATTGAAATACTAAAACTAAACCTGTTGAAGATTCATAGTTTTATCAAGTGCTTTAAAGGGAAAGTAAAAGATTAGTGCAGTTCAGTAGTGATGCATTTAGCATTTTAGGATAAAATTTATGAGTAATTTGAGACATGACATGTAGTAAGCGTAGCATGTTTGGATGGAAAAAGGTGACTTTATGACTTCCCAAAGCTCTCCAACACTGGGTCTGTTGTAGACTAATTGATAGAGATTGATTGCTACGATTTGTCAACGACTCCACTATCATTGTATCATGCGACGACTAGGATGGTAGAAGGCGAACTAGATGGACCTTGGTCTTTCATTGTCTAGCAATTCCTATGTGTTATACAAATAAAATACAAAAAATACATCTATGTCAAGAAATATAGTTATACGTTAATTCTGTTTTTTAAATTTGTTTAAACCCGTCCTTTATTTGTGGTTTAAAGTATTTTATGAATACATCTCACCTCTTGTCTGGTTTTGGACCTGGTCCACCCTCGGCAAGCGCACTTGGTGCCACCCGTGCAGATTCCCCGGTGTTGACCACAACCTTCCATGAGTTCTCCTTCATGAGACCGGGGGCTGGAAGAGTTTGGCATCGGAACTTGAATCTTTTGGATGAGAATTAACAGGTGCGACGTGCGATGGCGTGAACCGCAGACTCGATTTCCGTATTTTCTCCTGGGTTGTTCACAGCAGTTCCCGGGAGATTAACCTTCCATTCTTGGAGACTCCAGGACAATTTGTGGGGGTTGGCAACTGTATTACTGGGTCATGCACATTAGCATCAACAAATGTAAAGGTAATATCCAGAGAATCTGGCATAAAGCACAGCATTCAGGTCTCATATTTCTACATGATTTTGTATGTTTTACAATCCTTAGTCAAAATCGATACAGGCAACAAACTCCTGAGATCTTTTGGTGTCTAAGGGAACTAAGCAGCACTGAATACGTTAGTTTAAGTATTTTCATTCAAGAACCATGTTGATTGTTTTGCAGCTTACACACTGCTTTTTATCTGGGGTGTGGGCTAGGAGGGTCTTGGGAGAGTGAATTAAATAACAGAAAGGAGGGGGATGTGAGAAAGAAACAGCAATGAAATACATGAATGGCAAGTGGAAGCAAATAGATAGAAATTGAGAAATAGCGAAAGAAAAGCTAGACAGAACAGAGAGAAAGTTAAGAAACAACAGGCAACGGAGAAGCAAGAAGAAAACAATTGAGTGAAACATTGAATGATCAGAGAATGTAAGTGGGCAACAGAAAGAAAATGTAAATTTAATGGAAAGTATAGAAACAACAGGGCAAGCGGAAGGAAGTTGAGATAGGAGACAGAAAGTAAAAAGACAGTAAAAGAGAGTAAAGAAGGGCAGAGAGAGAGCGTGCTGAAGTAGAGACTATTCTACTTTGTAAGTAAAGTCTGTTCCTTTACTTATAAAGTAAAAGAACAGACAGAAAATACATCCAAATGAGAGAGTGTAAGGAAACACAGTAGAGAGTAGGAGAAACATGTGGAGCAAAGAAGTGGTAGAATGACTGCAAAGAGACATGAAAGACAAATTGAGAGAATCAAAAATTGGAAACAGAAGACAATTAGAGAAATAAGAGAAACAGCAAAGAAAAAGTGCAGAAAGCAAACAAAACAACATAAAGGAACAGCAGCTAAAAAATAAATAAAAGTGAGAAGACAAGTAAATATACTGTAGTATAATCTGCTATTAATTTTTTGTCTATATGCAGTGAAAACACTAGGACTGCTGATGTGTTTACATGAACACAGAAAATTATACTGAAAAAGCAGGTAAGAGTTACAAGTACAGGCAAAATCCTATCACAATTTGGGACATGTCTATGTTAAAAGAGCACTCCAGGGACCCTCAGATGGCTGGTATCTCAGATGAATCAAAACAATACCTTGTACAATCTTTTAATGTATGATTGTGAAGATTATTTTCCAAATAAATAAAACGGTACTTTGTGCATAATTTCAATCCAGAATATAAAGATTGTTAAAGTATGCATATCTGTCACGAGAAATACAAAAACAATTTGCATGTACAAGTCAACTAGGTTTGATGGTGAATTGATTCTGTGTCTTCAACATTGGATATACCTGTCCTTTATGTCACAGAAAGCCCTTGATAATTATTTCAATGAAGCCATCTGCTGTTTAGATGCAAAAAGACCATTTTATTGTTACAAACAATGAGACAAAAAGATGCAAACTTTGTCACAGCAACCACTTGCATTTATATAACGCTCTTAATGTAGAAGAATACTCGAAGGTGCTTCACAGATCTGAAATAAATGGGCACCAAGCCAAAGAAAGAGGGGTGACCAAAAGCTTGGTCAAAGAGGTGGGTTTTAAGGAGGGTCCTAAAGGAGGAGAGGGAGGTGGAGAAACAGTGGGGCTTAGGGAGGGAATTCCCCAAGTGGGCCGAAGCGGCTGAAGGCATGGCCACTGTTAATTGTGTCCAAGGTGGTATATATCAATTAGTGTTAATTATATTCAGGTGGGGGTATCAATTGGGGACTCTCTTGTATCCATTTATAGGAAAGTGTGTAATGTTGAGCTGTGTGAATAAAGGCTTGGAAGCAACTGAAGACCAGGCTCTAGTATTCTATCCTCCACCACCTGGCTATCTGGCTTTTTACAGCCACCAATGGTGGGGCAAAGTGGAGGGGGGTTGCACAAAAGGCCAGATTCTGAGGAACGGATGTTGTAAAGTTGGAGCAGGTTACAGAGATGGGGAGGGGCAGGGCCATGAAGGGATTTAAACACAAGGATGAAAATTTGCAACTGGAAGTGTTGAGGGATCGTAAGACAATGTAGATCAGCAAGGATAGGGGAATGGGATTTGATGTAGCTTGGGATACAGACAGCAGTGTATTGGATAAGCTGAAGCTAACAGAGCATGACGGATGGGAGGCTGACCAGAAGAGCATTGGAATAGTTGAGTCTGGAGGTGATCAAGGCATGGATGAGTGTTTCAGCAGTGGATAGGGTAAGGTAGAGATGGAGGCGGGCGACATTACTGAGGTGGAAATAGTCAGTCTTAGTGATAGAGCGAATGCTCGTTGCGGGGTTGAATAGGTTGCTGACATTGCAAATAGTCTGATTCAGCTGAGACAGTGACTAGGGAGGGGGATGGAATCGATGGCAAGTATACAGTGATGGTGGTGGGGGCCGAAGACGATGGCTTCAGTCTATCCAATGTTTATTTGGAGGAAATAATAGCTCATCAAAGACTGAATGCTGGACAAACAGTCTGATAACACAGAGGTGGAGTGGTAGAACTGGGTGTCGTCAGCATACACATGGAAGCTGACCCCATACCTGTGGATGATATCGCCAAGAGGCAGCATGTAGATGAAGATAAGGAGGGCCCAATGATAGAACCTTGGGAGACTCCAGAAGTAACAGTGTGGGGGTAGTTAGAGATTGCTGAAGATGCTCTGACAATGATCGAGTAGGTAAGAGTGGAACCAAGTGAGCTGGAGAGGCTTGGGAGGAGGGTGGTGTGGTCGACCATGTTGAAAGCTGCAGAGAGGTTGAACACTATGAGGAGGGATAATGCATCACCATCGCAATCAAAGTTGATGTCCTTTATGAATTTGGTTAGGGCTGTTTCAGTGCTGTGGCAGAGACGGAAACCTGATTGTAGAAAATTAAACATGGACGGTGACAACACATTCAAGGACTTTGGAGAGTAAAAAGAGGTTGGAAATGGGGCTGTAGTAAACAAGGACAGAGGGGTCAAGGGTAGGGTTTTTGAGGAGGATAATGGTAATGGAGGTTTTGAAAGGGAAGGGGACAGTACCTGAAGACAGGGAACTATTTACAATGCCGGCTAGCATGGGGGCCAAGAAGGGAAGTTGGGTGATCACCAATATAGTGGGAATGGGGTCAAGGGAGAAGGAGGTGGGTCTTGTACACAAGATGAGCTTGCAGAGGGCATGAGAGAAGACCAGAGAGAAACTAGAGAAAGGCACAGGTTCCCCTTGGTCTTGAGGGAGCAAAGATAGGGACCAAATGAGGGATGGGAGAGAGTAAAAGTTTTGCTGGGGACAAGGGCATGAAAGGGAACGGTTGAGCAGATCGATGGCTACATAACCGTTGTGATGAATGGCGGGCCAAAGGCTAGGAAGGATGTGTTGTTACACCTACTTTTTCTGATAAGATAAATGACCAGGTGTATTGTCACACACCTGTGTTGAAATGTTTTCTGCTTTCGTCTCAATGAGCTCTTTTTCCCCCCCTTGCCATGCACCCCACCACCATCACACCCCCCTCCCCAACCACCCCAGAGTAGCCTACACTTGTGGGACTGTGGTCAGAGGCTGATGTGTTTTGGAAACTCCTCCCCAAGCAATGGAATGACTGGGTCTCAACATCTTACCTGCGAATTGCTATTCAATTGGTAAATTATCAGCTTAATCAGATAATTTGAGAAAATCGTCAGGATATACAGGTCTGATAAAAGAAAAGCAATTCAGATGCATTCCAAACAACCTATCTATAATGCATGATCGGTTGAATAAGGGTGGGAGGAATTCTGGTGAGTAGGATTTCCTCTGGATCCCAGCCTTGGCTGAATGAGAACTGCATATTTCCTGCAACTCACATTTGGGCACAATATACTTGTTTTGTTTTGGCAGAATAGTTACATCATACACTGTAGAAATGTATGAATCAGTTAATTAAGCTTCTAAAATTACTATTTTGTGGAATATTTTGCAAATCTAGCGATTGTTTGTTTATTGAGTTAGAGATCAAACAAATGATTGTAGTGTATTGTGATTATGAACATAGGAACAGGAGTAGGCCATTCAGCCCCTCGAGCCTGTTCCGCCATTCAGTCAGATGATGATTGATCTGTGCCTCAACTCCATTTATCCACCTTTTATCCATATACCTCGATACCCTCACCGAACAAAAATCTATTGATCTCAGTCTTGTAAATTCCAATAGTCCCAGCATCCACAGCCATTTGGGGGAGAAAGTTCCAAATTTCCACTACCCTTTGTGTGAAAAAATGCTTCTTGATTAAACTCCTGAATGACCTAACTCTAATTTCAAGATTATGCCCTCTTGTTCTGGACACTTGCAGCATTTCACGAGGAATGCCGTTGGAAGATTGGCCTTCTGCTGTTGAACTTCTTATTCAGTAATACTTTAGTTTAAATATTTATTCAACTGAAACAAGTACTTAATGTTAAAAAAAATGCAATGTGCCCTTTTAAAAAAAAGTTACTTTATAACGCTGTACATAACTTTTTAAGTTATAAAAGTCTAAAAGCTGTAAATACTATGTCCAAATCATAAATGATGTGTTATTAATTTGTAACAATAAATAAGAAAAAAATTAAAATCCCATTGACATTATGTCAATTTACTTTAATTTTCTCACTTCACATCCCGAAGGCTGGTTGTACTATTCTTTCCGTTGCTGACAGCTAATTCAGCACAAACCTGAGATTATTGTCGTCTGTAACGTTCGGCTGTCATAGAATGATACAGCATAGAAGGAGGCCATTCGGCCCATCTTGCCTGTGCAGGCGGCTATTCGGTGGCTAAATTTGCCGAGCCAACTGGGAGCTGCCGACAAACGTTTACCCCGTCAACATGTGCTCACCTCGGAGGTGGCTATTCTGAACGCTAATGACAACACCACGCTGTACTTATCTCTCATCCCATTGAAAAGTCGTGTCGCTTAATTTTGGATATCAAATCAGTAGAAAATAATCGAGTCAAATATCTGTTAGGGTTAGGGTACTGATGATATCAGAAACCACAAAAGCAAACTCAGATACTTCAAAACTGCCTTCTGAATCATGAAATTGCACGACAAAGAATTCTCTCCTTGGAGGTTCTTTGTCACGTGCTGAATATTCATCACTCGAAATGGACTTCTGGGTCGCATAGTGGAGGAAAAAGCTTAGTGCTTTTTCCAAGATCGAGTTAGATGCTGTGACAGGGGGAAGGGCTTGTGTGTTTTTCTGGCCAGGTGGGCTGAATGGTCTTTAGCCACATTTATCTCATAGAATGTACAGCACAGAAACAGGCCATTTGGCCCAACAGGTCTATGCCAGTGTTTATGGTCCAAAGGACCCTCCTCCCACACTTCTTCATCTAATCCCATCAATGTATCTTTCTATTGCTTTCTCCCTCGTGTGTTTATCTAGCTTCCCCTCAAATGCATCTATGCTAGTCGCCTCAACTACTCCTTGTGGTAGTGAGTTCCACATTCTAACCTCTCTATGGATAAAGAAGTTTCTCCTGAATTCCCTATTGGATTTATTAGTGACTATCTTATATTTATGGCCCCAAGCACAAGGCCGTGATTATTTTGCTGTGACTTTTAAATTCAGTATTTCAGCTGATTGAGGTATTGCATTATTCAATTTTTAATCTTTTTAAGTACACTGACATTCACCAAAGGTTAATTAAAATGTATGAAGTTGACAAAGGTTTAGCAATGACATTTAGTACAAGATAGTTTACTGCAAATGAGTATACTGAGTATATAAATGCAAGTCCTTTCCTTTCACGACGTGTCAGGTGCTGGTTTGTAGCACTGTCGCCTCTTAAGGCAGAACATTGTGGGTCCAACCCCTACACCAGAGACAAATCTGGGCTGACACTTCAGTGCAATACTGAGGAAGTGCTACATTGTTGTAGCTGTCAGCTTTCAGTTGAGATGTCAAACCGAGACCTTGTCTGCCTGTTCAGATGAAAGTGAAAAACCCAGTGGCACTATTCGAAGAAGAGCAAGGGAGTTGTCCTGGCGAACATTTAATCCTCAACCAACACTACTAGAACAGATTAACTGGTCAATTATCTCATTGCTGTCTGCGGGGCCTTGCTGGGGGTAAATTGGCTGCCTTGTTTGCCGACATAACAATAGTGACCATCCTTTATAAAGTAATTCATCGGCTGTGTAGCGCTTCCTGATGACATGAAAGATGATGTGTGAATGCAATTTCTTTATATTTTATTTATCTAGCTGTATGATTAAAAAAATGTTTCTCTCTCGCCTATCAGTCCATGGAAATATCACTACTTGACCATGCTAATGTCCCAGCGTTCTGATCGATTCACTGTTCTACTATGAAAAATACCATTGGATACTGGGGGAGGGAGGGAATCGAGCTGCACTTTTAGCCATTGTTTAAAATTCAGTGTTTAAATCTGCATAGCCAGCCATCAAACATGGAAAATCAAATTGGTAAGTGATAGCTTAAGTAACACCTCGTTGCGGTTTCAACTTTGTGACTACCGACTGCTGCTGCCCCAGGCATACTCCACCTTCTCTAATGCTCATTTCCTGGGCCTCAGCCCTTGGCTGACACTCACCCTGTGCTGGACCACATTCTCCACAGTGTGCTGCAGCCTTACTTCGGGAGGCCTTGTAGCGCCAAAACAACGGGCGCGAGGCTGCCGAATTTCTAGCCCGTAGGCTTTAAGGAACATCTTAAAGGAGGAGAGAGTGGTAGAGAGAAGGAGAGGAATATGAGAGGGAATTCCAGAGTTTAGGGCCTAGGCAGCTGAAGGCATGGCCACCAAATGTGGGGCGAAGGAAGCGGAGGATGCAAAAGAGGACAGAATTGGAGAAACACAGAAATCTCGGAGGGTTGTCGGGCTGTAGGAGGTTAAAGCGATAAGAAGGGGTGAGGCCATGGAGGGAGTTGAAAACAAGGATGAGAATTTTAAATTTGAAATATTGTTTGACACCAGAATTTTGTAAACACGCAACTCGTCGGTCTGTTAATTTTTACAACTGTAATTTCTAGCTTATGGTAGAATGGAAAGTACCACAATAATACATTTTCCATACTATTCTTCTGATGTCCTCCCCTTAATAACAGAAATGAGAAATTATATGTGATTCAGGTTGAAGAGATTATATTTAGTGGGCACAAAATGGGACAATAGCCCTTTTTTATGCTTTCTAAACTAGAATCATAGAATGGTTACAGCACAGCAGGAGGCCATTCGACCCTCGAACCCGTGCCAGCTCTTTGTAAGAGCAATCCAGTTAGTCCCTTTCCCACGCTCTTTCCATGTAGCCCTGCAATTTTTTTCCCTTCAAGTCTTCATCCAATTCCATTTTGAAAGCCACGATTGAAAACCCCGATGCTCAGTTTGGGTTCCGCCAGGACCACTCAGCTCCAGACCTTGTTACAGCCTTGGTCCAAACATGGACAAAAGAGCTGACTTCCAGAGGTGAGGTGAGAGTGACAGTCCTTGACATCAAGGCAACATTTGACCGAGCGTGGCACCAAGGAGCCCTAGTAAAATTGAAGTCAATGGGAATCAGGGGGAAAACTCTCCAGTGGCTGGAGTCATACCTAGCACAAAGGAAGATGGTAGTGGTTGTTGAAGGCCAATCATCTCGGCCCCAGGACATTGCTGCAGGAGTTCCTCAGGGCAGTGTCCTAGGCCCAACCATCTCCAGCTGTTTCATCAATGACCTTCCCTCCATCATAAGGTCAGAAATGGGGATGTTCGCTGATGATTGCACAGTGTTCAGTTCCATTCGCAACCCCTCAGATAATGAAGCAGTCCATGCCCGCATGCAGCAAGACCTGGACAACATCTAGCCTTGGGCTGACAAGTGGCAAGTAACATTCGTGCCAGACAAGTGCCAGGCAATAACCATCTCCAACAAGAGAGAGTCTAACCACTTCCCCTTGACATTCAGCAGCATTACCATCGCCGAATCCCCCACCATCAACATCCTGAGGGTCATCATTGACCAGAAACTTAACTGGACCAGCCACATAAATACTGTGGCTACGAGAGCAGGTCAGAGGCTGGGTATTCTGCGGCGAGTGACTCACCTCCTGACTCCCCAAAGCCTTTCCACCATCTACAAGGCACAAGTCAGGAGTGTGATGGAATACTCTCCACTTGCCTGGATGAGTGCAGCTCCAATGACACTCAAGAAGCTCGACACCATCCAGGACAAAGCAGCCCACTTGATTGGCACCCCATCCACCACCCTAAACATTCACTCCCTTCACCACCAGCGCACAGTGGCTGCAGTGTGTACCATCCACAGGATGCACTGCAGCAACTCGCCAAGGCTTCTTCGATAGCACCTCCCAAACCCACAACCTCTACCACCTGGAAGGACAAGGGCAGCAGGCACATGGGAACAACACCACCTGCACGTTCCCCTCCAAGTCACACACCATCCCGACTTGGAAATATATTGCCGTTCCTTCATCGTCCCTGGGTCAAAATCCTGGAACTCCCTACCTAACACTACTTTGGGAGAACCTTCACCACACGGACTGCAGCGGTTCAAGGAGGCGGCTCACCACCACCTTCTCAAGGGCAATTAGGGATGGGCAATAAATGCTGGCCTCGCCAGCGACGCCCACATCCCATGAATGAATGAATAAAAAAAAATCTGTTTCCACCATCCTTTCAGGCAGCGCATATCAGATCATAACAACTCGCTGCGTACAAAAACTTTTTCCTCATGTCGCCTTTGGTTCTTTTACCAATCACCTTAAATCTGTGTCCTCTGGTTCTCAACCCTTCTGGCAATGGGAACAGTTTCTCTTTATTTACTTTATTTAAACCCTTCATGATTTTGAACACTTCTATAAAATCTCCTCTGAACCTTCTCTGCTCTATGGAGAACAACCCAAGCTTCTCTAGTCTATCCACGTAATTGAAGTCCCTCATCCCTGGAAGCATTCTAGTAAATCTGCTCTGCACCCTCTGTCAGGCCTTCACATCCTTCCTAAAGTGCGGTGCCCAGCTATTGTTTCTTAACTCTAACCAAATAGATTCTGTCCTTGACCTCTCAAGGACATCCTCTCTCTCCAGCACTGCAATATTCTCCTAAATCAATACTGCCACCACCACCCCCCTCCTTTTTTTCCTTCCCTATCTTTCCTGAATACCTTGTATCCAGGAATATTTAATACACAATCCTGCCCTTTTTTGAGCCAGGTCTCCGTTATCATCACATCATATTCCCATGTGGCTATTTGCGCCTGCAACTCACCAATTTATTTACCACGCTTCATGCATTTACACACATGCACTCCAAACCTATCTTAGATCTTCTCATATTCTCTCTTTGTCTGATCCTACCCAATACTGTACTATTTCTTACTCTAGTGCGATCTGTCTCTCCCAATCCTTTGTGCACTTTGTTTCTCCTTTGTAATGCTACATCCTGGTGCCCATCCCCCTGCCAAATTAGTTTAAACCCTCCCCCACAGCTCTAGTGAACCTCCTCGTCAGGACACTGGTCCCAGCTCTGTTGAGGTGCAACCTTTCCGTCTTGAACAGCTCCCTCCTGCCCCAGAACTGGTCCCAATGCCTCAAGAATCTGAAGCCCTCCCCCTTGCACCGTGTCTCTAGCCACGTATTACCCTGCCTTATCTTCCTATTTCTGTACTCACTAGAGCGTGGCACTGTGAGTATATACTACATATATGTATTGAAAAGGTATAGGCGCATGTTATGAATGGTTATCAAACATTAATGAACTAGTTACATTTCACTGTTTACAGTGTCACTGACACATTACAAATTGATTTTTTTTATTATCCTCAGCATACTACAAGTAACTCAGACAAGCCATTAGCGGAAATTCCTGAGAGGCAACATTCCTTTTAAGAACGCATCATCCATCACAATAGGACTTTCCTTCTCTTGTTCTTTATATACTACCACCATGTAGACAGCTTCACTCCTCCCTCGCGATTAACATCAACATTGTTCCATACCTGCTGCTCCAGTGAATAAGACAAAATCTAGTGCAGCAAGCCACATTTGTCTGCAAGTTGATGCATTGCAGCTTGTTCATGCTTCAGGTTCCAACTTGATAAGTTATAAAGAAAATCCTCTTCATTTAGGTAAATGGTTTTAATATTTGAGTCAAGTGCAGAAATGTCTTTCCATAACACAACATCGGTGGTGTCCCTGCACCTTCCAATAGGAAGAGGTCCTAATGGCTTCTTGGATCGAGTTCCTAGATGGCTGTGGTGTCAAGAAACATCTCAAATGAGTTCTTGTTCCCTACCATATTGTCATGCGAGAAATCATAACTACTATTTTCGCCTTCCACAGGAAATTACATAGCTGCGGGTGGGGGTGTGGGGAGGCAGTGTTTAGTCATGATGCTTCGGCCAACATGAGTGTGGCGCAGGCTTGATAGACCAGTTGGTCTTTTCCTGACCATCAATTTCATATGTTCATAAATCAATGTCCCTTCTGCTGATCATATCAAAGTTAAAGGCATCAAGGGGTATGGGGAGAGAGCGGGAATATGGTATTGAGATAGAGGATCAGCCATGATTTATATTGAATGACGGAGCAGGCTCGAAGGGCCGAATGGCCGACTCCTGCTCCTATTTTCTATGTTTCAGGCAAAACAAAAAGTTCTGGTGGCAACTCAATCCAAATAACCTGCCAATTTAGGCTTCACAATGCTCTCAAAATTCAAAGTTGGAGCAATAATCCTGCACATTATGGGCTATGGGGAACGAGCAGGGGAATGGGACTAATTGGATAACTCTTTCCAAGATGGGCCGAATGGCCTGTTCCTCTTTCATTCTTTAAACATTTACCTGAGGAAGGAGGAAGCCTCCGAAAGCTTGTGAATTTAAAATAAAATTGCTGGACTATAACTTGGTGTTGTAAAATTGTTTACAATTCTTTAAAGCAGCCAATCATCCTTGGGAAGCTGACCTCCAGTGGCATATCTTGTGAACTGCTGAAGTAGCTATGCAACTTCCTGAAAAGACACGATGGGAATTATTTTATCCCCCAAGAATGGGTGGGTTGGGGGAGGGTGGGCAGTAAAAATAATTAATTTTTGGAGCGGGACTGCATCCCGTCTGTAACGCGCCCACTTCTGGGTTTAACCCAGGTGCACGCAACAGATACCTGGAAGTCCATCCCCACTTAAAGCCGTCGGGCTGATATTTAAAGGGACAACGCACCTCACTGCAATAGTTGAGGCAATTAATGTTTTGTGTGTTAGAAATGTCAAACAAATTTAACCTTACCTGTTTAAGTTTCCCATCGCTTCTGATTCAGGTCAGGTGAAAGCAGGTGGGAAGGGCTGGATCCATGAAGTGAGTGCCTTTATTACACTGCTTGTGGGCCAGGAGGAGCAGGAGTGCTTCAATCAGGCCTAACAAGCTCACCTGGCGCGATTGGACCCCCGCAATCGGCCGACTCCCCTTCCCCCCCCCCCCACCCACCCGATGCTGAATGCTCCCCACTTTAGGAATAAGCCTAAATATTTTATGACAAAGGAGAGGGTGGTGGAGATGGTTCCATAAGAACATAAGAAATAGCAGCAGGAATCGGCCATTCAGCCCCTCGAGTCTGCTGCGCCATTCAATGATATCTTGGCTGATCTTCTACCTCAACTCCACATTCCAGCCCTATCCCCATGTCCCTTAGTGTCCAAAAATGTATTGATCTCAATCTTGAATATACTCAACGACAGCCCTCTGGGGTAAAGAATTCCAAAGATTGACAATCCTCTGAGTGAAGAACTTTCTCCTCATCTCAGTCTTAAATGGCCGACCCCTAATCTTGAGACTGTGACCCCTATTTCTAGACTCACCAGCCAGGGGAAACAGCCTCTCAGCATATACAATGATAGACCACACCTGGAGTACTGTGTTCAGTTCTGGGCACTGCACCTCAGGAAGGATATATTGGCCTTGGAGGGAGTGCGGCGTATGTTTACTAGAATGATACCGGGCTCCAAGGGTTAAATTACGAGGAGAGATTGCACAAACTGGGGTTGTATTCCCTGGAATTTAGTAGATTAAGGGGTGATTTGATCGAAGTTTTCAAGATAAGGGGAACTGATAGGGTAAATAGAAACTATTTCCACTGGTTGGGGAGTCTAGGACGAGGGGACATAGACTAAAAATTAGAGCCAGGACTTTCAGAAATGAAGTTAGGAAACACTGGTAGAAGTTTGGAATGCTCTTCCGCAAATGGCAGTTGATGTTAGCTCAATTTGTTAATTTTAAATCTGAGAATGATAGATCTTTGTTAGCCTCATATCCCTTAATACCTTTGGTTAAGGCGGGTATATGCAGTTAGGTCACAGATCAGCCATGCTATCATTGAATGGCGGAACAGACTCGATGGGCTAAATGGCGTACTCCTGTTTGTATGTTCCTATGTTCCTACCCTGTCAAGCCCTCTAAGAATTTTATACGTATCAATGAGATCACCTCTCATTCTTCTAACCTCCAGAGAATATAGGCCCACTCCACTCTTTACTTTCATATAGAATATGAAAGTAAACTAGCAAGAACTATAGATTGTAAGAGCTTCTACAAGTATGTAAAAAGGAAGAGAGTAGCAAAAGTAAACGTTGGTCCCTTAGAGGCTGAGACAGGAGAAATTATAATGGGGAATCAGGAAATGGCAAATGCGTTAAACAAATATTTTGTATCTGTCTTCACAATAGAAGACACAAAAAGCATAACAGAAATAGTAGGGAATCAAGGGGTAAATGAGAGTGAGGAACATAAAACAATTAACATTACTAGAGAAAAAGTACTGGACAAACTAATGGGACTAAAAGCCGACAAATCCCCTGGACCTGATGGCCTACATCCTAGGGTTCTAAAAGAGGTGACTGCAGTGATAGTGGATGCATTGGTTATGATCTTCCAAAATTCTCTAGATTCTGGAACGGTCCCAGTAGACTGGAAGGTAGCAAATGTTACCCTGCTATTCAAGAAGGGAGGGAGAGAAAAAATAGAGAACTACAGGCCAGTTAGCCTGACATCGGTCGTCGGGTAAATGCTGGAATCCATTATTAAAGAAGTGTAACAGGGCACTTAGAAAATCATAATATGATTAGGAGAGTCAACATGGTTTTATGAAAGGGAAATCGTGTTTGACAAATTTATTAGAGTTTTTTGAGGATGTAACCAGCAGGGTAGATAAAGGGGAACCAGTGGATGTCGTATTTTTGGATTTTCAAAAGGCATTCGATAAGGTGCCACATAAAAGGTTATTACACAAGGTAAGGGCTCATGGGGTTGGGGGTAATATATTAGCATGGATAGAGAATTGGTTAAAGGACAAAAAACAGAGAGTAGGGATAAACGGATCACTCTCAGGTTGGCAGGCTGTAACTAGTGGGGGTGCTGCAAGGATCAGTGCTTGGGCCTCAGCTATTTACAATCTACATTAATGATTTAGATGAAGGGACCGAGTGTAATGTATCCAAGTTTGCTGACGATACAAAGCTAGGTGGGAAAGTAAGCTGTGAGCAGGACACAAAGAGTCTGCAAAGGGATGTAGACAGGTTAAGTGAGTGGGCAAGAAGGTGGCAGATGGAGTATAATGTGGGAAAATGTGAAGTTATTCACTTCGGTAGGAAGAATATAAAAACAGAATATTGTTTAAATGGTGAGAAACTTTGGTGTCCTTGTACAAGAAACACAAAGTTAGTATGCAGGTACAGCAGGCAATTAGGAAAAGCAAATGGCATGTTGGCCTTTATTGCAAGGGGGCCGGAGTACAAGAGTAAGGAAGTCTTACTACAGTTGTACAGGGCTTTGGTGAGACCTCACCTGGAGTACTGTGTACAGTTTTGGTCTCCTTATCTAAGGGAGGATATACTTGCCTTGGAGGCGGTACAACGAAGGTTCACCAGATTAATTCCTGGGATGAGAGGGTTGTCATATGAGGCGAGGTTGAGTAGAATGGGCCTATACTGTCTGGAGTTTAGAAGAATGAGAGGTGATCTCATTGAAACATACAAGATTATGAGGGGGCTTTCCCTTAAATGCAACTATGCTATTCGCCTCAGCCAATCCACGTGGTAGCGAGTTCCACATTCTAACCATCCTTGAGTAAAGAAGTTTCTCCTGAATTCCTTAGTAGATTTATTAGTGACTATCTTATATTTATGACCCCTAGTTTTGGACTCCCCACAAGTGGAAACATCTTCTGTACCTCGACCCTATCTACACCTACACTATAACCCCTATAGTGTTTCAGCTCCTCCATTATCCCAGGAACCTTCTCGGTGACACCTCATCTTATTGTAATACTGACTCCCCTCAAGGAATTGTGCTTCTCCTCACATCGTCACGGTGATGTTCTCTGTGATAATGATACCATCCTCTCTACGACAATCATTACAGTTAAACAGCTTCTCCTGCCTATCTAAGTCTTTATTAGATCTGGAATGCACTACGTGAAAGGGTGGTGGAAGCAGATTCAATAGTAACTTTCAAAAGGGAATTGTATATATACAGCACTTGAAAAGGAAAAATTTGCAGAGCTATGGGGAAAGAGCAGGGGAGTGGGGCTAATTGGATAGCTCTTTCAAAGAGCCGGCACAGTTACGATGGGCTGAAGGGCCTCGTACATTTCTATGATTCTACAACCATTGTAAAATCTGCTGCATTCAGGTGCTCTGTGGACAAGTTAGCAGACAGCCTGCTGTGCGAATTTGAGTAGTAGCAGTCGCTTTTATTGTTGTTACGGTGCTTAATTTGATAAAATTCCTTTAACTTTTTAAAAGTGCTTTCAAATTACTGACTCTGTAAGCAAAACAATTAAATGACTCTCTAGCCGCAGTGTGCTGAGGAGGCTGTTTTTCCCACACAGCTGCATACTGGACAGCTTTCATTCTTGTTTGTTTTACCCAAAGGCTCCTGAGATAATAGAGGAGCAGAAGCACTATTTCTGTAATGTGTGTCTTTATATTACCCAAGGCTATGTGATCTTGTATAAAAGACATATCAGTTATTGGAATCTTTATAATATTTCGCCTTACTTTCGCTTTTCATTTGAAAAGATATTGGGCCGGATTTTCCTGTGAGTGGCAAACGAACCGTATGTTAGACTTGCACTTACAGACTTTTTATGGGCTTTTGCACGGCAGGTTCCTCTCGTGGGGCCCTCAATCCAGCACGGCGCCCTCTACAGGGCATCTGGGACCAGTGTGAATGGGGCAAGCAACTGTCTATCCCCTTAACCAATCATGAACAATTTTACAACACCAAGTTATGGTCCAATAATTTTATTTGAAATTCACAAGCTTTCGGAGGCTTCCTCCTTCCTCAGGTGAATGTGGAAATGAAATCCTCGAACCCTTCGCATTTATAAATCACAGAACAATACCTGGTGATGACAGACAGTCTTTCCAACTGCCTGTTGCCAAGGCAATCACAGTGTGCAGACAGAGAGGTGTTACCTACATGGCCACCGAATATACAAACAACCAAAAAAAAAATAGAGAGAGAGAGGCAGAAACATAGAAACATCCGGAAGGAAGAGAAAGACAGCAAATGACCCGTTATATTAAAAACATATAACTTTTGTTCGCTGGTGGGGTTACATGTAGCGTGACATGAACCCAAGATCCCGGTTGAGGCCGTCCTCATGGGTGCGGAACTTGGCTATCAATTTCTGCTCGACGATTTTGCATTGCCGTGTGTCTCGAAGGCCACCTTGGAGTACGCTTACCCGAAGGTCGGTGGCTGAATGTCCTTGACTGCTGAAGTGTTCCCCGACTGGGAGGGAACCCTCCTGTCTGGCGATTATTGCGCGGTGTCCGTTCATCCGTTGTCACAGCATCTGCATGGTCTCACCAATGTACCATGCTCTGGGGCATCCTTTCCTGCAACGTATGAGGTAGACAACGTTGGCCGAGTCACAGGAGTATGAACCATGCACCTGGTGGGTGGTGTCCTCTCGTGTGATGGTGGTATCTGTGTCGATGATCTGGCATGTCTTGCAGAGGTTACTGTGGCAGGGTTGTGCGGTGTCGTGGACGCTGTTCTCCTGAAAGCTGGGTAATTTGCTACAAACAATGGTCTGTTTGAGGTTGGGTGGCTGTTTAAAGGAGAGTAGTGGAGCTGTGGGGATGGCCATAGTGAGGTGTTCGTCGTCATTGATGACATGTTGAAGGCTGCGGAGAACATGGCGTAGTTTCTCCGCTCCTGGAAAGTACTGGACGACGAAGGGTACTCTGTTGGTTGCGTCCCGTGTTAGTCTTCTGAGGAGGTCTATGCGATTTTTCGCTGTGGCCCGTCGGAACTGTCGATCGATGAGTCGAGCGTCATATCCCGTTCTTACTAGGGCGTCTTTCAGCGTCTGTAGGTGTCCATCGCGTTCCTCCTCGTCTGATCAGACCCTGTGTATTCGCAGGGCCTGTCCATAGGGGATGGCCTCTTTGACGTGGTTAGGGTGGAAGCTGGAAAAGTAGAGCATCGTGAGGTTGTCTGTGGGCTTGCGGTAGAGTGAGGTGCTGAGGTGCCCGTCTTTGATGGAGATTCGTGTGTCCAGAAAAGAAACTGATTCTGAGGAGTAGTCCATGGTGAGCTTGATGGTGGGATGGAACTTGTTGATGTTATCGTGTAGTCTCTTCAGTGATTCTTCGCCGTGGGTCCATAGAAAGAAAATGTCGTCGATGTATCTGGTGTATAGTGTTGGTTGGAGGTCCTGTGCAGTGAAGAAGTCCAGCTCGAACTTGTGCATGAAAATGTTGGCGTATTGGGGTGCGAATTTGGTCCCCATGGCTGTTCCGTGTGTTTGGGTAAAGAACTGGTTATCGAAGGTGAAGACATTGTGATCCAGGATGAAGCGGATGAGTTGTAGGATGGCGTCTGGAGATTGGCTGTTGTTGGTGTTGAGTATTGATGCTGTCGCAGCGATGCCGTCATCGTGGGGGATACTGGTGTAGAGTGCCAAGACGTCCATCGTGGTGAGACGTGTTCCTGGTTCAACTGGTCCGTGGGTACTGAGTTTTTGTAGGAAGTATGTTAATAAGCCACGCAGAATCAGAACTGGAAAGTGTAAGTCAGATCAGGTGCAGAAAGTGAAATAAAGAGAGGGAAAGAAGGAAAAAGTAAAAAAAATAATAAATATTTTTTTTTCTATGTCCAACAACAATTAAAACCTGAAGGAATGAGACACCACACTTGTAAAAGTTAATTTTCAGTGCCAGAGCGGTTGTTTGGCCGTTAGTAAGAGTTACCATGCCGTTAATAGGGTGCTTAGACTTAAAAAAAACTTGATGTACCATGTTTTGGCAAGAGTAGTTCGTATCGATCAGGTCAGTGCAGGAACTTCACGCATTTCCATTCATTTGAACGTTGAGTCAGCCGGCAAGATGCCCTGTTAGCCTCGCCGTTATTTTCAGAGCAAAATCCGGTCCATTGTTGTAACTTAGTAGGAATTGGAACATAGGCATGTTTCAGTGTTATTACAGTCCTCTAAAATTTCATAAAATATCAGAGTAACATAGAAAATCTCCTTTATTGGTAAATGATATATGATGTTTACTTTTGTGTGAGATTAAAAGTGCCGAAAGTGATCACGTTTAATTTTTTTTCTAGATAACACTTGTTTCACTCCATTATTGTCATAATGTCTTGATGTAATATTTTCATCATTTTGTAATCCTATTTCAATTTGGTACTTTAGGTTTCTATTACTATATAATCTATGGGTTTTATTTGTAATATCGTTGACTATTAAATTGATATTTCATGTCCAAAAAAAATGAGAATGAGAATTCAGGCGTGTAAAATAGCACTTGGCAATCAGATGTTGTGGTGTCTTCTATGACCGTTCAATACCAAGGTTGGGGAACAGAGCACAGATTTGATTCCCTATTTGGTTAGTTCTCAATTTGAACCGTATCAAGCAGAGGCTGTCACATCTCCCTGCAGAGATGAGGGAAAAATATCAAAGGGGAGAGTCCCAGCTGGGTGGTCTCCAGTGCTCCCTGTAGCTAGTGACTGGGCTTTGATCCAGGTGCAGATCATCGGTGCACCCTCTTAGGAGCAGAGGTGTTAAGAACAGGTGGATCAAAGGTGGAGGATAGTTTGCGAAGAAGAAAATGATATGAAAATGATAGAAACTCGTGGATAGCACGTTTAGCGAGTTGGTCACACCGCAGGTAAAGGGTATACAGGCAGGAAGTGAATGGGTGACCACCAGGAAGAGTAAGAGATGCAGGCAGGTAGTGCAGGGGTCCCCTGTGGCCATCCCCCTCTCAAACAGATATGCCACTTTGGATGCTGTTGGGGGGGATGACTTATCAGGGGAAGGCAGCAGCAGCCAACTTCCTGGCACCACGGGTAGCTCTGCTGCACAGGCTGGGAGGAAAAAGAGTGGCAGAGCTATAGTGATAGGGGACTCAATTGTAAGGGGAATAGACAGGCGTTTCTGCGGCCGCAACCGAGACTCCAGGATGGTGTGTTGCCTCCCTGGTGCAAGGATCAAGGATGTCTCGGAGCGGCTACAGAACATTTTGGAGGGGGAGGGCGAACAGCCAGCTGTCGTGGTGCACATAGGCACCAACGATATAGGTAAAAAAGGGGAAGCAGAATATAGGGAGTTAGGAGGTAAATTAAAAAATAGGACCTCAAAGGTAGTAATCTCAGGATTGCTGCCAGTGCCACGTGCTAGTCAGAGTAGAAATAGGAGGATATATCAAATGAATACGTGGCTAGAGGAATGGTGCAAGGGGGAGGGATTCAAATTCCTGGGACACTGGAAACGGTTCTGGGGGAGGTGGGACCAGTACAAACCGGATGGTCTGCACCTGGGCAGGGCCGGGATCGCTGTCCTAGGAGGAGTGTTTGCTAGTGCTGTTGGGGAGGGTTTAAACTAAAGTGGCAGGGGGTTGGGAACCTGAGCAGGGAGAGAGAGGAAAGCGTAACAGGAAGGGACAGAAGGTATGGAGTAATAGGTAAAGTGTTAAAAAAGGAAAAAGCAGGAACTAAGCGTCACAAAACAGATTTGAAAGTTCTTTATCTGAATGCATGTAGCATTCGTAATAAAATGGACGAGTTAACGGCACAAATAACTACGTATGGGTATGATCTTGTGGCCATTACAGAAACATGGCTGCAGGGTGACAACGACTGGGAATTAAATATGCCAGGGTATTTAACAATCAGGAAGGACAGGCAGGAAGGAAGGGGAGGTGGGGTGGCTATGTTAATAAAGGAAGGAATCACTGTAATACAGAGAAATGATATTGGGACAAAGCATCAAGATAATGAAACAGTTTGGGTGGAGATAAGGAATAATAAGGGAAAAAAAAACATTAGTGGGCGTAGTATATAGGCCTCCTAATAGTTGCAACTCTGCTGGAAGAAGTATTAATCAGGAGATAGTCGGGGCATGTAATAAGGGAACAGCCATAATTATGGGGGATTTTAATTATCATATTAACTGGACAAATCAAATTGGGCAGAGCAGCCTTGAGGACGAGTTCATTGAGTGCATCAGGGATGGATTTCTTGAGCAGTATGTAACTGATCCTACAAGGGGGCAGGCAACCTTGGACCTGGTCCTGTGTAATGAGTCAGGATTAATTAATAATGTCCTAGTTAAGGATCCCCTTGGAACGAGCGACCACAACATGGTTGAATTCCATATCCAATTAGAGGGTGAGAAGGTTGATTCTCAAACAAGCGTACTGAGCTTGAATAAAGGAGACTATGATGGTATGAGAGCGGAATTGATTAAAGTGGACTGGGAAAATAGATTAAAGGGTAAGACGGTACATGAGCAGTGGTGTTCATTTAGGGAGTTATTTTACAACTTTCAAAATAAATATATTCCACTGAGGAAAAAAGGGTGTAAAAGAAATGACAGCCATCCGTGGCTAAGTAAAGAAATCAAGGATAGTATCCGACTAAAAACAAGGACATATAAGGTAGCCAAACTTAGTGGGAGGATAGAAGATTGGGAATTCTTCAAAAGACAGCAAAAAGTAACTAAAGGATTGATTAAGAAAGGGAAGTTAGATTATGAAAAGAAATTAGCAAAAAATATAAAAACAGATAGCAAGAGTTTCTATAGTTATATAAAAAGAAAAAGGGTGGCTAAGGCAAACATAGGTCCCTTAGAGGATGAGACCGGGAAATTAATGGTGGGAAACATGGAGATGGCAAAAATGCTGAACAAATATTTTGTTTCAGTCTTTACAGTAGAGGACACTAAGAATATCCCAACACTGGACAAACAGGGGACTCTCGGGGCCGAGGAGCTAAATACGATTAAAATCACTCAGGAGATGGTACTCAGTAAAATAATGGGACTCAAGGCGGATAAATCCCCTGGACCTGATGGCTTCCATCCTAGGGTCTTGAGGGAAGTGGCAGTAGGGATTGTGGATGCTTTGGTGATAGTTTTCCAAAATTCCCTGGACTCAGGAGAGGTCCCGGCAGATTGGAAAACTGCTAATGTAACACCGTTATTTAAAAAGGGTAGTAGGCAGAAGGCTGGAAATTATAGGCCAGTTAGCTTAACATCTGTGGTGGGTAAAATTTTGGAGTCTATTATTAAGGAGACAGTAACGGAACATTTAGATAAGCATAATTTAATAGGACAAAGTCAGCATGGCTTTATGAAGGGGAAGTCATGTCTGACAAATTTGCTTGAGTTCTTCGAGGATATAACGTATAGGGTGGATAAAGGGGAACCAGTGGACATAGTGTATTTAGACTTCCAGAAGGCATTCGACAAGGTGCCACATAAAAGATTATTACTTAAGATAAAAAATCACGGGATTGGGGGTAATATTCTGGCATGGGTGGAGGATTGGTTATCGAACAGGAAGCAGAGAGTTGGGATAAATGGTTCATTTTCGGACTGGCAACCAGTAACCAGTGGTGTTCCACAGGGGTCGGTGCTGGGTCCCCAACTCTTTACAATCTATATTAACGATTTGGAGGAGGGGACCAAGTGCAACATATCAAAATTTGCAGATGATACAAAGATGGGAGGGAAAGTAGAGAGTGAGGAGGACATAAAAAACCTGCAAGGGGATATAGACAGGCTGGGTGAGTGGGCGGAGATTTGGCAGATGCAATATAATATTGGAAAATGTGAGGTTATGCACTTTGGCAGGAAAAATCAGAGAGCAAGTTATTTTCTTAATGGCGAGAGACTGGAAAGTACTGCAGTACAAAGGGATCTGGGGGTCCTAGTGCAAGAAAATCAAAAAGTTGGTATGCAGGTGCAGCAGGTGATCAAGAAAGCCAACGGAATGTTGGCTTTTATTGCTAGGGGGATAGAATATAAAAACAAGGAGGTATTGCTGCAGTTATATAAGGTATTGGTGAGACCGCACCTGGAATACTGCATACAGTTTTGGTCTCCATACTTAAGAAAAGACATACTTGCTCTCGAGGCAGTACAAAGAAGGTTCACTCGGTTAATCCCGGGGATGAGGGGGCGGACATATGAGGAGAGGTTGAGTAGATTGGGACTCTACTCATTGGAGTTCAGAAGAATGAGAGGCGATCTTATTGAAACATATAAGATTGTGAAGGGTCTTGATCGGGTGGATGCAGTAAGGATGTTCCCAAAGATGGGTGAAACTAGAACTAGGGGGCATAATCTTAGAATAAGGGGCTGCTCTTTCAAAACTGAGATGAGGAGAAACTTCTTCACTCAGAGGGTGGTAGGTCTGTGGAATTTGCTGCCCCAGGAAGCTGTGGAAGCTACATCATTAGATAAATTTAAAACAGAAATAGACAGTTTCCTAGAAGTAAAGGGAATTAGGGGTTATGGGGAGCGGGCAGGAAATTGGACATGAAGCTGAGTTCGGATCGGTCAATGCCCTGTGGGTGGCGGAGAGGGCCCAGGGGCTATGTGGCCGGGTCCTGCTCCGACTTCTTGTGTTCTTTAGATTTGTGGTTGGGATCAGATCAGCCATGATCTTATTGAATGGCGGAGCAGGCTCGAGGGGCCGATTGGCCTACTCCTGCTCCAATTTCTTATGTTCTTATGTTCTTATGTTCTTAAAAGAGAAGGCTGAGGGTGACCTGATGGAGGTCTTTAAGATTATGAAAGGGTTTCATAGGGTAGACATAGAGAAAATGTTTCCACTTGTGGAGGAGTCCAAAACCAGTGACCATAAATATAAGATAGTCATTAATAAATCCAATAGGGAATTCAGGAGAAACTTCTTTACCCAGAGGTTAGAATGTGGAACTTGCTACCACAAGGAGTAGTTGAGGCAATTGGCATTGATGCATTTAAGGGGAAGCTGGACAAACACATGAGGGAGAAAGGAATAGAAGATTATGCTGATAGGGTTAGATGAATTTGGGAGGGAGAAAGCTCGTGTGTTGCATAAACAGCAGTATGGACCAGTTGGGCCGAATGGCCTGTTTCTGTGCTATACATTCTATGTAATTCTACGTAAAATGCTCTTTGTAAAAACAGTAACACTTCAGTCTGCAGTTTAAAAAAAAATCTGCGTAAAGGTTCTTTGGGAAGACATGTAGCTGCAGAGTAATCAGGTTATATCATCAGTGCTGCAAGTCCTAGATGTTCACTCATTTGAAAAAGTGATGTACCTCAGCAATCCTCAGTTGAGGGGTCTTCTACAGAATATGGTGCAAGTCAGTAGCGCTGGTTAAGTGTACATTGGGCTACATGTTTCAGCTCTTAATTTAACACCCTTGAGATAGAATTTTCACAAAACTAATTCAGTTCCTTCTGTGGGCCCATCAGAACTGCTGAACATTCAAACGCCAATGACTTTCATTTTCAGTACCGTGCTAAGACAAATCCCATGTTAAATAATTTACATTCCTTAGCAGTCCAACCAGGCTGCCGCCAATGAACAGGAGGCCATAACCTGTTTAAATTGGCCACTGCAGTCATGGCCAACCCCACCTACGTTCTTTGCAGCTTTCATAAGTTCTCACATCTTCTACTCAAACATTTAGGAACAGGAAAAGGTCATCAGCCAACAAGCCTGAGCCTTTTTGATTGATCTCCACTCCACCTTTTCACCTATCTCACAATCCCTGGTTCCTCCGGAAACACAGCTGGAGGGATCCATCGAGCCCATTTATAGGCCATCCTATCAATAGACTTGCCTTGTAACATATCCCTTTGTGCATTTCTAACCGGTGCTTCTATTCAACAGAATAGACTTTGGTCAGATCTCATAAGTTGTCACGATGTCTGACTTGACCATTTCTGATGGATCCCTACCATGTACCTCCAGTGCTTTAGGTACAGGATAATGTGTAGGTGGATTATATTATTGTTACAGACATGTAGGCATGGTAATCAAAATGGCAACAGAAAAGCCTGACAGCAATTTGTCATGTTAAATATTATCACTGGTCCTGATATTTTCTTTGCAAATTAGAGAACACATAAATTAAATTAAATAATGTATGTTTTTAAAATTAATTCTTGGGATATAGGCATTGCTAACAAGGCCAGCATTTATTCCCCATCCCTAAATGCCCTTGAGAACCCCTGTAGTCAGTGTGGTGAAGGTACTCCCACAGTGCTGTTAGGTAGGGAGTTCCAGGTTTTTGACCAGCAATAATGAAGTAACGTTGATATATGTCCAAGTCAGAATATTGTGTGACTTGGAGGGGAACTTGGAGATGATGGTGTTCCCATACACCTGCTGCCCTTGTCCTTCTAGGTGGCGGAGGTCGCGGGTTTGGGAGATGTTGTTGAAGAAGCCTTGGCGAGTTGCTGCAGTGCATCCTGCAGATAATACACACTGCAGTCACGGTTATCCGGTGGTGAAGGGAGTGAATGTTTAGGGTAGTGGATGGGCTGCCAATCAAGCAGACTGCTTTGTACTGGATTGTGTTGAGCTTCTTGAGTGTTGTTGGAGCTGCACTCACCCAGGCAAGCGGAGAGTATACCATCACACTCCTGATGTGTGACTTGTGGGTGGTGGAGAGGCTTTAAGGAGTCAGGAGGTGAGCAACTCACTGTGGAATACCCAGCCTCTGACCTGCTCTAGTAGCCATGGCATTTATGTGGCTGGTCCAGTTGAGTTTCTGGTCAATGGTGACCCCCAGGATGTTGATGGTGGAGGATTTGGTGATGGTAATACCATTGAATGTCATGGGGAGGTGGTTATGTGCCTTAAGATTATACATTTTGCATGAGATAAAGACATTATATGTATAAAAAAAAGTTCCTGCTTATAGATAGCTAAACTGTTGTTTGTCTATGGGTTGAAGTTCTAGCTAATGATTTCCAAAATAAATCGAACTAACGTGCAAATGTCCTGATTTGTAGTTTAATGTCCATGGATGCTACATTTCTATTTACTTGCACTGCAACAGAATAGCAGTGTCTTTGTGCAAGGATTAGTCATTTGAATTTGTTTGCCTAGATAGCAATCAATCTGTTTGCCACCGATCTGGTGAAGGGAGTCCTGGTGAAGGGAGTCCTGGTGATGGGAGTCCATGCATAATTGATCTGCAGGAAGTAATGGCGGTAGGGGAGGTGGGATTAAAGTTAATCATCACACGATCACAGCAGTCATAGTTCAGTTCTAATTATCACATCTTGAAGGTGTTATCCCTCGCAGTGTTTTTAATGAGCTGCATCGCTTTCATCCAGGTTTTCGAAAATAATTAGTATTCCCTGCGGGAAGACATACATCATAACCAGCTTGTGACATGCTGAAACTTCCTCTCAGATGGTTGTGTCAGTAAGGACTTTGGGCTGTTTACATACGTTGGAAGATAAAATCCATTTCAGAAGATAATGTCCCTGTTTGAATGATGATATACTATTTGGATTTGTTGTTAGCTTTATCTACAAATAATTTCAACATGCTGATTCAACTGCATCTTGGCTGCATTTATGTAACTTATACATACAAATATTTTTGTCAGTTAAGATCTTGAGTTATTTGATTAAATGGTAAGATTTTCAAATATTAATACACTATCCCATTATATTGGGGAGGATTAAAATTATTTAGAGCTTCATTTGTTTTTTTTCTTCTTTGATTGTGTGTTGACCTGTATTAACATACAGCTTAATACTGCCTGGCTGGAGAGTAATGTCACACTGGCACCCTAACGTGGGTCTGCTAATTCCATGTTGCTTTCAAAAGATCCTGATCTCAAAAATGGTGGGAAATGTATTATAATGACAATCTACATTTAGATTGATTCATGACCTGTTTATTTTTTCCCCCTTATTTGCATAGCATGAGTTTTAATATTTTCAATGTCAGAAGCTTGTGTTGTCATACGTCATATGTGAAATGTCTCGTGTGTGGCAGCACCTATGTCTTTCTTTCCGTGCCACTGCTGTGAAGTTGCTGTGTTCAATCACTAGAAGTGCTGCATTTATGGACCTCTGTTTTGATGAGGAACATAGGAAAGTGCAGGACAATGCAAGGCACTGGTACAGTCACAACTGGATTATGATGTACAATTCTGGTCACCATACTTCATCAAGGATATCCAGACATGCGACAATGCAGAAAAGGACAACAAATGCCTAGCTTTTAAGGCCCCTGAGCTATGAGGACAGGTTGAAGAGCCTGGGATTGTTTACTTGAAGGGAAGGCTCAAGGGAGATAATATTTAAGTATTTAAGATCCTTGAGGGGATAGGTAAATTGATCAGTGATATTGTGTTCAAGGTTGTCACACACTCTAGAATCAGGGGACATGGGCTCAACCTTCGAAGAGGGAAGGTGCATAAACAGTGGATTTAATTGTTTTATGCAGAGGATGGTGAATGTGTTAAATAGATTGCTCAGGGAGGCAGATAGTGTGGAAACAATTAAGGGGGAATTGAATAGATATTTAAGGGAGTGGGCAATTAAACGGTTTCTCTCTCCACAGATGCTGCCTGGCCTGCTGAGTGTTTCCAGCATTTTCAGTTTTTATTTCAGATTTCCAGCATCCGCAGTATTTTGCTTTTGTTGTGGCAATTAAGAGATTTACTGTTGGGACTGGCCTGTTCTAATCATGTTTTGAAGGTGTTAACCCTCGCAGTGTTTTTACTGGCCAGTTAGAGTGGCCTTTCTTCCTGTTCCTAGACAGACAACAAGTGTGAATGTTGTGTATGTTTGTTCACTACTATATTCTGTAATGGGCAAAGAGTTAGGATGAAATTAAATGGACAGAAGCCCCTTCTTCATCTGAACCTATCTTGCAAATTTGCTGATGAAAGATTTGAGGCTGAGACTCCTGTAATTTACTATTTAATCCTTGTTTAAGGGACTTTCAAAATAGTGATTAGAAGTGAGGGGCATTTCACACAGTGAGATGGGAAGTATTGAAACACCCTCCGTGTTTGTGCCAATCCCGAATCCTCAGAGAATAAAATGAGTATTTACACTGCTCTGATGGCTCACATTCATTTTAAATGAGGTACATCAAACTTAAATAGTGCAATTTTCTCCCTAAACAAGAGAAAGTGTTATAAGACACATTACTTTCATCATTCAGGTCTTTCACTGTGAAAATGAATCAGAATGAGAGGATGATTAACAAACTGTGCCTGTAGAAAATTACCCCGTGGAGCAGATTCTGTGCCCGGGTTTACGAGCTTGGCAGGGCAGAAAAATGTCATGTTTGAACCAATATGTAAACCAAGAATAATTTTGAAAAACAATTATTTTTTTTAAAAAGTCACATTAATTGGTTTCCAGAGTGTAAGATTATAGTACGTCCTCGAGCTACATTAATAATATTGGAACTAATGTCCATAATATAAATCCTCTGATCAGTTGTGCAGGGTGAGAAAAATTAAGCAATGCATAGTTAAGAGCTATAGACTGGGGAATTGCAAGTGAGCTTCAAGAGCCCCATTCTCTTGTTGATCATTTAAAACTGACAGTAGTGACTTCAAACCCATCAAATCTTTAAATAAGTAAAAGTTTGACTTGCGCTTTGTATAAATGTTATAAAAGTGACTATATCAAAGGCTCACACATGAAAGTATTACATTATTGATTAGTCTTTCATTATCAATTGCTGTAGCCTATCACATAATAAATTGGAACTAAGTGAATGTTCATGTGAATATTTCAATCCTGGTAACATCACCATCCTTTAAGAACATTAAGCCTTATCTTAAGGTCAGGCACTACTTGGGTAGAAATGTGGAATTTATAGAATTTGATCAACACCTTGACTTCACGCAGTCATAATGCTTGCTGATGTGACGAAGACATACTGAGCATTTTGTGAACAGATTTACAAGATATGGAGTGCCAAGTGATCAACAGACTAATTAATTAAATGGAGCTATGTATTGCACAAGTTCAGAAATCACTTCTCTCCAAATTTCAGATGCAAGTTTTATTTAGCAGCGTGTATCACAGTGAAATAGTAGCATTTCATCGGAAGCCGAATGAAATATGGATAAAGGTTTTCCAATTCAAATACTGCCCAAGGATATTCTACAGGATTGGACAAAACAGTCTTCCACAGAAAAATCACAATCTTTGATGTTTTCACACCAAGGGTTTAGATACAGCTGTAATTTTGTTGCTGGTTACTGAGGAATTGAAAGCTAGGAAGTTCTGGGTGCAGTTGTATGGTGGCTATGGTACGGGGTTGGAATATAAGAGATTGTGGCCTCAAGTTTGCACTATGACAAGCTGTGAAATTGAACAAATAATTCTTAATTCACGGCTAGCAGCAAAATGACCAGGGGAACTGTCAGATTGTTGTTGAAAACCCAACTGTTTCACCAATGTCCATCGGGTAAGGGAGCATCTTACCCTGATTTGGTCTGGCCTGCATGTGAGTTGACTCTCACTATGTGGTTGACTCTTCATACCATCTGAAGTGACCTGACAAACCACCCAGTTGTTATTTCAAGAAGTTGACCAATAAGTGCGGCCTTGCCAGTGTCACCCACATCTCATGAATAAATATTTGTTTTTAAGGAGTACTCATCTCTCTTATCTTTTTCACAAGCCAAACTTGATCTCACTCTTAGAGTCTGAAGGGACTAGAAACTAGTCCCTTCAGACTCCTGTGTTAGGTTCTCAGGAGAAGGATATCAGAATAAAGGAGTAAAAAATGTTGAATTGTTATATTAGTAATCTGCCACCAGAGGTCTTTAGTGTGCTTTCTATGCCAATCCTTAATGCAATATTTATTAAACGTGACACTGACACCTGGTGGCTGATAGAAAGAAAGAATGAAAGAAAGAATGAAAGAAAGACTTGCATTTTTATAGTACTGCATGCAACGTTGTTATATGGGCAGGCTACCTTGGATGGTTGGATCTTCACTGCAGCATTTAATGGGAATGTCAACCATTCACTGGCAATTTGACATATGACTGAACCTAATAGACTTTGACCTTTAATAGGAATAAAATACATGTTTGGTATCAGTGAGGAGTTTTTCAATGGGTTGGTTGGGCAAGAATGGCAACATGACTTGAGGAATCAGATACAACAAGAAAAGTAAGCAAAGACTGAACAGGGAGAGAGTAATACATTGATAGTATTCAGAAGCTATCAATGGGCTGCTTAGGTTTTCAATATGCTGAAGCTATTAAGAAACCTACCACTGGCTGGTTAGCACGTGGGGTTCTCTAGTCATTTGGTTTCGAGAAAGATACACCAGTCAGTGTTGCCTCCGAAACAATTAGAAACTATTTGGTCTATATAGCAGTTTCTTTTTCTTGCTGACATAAACAAATTATTTATTTGTCAAGAAAAGGATGAAAGAAAGATAGAACAAGCTTACATTTATGTAGTGCATTATCATATTTAGCAGAAATGTCCCAAAGCACTTCACATACAATTATTTTATTTTCTGAAGTGATTGTTGTGTAGGTAAACACAACAGCCATTTATTTTGAGCGTAGCAAGATGCCACAAATAGCAATGAAATAATGACTAGTTAATCTGTCTTTTAATGTTGTTTGAGGGAGGGACAAGGTTGGGGGTGGTGGTGGAAGTGTTGGTCACGATACCAGGAGAACTCACTTCCCTTTTTTGAACAAAGCCATTAGGTCTTTTTTTTAATATAATTCACCAGAACAGGTAGATGTTTCATCTGAAGAATTGATTAGAATTACCACATCAAATCAGTAAATGACTAATGATTTGAATGAATTCTTCACATCAGTATGTACAAACAAAGACTACAGATTAATTCTAGATCTAGTCAGTTTGGTTCAAAAATCTCTGAAATATGCGGTTTGGGCAGTCTCAATCCAGTTCCTCGTTGGCATGGTTTACAGCCCTCAACTGTGCTTAATTTGGCACTAATTGGCAGTCTCACTCAGAGAAACTGTCAGATAGGTGGGTGGGGAATGGAGTTTCCTCACACCGGTGAAGTTGGGGTGCTCCAAGGCATGTTTTGGTAGACGAGAGGAAGTTTTACTCTGCATCTGGCCATGCTGTGCCTAAACTGAAAGTGGTTGATGCTGACACTGAGGGGGTAATTTTAGCCCCCAAGAAGGGTGGGCTGGGGACGGGTGGGAAGTAAAAAAATCATTGATTTCATCATCTGGATCGCAACCTGGCTCCAACACACCCACTTCTGGGTTTAACCCAGAGCACACATTTGAAACCCATCAGTCGCGTCCCATTTTAATGCTGGCGGGCAGATCGTTAATGCGGCAATTTACTTACTTCAGATACCTAAGGTAGGTAATTTTCTGTGGATTCTGAAGCTGAGACAAATTTTACCTTACCTGCATGGGTTTCCCGTGGCATCTCAAACTCGCTAGTGAAACAAAGGCTAGCTTCATGCAGAATTTGATTTGGCCCTTTTAACCTTTGATTGACACATCTCAAGAAAAGCTCAGGGATTGCAGCTGGCCTCTCAGTTCTCCCAGGCAATCGTTTGGCTGAGAGTTGTTTGTGTTGGGTCTCTCTTCACTCTTCCAGCCATCACTCAATTAACTTAAATAAACTGAAAATAATCAATTTTTAACATCCCGAATCAATGTTGAGTGTGTGTACAAGCTTATATTTTTAAGAATGATGCCAACATCTGAAATGTTGGAATATTCTGCAGTTACTTGAAAGTATCATAACATTTTATAAGAACTTTGCTGTTTTGCTAATAAAAATGATAGAACTCCAAATGTGTTTCCAATTCTAATCTATTCTTTACCTTTGCATGGTCCATCTCTTTCCTTCTTTTTCTGGCTTTCTGTCTCTCCATCTTTGGTAATGGGATTTCCATAGATATTTATTACACGCTCGGACTCGCATTACTATTTGGATTGTATTTCTTCCCACCACACTTCCAGTAAATACTTCATCACTCTCTCTAATTTTCTTCTTCTCTGTCATATCTGCTGTAATAAATCTGTTTTCCACACCAGAGTTCCTAAAGGTCCTTCTTTTCCCTCAGCTGAGTCTTTCCTCAGCAGTGATTGACAGGCTCTTTGATTGAATCCACCACATTTCCCATATGTAGCAGAAAATAACTGCCAGGGACATCCGTTATGCTTTTCATCCCTTAATGCTTATGCTAGTGCTGCTGCTATTAGGAAGTTCAAAATATGAATGTTACTTATATTGCACTGATCATCAAATCACTTCTTTCCTTCTCCACCTCACCTTCTTCTCTCCCTCTCCCCTCCTCCTGCTCCCTCTCTATTCCTCCCCCTCTTTCATTTTCCCTCTCTCCTCTCCCTTTCCACCCTCATCTCTCCCTCATCCCACCCCTCCCCTGTCCTCACCCTCTATCTGCCCTCTCTCATCTCCCATTCCTCCCCCTACCTTTCCTCTTCCCCCTTCACTCAGACTGCCTTCACTGTTCTGACCCCTCCCTTCCCTGTCTTGGTTGACCTGAAAAGTTTCATTGGTTTTGATTCCCCATGTGCAATGCCATGGGAGATCAACTAGCAAGAACTGCAACCAATGAAAATAAATCTCTCCCCCACAGCACCACCATTGCATCACTTTCTATATCCCCCAGTAGAATAATAAACGTTGTCCCCACTTAACTGAGCTTAAAAAAAATTAAATCACACCCACTGAACAAAGATTGCAAATCAAGCCAATGAATATATATCCAGAAACAATCCCCCCCAAAAATAACCGTAATGCCTTATGCATCCCTGCAGCATGCAAACACATATCAGAAATTCCAGGTTAGGTCAACAAACCTTTTCTTCCCCACCACTGAGCATAAATTCTGGCCTAGAATCACAAACTCTCATTCACCCCCAACTACCCCCATCTCAGAAATTGCTGGTTAGGATATTAAACCAGCATTCATGCCGAGATTCCCCCACCCGCCCCCACCACGGTCGAGACCCCCCCCCACCCGATGGCTGCCTCTGGCATCAGACACCACCCCCCACCCACCCCATGGCCCATGATCTCTCCCTTCTCTCCGATTCCCAGCTGCTTTCCCTCTCTGGCTGGCTGTTGTGCAGGAAACCGGAAGTGAAATCAATTGCCTTCAATTGAGTTGCGATCACAAAATCCAGAGCCCTCACTTGACTTCTGGTTTTCCCATGCAATAATCTACCCACCCGCTCAGTTCCCGGCTCCATGCTAAAATCATGCCTTGAGTGTCTGAAATGGGAAGGGTTCTATTCCCCAGGACTAACATTCCTCATATCATGAGCACAAAATTTGTTTTTAACTATGTAGACGTCAGTGAAGCAAGTGTTATGAGACTTTCAAAGAATTAAGGGCTAAATATTCTGTCTATTCACAATGAATGGGAAGGAAATCTATTCCTAAATGTTTACAAGGGACTGAGACATTTGAGTTAAACCCTTAAATTCTCAAGGAAATAAGAGAGGAAATGGGTGGAATTGTGATTAGTATTTTAAAATGTTGTATACTTAGGCTGCATTTGGAGTATTGTGTACAGTTTTGGGAACCCCGTTATAAGAACAATAGAAAAACAATGAAAAAGATGCAGTGTAGATTCAGTCGGATGTTACCAGGGATGAGGGGTTACAGTAATGAAGAGATACTTGAGAAGTTACGGCTTTTTTCACTACAGCTGAGAAGGTTAAGGAGTGACCTGAAATAGGTCTTCAACACTATAAAGGGCGATGATCATATAAATAGTGATAGATTGTTTTTACTGGTTAGCGAGATGGTAGTAATTGGGCACAAGAAGAATTAAAGTGGAGGTCAGGAAAAACCTCCTATACAGATGGAAGCTAGAAAGTGGAATTCTCTGCCACAAGCCTTTGTTGAAGTAGAGTCCATAAATTCTTTTGAAAGGGAATTAAATGGTTGTTTTAAAACTGGAATATAAAATGGTACAGGGAGTGAACCGGACAGTGGGATTAGCCAAGAAAAGAAAAATCACCAGTGCCGAATTGCCTTTTTCTGTGGTTGTAGAACTCTCTGCTTCCATAACTCTGGAGCTGGAGAATAGCAAGCTTAATCCTGATGATCAAATGTGAGGGAGGCATGAACCTGGGAGCTGTAGACAGGTTAGTCTAACATCCATAGTGGAGAAAATGCCATCGGTGTTAATCTTAAGTGCCCAGAGGCCGTAAGGAGCAGTGAGCATGAATTAGAGCCAATTGCTTAATCTAGAAATATACTGGAATTTTTTGAGGAGATCATGAAATTGGTTGACTAGGACAATCCAATGCACATAATCTAGTTTGAACTCTCAAAAAGACGTTTGATTGATTCCACATGTGAACTTTTTAAAAGGAAACTGAGTCTCAAAAATTAACAACAGATTAGTTATTTTGGATTGAAAATTGGATGAGCAACAGAAAGTAGCAATGTATGATGGTGATAAATGAAATAAAAACTCTGGCTGAGAGGCAGCACCAAGTGGATCTCCACAGGGATATATTCTGGCTCCTTGGCTATTCATAACTGGTATACAGCAGATTCTTTCTTGTATATAATATTATGACATTTGTTGCTGATGTTAAGCATCATTGACTCATTCATATATTACATAGAATTTACAGCACAAAATCAGGCCATTTGGCCCAACCAATCCATGCCAGTGTTTATGCTCCGTATGAGCCTTCTTCCCCACGAGCGATATAGTCTTCTTCTGCCCCCTATTTCAACTGAGACATTTCCAGCTGGTTAATGCCTCCATAGATAGTTCAGAGAGGAGCATGGTACAAACATGTTATATGTTCATATAGGCATATCACCAACATGAACAGTAATTTCTAGGCTGTAGTTTGAAATGCAGATATTGCACAATGTGGAGGTGCAAGGATTATGGAAAGAACACGCATGATTTTTTTTCTTCATCAATTTTACCCACAGAATATTTTCCTGTTTAGCACCTCACACTGACGTGTAGTTTTAGTCATAGGCAATAAGGAGCAATTTTGCGCTGTGAAACCAGCAGAGCAAAAGTATGCAGCATAAGTGATTTGGATATCTTTAAACTTTCTATCAAGAGTCACTGTGTGAAATTAGCAATAAAGCAGGGAGAGTACATGCAGTATTGTCCCCATGTCTTTGAAGCTGAAGTGATTGATGTTTATGGCTTCAGAAGATGAAAGACTTGAGCTTTAACTGTACTAAAGCTCGACATTTAAGGCAAAAGAGACAAACAACATTTCTCTTGAATTAATGTGGAGCACTAAGATGACAGAAAGAATATTGAGCACTACGTGCTGCATATTTTTAGGGCATCAGATAATCCTGTACTTCCCAGTAGTACAGTGTTAACTTGTCTTTCTTTAAATTCATTTCTTTATTTCTAATGCGTACACTTGTTTGGGTGGCATTTAGCCTTTCCATTTGAGATTTTGCTTATTTCAGATAAGCAGAAGTTACAAGCAATATGATTCCAATCTTTCCCTATTGGTTCAGTGAGTTTAGGAGCATAGGCACAGGATTAGGCCATTCTGCTCATCAAGCCTTTTATCCCAACTCTGCCTCCTCTCTCCCAACCAATTGCCTATTCATGCCACAAGGTTGTCTCTAGTTCCCTGAGTTCGCTATCTCGCATGCAAAACCTTATGAAATGCCTTCCAAAAGTCTTATAGTATACTATTAATTTGTCCTCTATCCACTACCTCAGTAACTCTATTTTAGGTTATGATGTGGAGATGCCGGTGATGGACTGGGGTTAACAATTGTAAACAATTTTACAACACCAAGTTATAGTCCAACGATTTTATTTTTAATCCCACAAGCTTTCGGGGGCTTTCCCCTTCCTCACACCGCCTGAGGAAGGGGAAAGCCCCCGAAAGCTTGTGGGATTAAAAATAAAATCGTTGGACTATAACTTGATGTTGTAAAATTGTTTACAATTATTTTAGGTTAGCTACACATGACACATTTTTCATAAAACTATGCAGATTCTCCTTAAATTAGCTTATACTTTTCTAAGTGCTCACTTACTTTTCCCACAACTGATGTTAAACCTGCTGGGCTCTGATAACTTGGTTGGTCCCAGTTTCCTCTCCCCCCGCCTTATTATTTAATGTGTGATTTTTGGTACCATCTAATCCTCTGGTATTATCCCTAAATTCAGTGAGCTTTGGAAGATTAGCAATAATGCATCCATAATTTTCTCACCTATTTTAATCACCTAGGATAGAAACAATCTTGGACTAATTATTTGGTTTAAGTTCCATTAGTTTATGCATTGCAGCTTTTCTGTTCACATTAATCTCTGTTAATTTGTCCACTTGGCTAATCTCTAATCTTCCCTGTATCTTTGGTATTGCATCTTTCTTTTCCATTGTAGGAGACCAAAGCAAACTATTGATTTAGCAGTTCCGTCATGTCCTTATCCTTGACAATTGTTCTCCATAAATCTGTTTATAATGAGTCCATCTCCTTCTTTACTGCTCTCTAATTTTAGATATACTGATCAGAACCTTTGCTGTTACCGTGATATTGCCTGCAAATTTTTTTCATGCGTCCAAGTTGGCCTTATTATTGTTCTGGTCTCCTTTTGTTGCTTTCTGTAATCCTTCCAGACTGTTTCTTTGTCTATACATAAGCCTTCTCCTTTTAATACTTGACCTAAATACTCTTATCGACGACGACGACGACGACAACAACAACAAAAACAACTACTTGCATTTATATAGTACCTTAAACATAGTAAATGATCCCAAGGCACTTCACAGGAGCGATTATCAAACAAAATTTGACACCGAGCCACTTAAGGAGATATTAGGACGGGTGACCAAAAGCTTGGCCAAAGAGGTCGGTTTTAGGAGTGTCTTAAAGGAGGAGAGAGAGGCGGAGAGGTTTAGGGAGGGAATTCCAGGGCTTTGGACCTAGGCAGCTCAAGGCACGGCCGCCAGTGGTGGAGTGATTAAAATCGGTGATGCGCAAGAGGCCAGAATTGGAGGGGCGCAGAGATCTCTGAGGATTGTAGGGTTGGAGGAGATTACAGAGA
The DNA here is from genome assembly GCF_035084215.1 of Heptranchias perlo. Lineage (NCBI taxonomy): Eukaryota > Metazoa > Chordata > Chondrichthyes > Hexanchiformes > Hexanchidae > Heptranchias > Heptranchias perlo. Next base: position 152,145,848 of record NC_090326.1, on the reverse strand, counting down.
TAGGGAAGGGCGAGGCCACGGAGGCATTTGAAAAGAAGGATGAGAATTTTAAAATTGAGACGTTTTAATTTTAAAATAGGCCCTGGTTGCTTTACCCTAGAAAGAGTGTCTTTTGTCTTTCAGCGGGACGTACTTGCCTTGTAATCAACTAATTACCCTCTTGAATAGATTCTACTGTTGGTCTATAGATTTACTAACTCACTACACCGACTAGCTTTGCCATGCAGAGTAGGAAAGTTTGATCTCCAATCAAATGATTTGGGGCTGGGTGACCATAGGGGTGCTAAAATTGGGCCTCAGCACCTCTGAATTAAGGAGAAAAACAATAACCCAGTGTACTTGCTCCTGATTCAAGATGAAAGTGGACACGTGTGGGATGGAAATAATGACAAGACCGGGCTGGGCTCTGGTGCCCCCACGGTTAAACAGTCTGGTGACACTTATGCCATGAATAATGGTGCAGTGGGTGAGGTAAAACCAGCAGGCGTGGAACCATAAGGAGCCCTTACCCCTTAACCAGGGTGAATTCGCATCTTCACCACCTGGGCTGTAATCTGGCGAAGCAGATTGCCCGCCCATTAGAGAACTCTCCTGATTTTCATATCATTGATTTCAATGGAGTGGAAATCGGTCGGGTTCTACAATAGGCAGGCGATCCGCTCTGCCAAGTTATGTCCAGGCGGTGAAGATGAACATCTACCCAATCGTATTCAGGAGAGGAGGGAGGAATGTTGGCAGAGAAAAACATTGGGGTTGTGGAGGGGGGAGGGGGACAGGAAGTGCCATGGATCCAAACGCTTTGTTACACATCTAATCGTTGAAGATAGTGTTTCACCCTCAAATCTTAATGACTAATTTGTTCTGTTCCCAGTTTCATCTTGTACCAATATTTAAACCGCCCTTTATACTGTATCCAGTTGTGGTGAGAAGTCGCTGTTAATTGTAGAATGCCCTGAAGAGAGCCTGCTTGCGAGTTTGTCGAGCAGAAGCAAAATGGTGTGCAATTCTGCTTGTCAATAAACCGGCTTAAAGGTCAGACAAGTCCATGTCTAGTTGCATGACACCAATGCAATGTTCTTGCTATTTTCTCTTCTCCCATCTGACAAATTCATGACTCGAGGCCAGTGCATTAGTCTGTAGGCAGCAAAGCAAACAGCTCCTGCTGGTGACAGGCACTCAAATAAGCCTAGACAGAAGGTGACATATACAGAATAACAGTCGGGTAGGAATGTATCAGGAGACTGTGACGCAAACAAGACTTTTAACGACACATTAAACAATGACAGCGCGGCTTGAGCCGCTAATAAAGTCTTCACAGCCCTGAAGTTAGGTTTTGCAAGCTCACGTTATGTTGTCTCTATTCAACATTTACTGGTCAAATTTTACCGCATAGGATCACTGCTGACTCAGATCTGGTGCACCTGTGATGCAATGTAGTGCTGGTTAATGTGAAGGGTACGGTTGCAGAGGAACGGAATGCAGTCCCACTCTATGGCCTTGATGTTAAACCCTCCCCTGACGGGCGGGAGAGGGTCGGGTGGAAGGGTTAAAAAGTGAAACATGCGGAACTTGTCCCCAACCTGCTGCACACGCATCCGCTGCCTTTTTTACGGCGCCAGACTTCAGGGCGTCTGAGTGTCCCACCGTGGAGAGGCTTAATTAACATATTTAAATTGGTCTCCCACAGTGCAATTGAGTACCCGATTTGACATTCACTGCTGCTGTGCTTGTTTCCCAGGGGGCGGGAAACTTGGCAGTGGAAGGGAGGCAGGAGCTGCTGGATCCCCAAGGTTAGTACCTGTTTCAGCACTCCTTGTGGGCCAGGAGAAGCAGGAGTGCTCCTCCCAGGCCCTCAAGGAAGCCTTCAGCCTCCCCCAGCTCTGATCGTTGCCCCCCCCCGCCCCACTCCCGACCCTCTCAGTCCCAATCGCAGGCCTCTGCTCCCCCCCAGCCTCTTAAATATTGGGGCCTATGTGCTCATTGTCAGCACCAAGGCCTCCCAGGTCGTGAATCCTCGTTGTTAAAATTGCCCCAAAAATATACCCATCCTCAGGAGAGCGCTACTAAACCCCACCAGCTCCCCCCATCATGTCACAGATTTCAAGTTTATCTCTTTCTCAAGTTAGCCATTATTATGGCCTCTCTCTCTCTCTCTCTGTGACACCTCATTTGTTCTACTGCAGAACAACTGCTAGAAGAAGCAGCTTTCCAGTATCATCTGTTTGCCTGTGTCACGAATCTGCCCCATTTTATACCGCAGAATGGATTCAGAGACTAACTTGGGGCACCAGAAAAGCTTGAGTCACATCTTGCAGATGTGCAGTTGCTTAGAAAGTCATGTTTGTGATTTTTTTTTTCAATTAAAAATATTTTGTGGCAGAAGTCTTGAGTATGGTTCTGAATGTGGTAAAGATGTTATACAAATAAAAAAGTAACAAACATGGAGATATAGGAGCAAAGGCATGATGCTGTGCAATTATAGAAACACCAAATTTACCAATACCAATTGGCATTTATAGCAATACCAATTAGGACTGTTCAGTACCTCCCCCATCCCTGGCCCAATTAACATGTTCTGCAAATTACTGTCACTTTTGGCAAAGAGTAGTAGATTATTTTGCCTGGCACATAATGAAAAATGTAAGCATGAATGACTAATTTTCAAAATAGGAAATTGACTCAAATTAAATTGCAAGCGTTTAGTGCAGCATCTAATGATCTGAATTGGATGGAAACCCTGACAAAAATAGGAATTTCTATTTTTAATTCCGCCGTATCTCATAGCTAGGATTAAAATGGAAATAAAAAGGGAAAAAGCACTGCAAATGCTGGAGGTCTGGAATAAAAACAGACAATACTGTAAATAGACAAAGCGTTTAACAGGATCTGTAAAGAGAGAAGACAGATTAATGATTTAGGATTGGATCATTTCTCAGAACTGGCTACTGGAAGCTCCTTATCTCTTTGAGCAAACATTTCCAATTTTTGTTACAAATCCGCCTCGCACCTTGGTCTGGACTTTGCATAAAACCCAAAAGAAGCCGCGTGTCAGCTGTGGCTCAGTTGGTAGCACTCTCGCCTCTGATGTCAGAAGGTTGTGTGTTCAAGTCCTATTCCAGAGACTTGAGGACAAAATCTATGCTTATACTCCAGTACAGTACTGAAAGAGTACTGCACTGTTGAAGGTGCCATCTTTCGGATAAGATGTTAAAACGAGGCCCCGTCTGCTCTCTCAGGTGGATATAAAAAAATCCCATGGCACTATTTGAAGAAGAGCAGGGGAGTTCTCCCTGATGTCCTGGCCAATATTTATCCCTCAACCAACACCACTAAAACAGATTATCTGGTTGCTGAACATATTGCTGTTTGTGGGACCTTGCTGTGCACAAATTGGCTGTCACGTGTCCTACATTATAACAGTGACTACACTTCAAAAGTATTTCATTGGCTGTAAAGGCCTTTGGGACACCCTGGGGTCATGCAAGTTGCTATATAAATGCAAGTCTTTCTTTTTCCATTGTGTGCCCAAAAGCTCTGAGCATTTCTCTTGTACACCATAACTTGCATTGGGACTTTGCTGCCATTGAAGAGAGGCGAGAAAGCCCAGTGTGCCTTTCACTCCTTCTCCATGTGGTCCAAAATATCTGGCTCTAAGATAAAGTTGGCATTTACCAACTGCATTCCAATCAGCCTCTTTGATATATCTTCTCAAACTGTGTACATTTGGTGGTATTTTTCTATTGGTTAGCACATTCAGTTCACTATGATGAATGGAATTCTTGGAACAGACACGCTGAATCTGAGCCTTAAAATAACAACTAGTACTACTACCATAACTTGAATTTATACAGCTCGTTTAACATAGCTAAATGTCCCATGGTGCTTCCCAGGTAGGGGTTGGACTAGAATTCATATAACAAAGTGGCTTAACAGGTTTTAAGGAAGCTTTTGAGTCAGGAAGAGGTATAATAAGGTGGAAATGTTTAGAAAAAGAATTCCAGAATAAGGGGGCATTCTGACTAAAGCTCTACCATTGATGGTAGAGCAGAGAGAAGTGGGAGGGGGCAAAGTACAGTAGATTGGAATCAAAGAGCAGTGGGTGTGGACAGGGATAAGTTGCAGACATAGGATGCAGCAACCATGAATGGATTTGTGGATAAGGATGAGCATTTTGAGTGAAGTCAGTAGTGGTTGATGAGAACTGGGATGATAGGTGATCAGGCCTTAATGCTGATGAAGACTTCGAGTAGGATGTGTGACAGTAGACAACTTTGACTCACTCCTCTTTTTAGCGAGATGCATGCAGTGAAACTCCTACCTACTCTTGAAATGATATTTTTATAGCGAGAGTTCACATCCCAGATAAAATCCAAGATTCGGAAACTAACATAGATTTCAGTTTCTTCATGAAGGAAGAGAGCACTAGGTTGAAAGCCTTACGAAAATTAATGGATGCAATGAACGTGGATTTCCCCTGAGTGTTATCATCTTCTGCCCTTGCCTTATATACAGCCACAACTGGCCCCATAGGAATCAAATCCAGCCTATTATTTTTAATTAAATTGTGGGCATTCTAATGCATTGAATATATTACCATGACAACTCGAAGAACTGCTTTAAAAGCCACTGATATCTGTTGATCGTTTTCAGTCTCGTGGATATCACACTTGCACTCTGGAACACCAAGGGTGTGCTTACCTCAAAACCCCTATTTACCATTCACAGAAGGTGAGTCAATGGTTTTTGCACTGATCTCTATTTGCCCCCATGCTCATTATCTAGGGTGTCTTTTAGCTTGAATGTTGTCCTTGCCTTCTGCCCTAGCCAGGGAAGGAGTGTGGAATACACTTCCTCCAAAATACTGCGGATGCTGGAACTCTGAAATAAAAACAGAAAATGCTGGAAATACTCAACAAGTCAGGCAGCATCTGTGGAGAAAGAAACAGAGTTAATGTTTCAGGTCGGTCGTCAACCTGAAACGTTAACTGTTTCTTTCTCCACAGATGCTGCCTTACTACGGCCTGCTGGGTCAGGTGTGAAGTCAGACCCAGAGGTTTCCCCCGGGTTTGTTGAAGAGCACCAGATTTGTCAGCCATCGACACTAGCCTAGAAGAATGCTTTCTGCCGTGAATGATGCTGAATTTTAGCCCATGGAAAATGATATAGGGAACTTTATTGTGTAATTTCAAGCCCTTTCATTATCCTAACCACTAATGGGACTTCATCTCCCATTGACCCACCTATCCTCAATGCTCTACAGCATAGTCTACTGTTAGAGAACTTCTTGACTTGCTCTGATAGGCTTGAAGTGCTGCTTTCACCTGACAGCAACCCTCCCTTTGCGATTACGTGAGCAGAACCCTGAGTGACTAGCGGGTTGTAACTTCAGATTACATCATTTTGGCTGTAGAGACAAGAAAATTATTGGCGACATCACTTGTTGTTGAATCTTTTTTATCAACAGTTACACGGACCATAATCCCAGATTTCATGGTCACCAATATTCTTAAGGCTGAGTGCCTTAGCACAAGCACTCATAGGATGCAGCCATCAACTTGGTAGTAATCCTATGTCACAAGGCCAACACCTCGATTAAAAGGTGCCCTCTTTAATGAAGAAGATAAACAGTCGTCTGAAGCAATGTTGAACAAAGCAATTTGAAAGCAAAGAACGTGGCAAGCTAGTCACAACTAAATGAGCGATTTCTGTTCTGCTCAGAACACTATGCTAATGCTAAGTAATCTCAGAAAGGAATTTGAGAATACTGCTGCCAGATGGACTTGGAGTACCTTTGAAGCTCCAGGCCTGACCTATTCCCATGAGGAGCAATGTATAGTCAGGTACCATTTGACAAGGCCATTCAATGGCATGGCTCTAGTCTTGATGGTCCTCCAGTGCTCAGCACCGTGCAGAATCTGAGGAATGTACATGAATTAGGTGAGGCAAAGCCAAGACACATTAGAGGGCGTTGTCCTGAATAGCATAGCTGGGCACACCCCAACTTGCATCCCGGTCAATGATCAGAGCCATGTCCCATTTATATCTAGGTCCATTGGCCTTTCAACTACATGGTAATTGTGAAACTGTAGCCGATGGTTATTGACCATTGCACATGTTTTCTTAAGGCAAGAAAATGTGTCTGTTCTGAGAAAAAGTCCAGTCTTGAGATTCTCAGTACCCAAGGGATTGTTATCCCAGATGGGAAAAGAGAGGCCAAAACTTTAAAAGGTGTCCCTGCACTTCCATGATGTATGATCTCCAAGGCAGGTTAAGAATGTTGGGCCATAAACATCCAGACAAACACATGTTCTGTGTGCTCATGACTACCAGTCTCAAGTGCACGGAGCACATCAGCTTGTATCCCCTCCGAATCTAGATCTCAAATTGAAACTTTTGGGGACCTGGGGCAGACAATGAGAATGAAAAATGCAGTTCGCACTAAGTTTATCCTTTATCATGATATTTCATAAGAGGTGCCTCACACTGTTAATCAGCCCAATTTTCTGCTGAATGCTCGCCCTATGTGTAAAAAACCTGATTTCAAAGTGCAGCCCATTCTCATTATTGCCCTATTTGTTGAAAACTATGGCCCGGGTTTTGCAGTGAACGAACAGTGCCCATCGCTCGTTAGATTTAAACTTACCTACAAACTATACATGGCCATTTGGGCGCCAACTTGCTGCAATGGGGAGCTGAAAAAAGTGCAGCATTCTCTCCTGGGCATCTGTGAGCTGTGTGAGCGGGGCAAAGAACTGTCTGTCCCCTCAACCAATCAGATTGCAGCATCTTTAACAAGCCGTGCAGAGTGAGAATCAGGAAGTGCAAGCTATTACAGTAAATTCAATGTAAAATCAGTTAGAGAAAGCGAAATAAAAAGAGGGTAAGAAATATTGAATTAAAAGACAAATAAAAGAGACAGAAAGAAAAAGTTTTTAAAAAAATTAATTCAATTTTTTTTTAAATGTCCAAGAACAATTAATTTTCAGTGCCAGAGAAGTTGTTTGGCAGTCATTAAGACTTACCACACCGTTAAAAAGTTAGCTTAGACCTAAAAAAAACCAGAGCATACCTTTTTCTGTGTGGATTTGTTCGTTTCTCATTCAATCGAACAGGGGTCCAGCCGGCAATCTGTCCTTCCCGCGCAGCTTTCAGGCGAGCAGGGAATCTCGTAGAGCAACTTCTGGATTTGCGCGTTTGACTGCGCATGTGCGCTGGCCGCAAGTTGCTCTTCCATTTGCACTGAAATAATAGTGAGTCCTATTAGCCTCACCGTTATTTTATGAGCAAATTCTGGGCCAGTGTGTTACTTGTGAACTGGTGCATTAACGCCTGGGACTGGATTACTAGAGATACACCCCTCAGTTCAGGTGAGCTCCCAGGTAATTGGGGTCATCCCTTGGAACAGTGACATCTGGAAGCCCCTTGTGTCACACACACATGTCACCAGCCACAGTAATGGATGGAGTACAGTTGCACGAACCACCATAAAGTGCAGATAAAGTAAACAACCATCCAACACGTCGACAGTTATATGAATCCATATGTCTTGGAGCTGCACATTTGCACAGCTACTGCAAATGATTCATAATGGCTGTCGTACTCTTCCTCAAATAAGAACATAGGAACAGGAGTAGGCCATGAATCTAGTTAGTTCCTCCCCTTGATTTATTTTTATAGTTTTCATTGTATCTCTTGTGCAACCTAAATAAATACAGATGTCTCCATCGCAGCTTATGCTGCTGTTAAATACCTGTTTCTCTACTATGCCATTTGTGCCATCTAGTTTATTAAATGCAAATGTAGAGTTTGTGTTAAGATGTGTATACGAGTTGTACAATATTGGATGGAGGCAAACTATCAGCTTTTACCCAGTGTGTACAATAGATGGCACTGCAGTATAAACACTTATTCTCTCCACTGCATGCAAACGTTCTAATTTAAACCTCTCACTGTTTCAGCAGTTTGAGATTGATTGTTGGAATAACAGATGTTTGATTTGGAGACACAAGATTCATAATGATGTGCAGTATAAAATGATGCCTTCCAGCACATCTGTCAGTCCGGGAGATATATTGGGTGTGAACCACTTACTTTGATGCATACGGACAATCTATTAAGAAAGCATTAAGGGGTCAACAAAAATCACAACGAGCACAAAGAATGGCAGGCAGTGGGTAAAGTATAACATTAAGTCTGCATCTACCCTACGACTGAGAAAGCTGGCAGTAAATTTGTTGATTTGAGTGTGTCCTTTGCTGTTATATGGCTGGCATGAACAATGCTGATCCCCTTTGGTACTGTCAGATCAATCTACCAATAGCTGTGGAGCGAGTGGGGTGATGGGCACATAATCTGTTGACGTAGCAATTTGTTTAAAAAAAAAGTTGAAGTGAATGTGCGAGACACAATAACCAGAATTAGGAGAATAACCTGAGCCCTACTTGTGGAGGCAGAAGTGAGATATCAATTGGAGACCACTAGATTGATATGACTGTAAAATCTGATTTGCCACACTGACAGTAGGCAATAGAATGTGACCAGCATAGAACCATAGTAATAGCCTGGCCTGGGGGCAACCATTGCTTTCTAACATACACCAGGATGCGAGCTCAGTGAGGAGCAGTTTAATAGTTATGAAGATATAATAATTTTGTTGAATCTTGGCCAGATAGCAGTGGAGCCCTGAGGCTGTTGAGGGGAAAACACATGAGGCCGGGGGCTTCTGTTCCTGATCGCTATCCAACGACCGCCTGCTAAAAAAAAAGAGTGACTGACTTGTGTGAAGGTCAGAGGAGGAGAGAACACTCGTATAGTTGTAAGATTAAAAACCAAAGGCACTTCGTTATTGCTGCTTTCTGTTGATGTGCAGGGCAACCTGTTAGATTGCATTTTGAAGCAAGTAACTTCTTTTGTATTCTTAGTTCAAAGCAGCCTCCTGTGAGAAGGCTTCGACATTAAATGTTAAGATTACTGTCAGTTCAGTGGGCCTTGATTTTAACCCCCCCCCCTTCCACCACTCCCCCCGCCCAGTGGGAATGGTACATGGAGGGGTTAACATTTTAAAATTCTACCTCCTGGCTCCAACCCGCCGCCTTCCCTGGCCGTTTCAATTTTTACTACCCCCCCCCCCAAATCAGGCCATCGACGAGGCTCCCACAAAAGGCAGATGGGGGCCGAGTTAACATTCAAAAGTCGCGGTCCGATGACATCATCGGCGCCGTGACGTAGAATTAACTGAACGTCGGGGTTGGGGGGGTGGACCCTCGCTGTCGGCTGCGACGGGGACCCTCCTCACGGGCCCCCTGCTGCGGCCTCCTGCCGCAAATTCCCAATCCCGCCCGCCGGCCAGGCAGTTAATCTGGCCGGGTGTCCGGGGGGAGTCAGTGGATTGTTATTTTAAAATGAGGCCCTGGCGATAAAATCCAAGACTCCGGCTGTGCCGTGTTTGTCGCCCACTACCGGGCCCCGCACCCTCACTGCCTTCCCGGCAATATCGAGGCCACGATGCTTCTGCAGGTTTAAATTATGGTGATCACAGAATCTGCAGTAATTTTTACTTTTTGCTATTTGGGATGATCGTTGTCAGTAAAATTGACCTGGCAAAGGTTTTCTTTCCAGCATCCTTGCTTCACAGAATGAATGACACAATAAAAGTCTAAATATTTGTTCAAGTGGCAAGGTTGAAACAATATAATTAATCAATGAAATAACACAGTGGCTGGAGAAAAATGAAAAGAAGCCTCACTCAGAGTTCCCCTAGCAGCGACCTCGTCCTCTGCAGCAGACAGTTATCTGTATTTCAGTTGGCCAGGCTTCTTCAAAGTGCATTAATTTTGGAACCGACATTTTTTTTCTAACAGGGCAATAATTTACACTCTGTTATACTGTTTTATGCAGCAAATTGTTCCTAATAGGCTAGAAATTACTGTTGATGACATTGGCCCAGAATTTGCTGGAGTGGGGCCTCTCTCGACGTGCATGTTAGTTAGACTTTTTCCTGCACCCTTGAGCTCGAAATTTTTTTGCTCTGCAAGTTGCTGGAAGTGCGAGCTGATAACAGTGTGGGGAGGGCAATGGGGCATCTGGGACCTTGGTAAACGATGGGACCAACAGTCTATCTCCTTAACCAGTGAGATTGAAGAATAGAGAAAGAAACAGAGGAAAGCGGAGAAGGATATCGGGTGAATTAAAGTCAAGTCAGGCACAGAAAGAGAAATAAAGATTGGATTAAGAGAGAGAAAAAAAGAGACAGAAAGGAATAGTAAAGAAAAAAATTAAAGCATTTTAAATTTAAAGTTGTAAAAATCTCTAACAACAATTTACTAACTGTAGGAATGAGACTCCACGGTTTCAATTGTTCCCTTTCTGGGCTGGAGAAGTTGAGTGGCAGTGCAGGAACATAAATCTTGTCATTAAAAAGGGACTTAGGCGCTGTTAAGTTCTAGCCCTAATTTTCTACGGCGAGTTTAATTGGCAATTAATGTGAAGTTGAGGGCGAGATGCCTTTTTCGTGAAGCTAAAGGCGAAGCGAAACAAATCGTCCAGCAACCTGTGGCAATTCGCAATCCACGGGGTATCTCTTCCGCGCCACAAGTTGCTGGCCGATTTACACGTTAACAACAGCGCGCGCCATTAAACACGCCGTTATTTTGGCAGCAAAACCTGGGCCATTGGCTTAATGCTGATAGCATCGACAAGCTATTTTAACTCATTGGGTCAACGACTCCGTCAAAGTAGCAGACGGAGGAATGTCAGACAAATGTTTCAAACGTTCGTCCGCTAACATCGGCAGCAGTCATTTCTAGCCAAACGTGACCTTTGAACTAGAGGTCAGAAGTACCTTCCAGTGGTCTACTTGAGAGCTGCCAGATATGTTGCACAAATCAGCTGCTTGCACCAACACTTTTTGTTTTATTTGTGATCTATTGTATCACAATATATACACTCTCCTCTCCACCCCACTCAAAACCCAGAGAGGTGAAAAAACAGATTAAAAACCCAGGCCAATTGGGGGGAAAAAATCTGGGAAATTCCTCTCTGACCCCTTTGCAGATCGAAACTAGTCCAGGAGATCATGCTGGGCCCGATAATTCTCTGCATTACACTATCTACCTTAAGAACATCTTCAATGTTCAGAGGGTATGGAGCAGTTACCACTCAACATTGATGAGATAATTGATGGAGGAAGCACTGAGGGTAGCAAGGGCATAGAATGTACTCTGGGTGGGGAACTTCAATGTCCATCACCAAGAGTGGATCGGTAGCACCACTACTGACCGAGCTGGCCGAGTCCTGAAGGACATAGCTGCCAGACTGGGCCTGCAGCAGGTGGTGAGTGAACCAACACAAGGGAAAAACTTACTTGACCGCGTCCTCACCAACCTACCTGTCGCAAATGCATCTGTCCATGACAGTATTGGTAGGAGTGACCACCGCACAGTCCTCGTGGAAACGAAGTCCCGTCTTCGCACTGACCATAACATCCAACGTGTTGTGTGGCACTATCACCGTGCTAAATGGGATAGATTCAGAACTGATCTAGCAGCTCAAAACTGGGCATCCATGAGATGCTGTGGGCCATCAGCAGCAGCAGAATTGTATTCCAGCACAATCTGTAACCTCATGGCCCGGCATATTCCTCACTCTACCATTACCAACAAGCCAGGGGATCAACCCTGGTTCAATGAGGAGTGTAGAAGAGCATGCCAGGAGCAGCACCAGGCGTACCTAAAAATGAGGTGCCAACCTGATGAAGCTACAACTCAGGACTACATGCATGATAAACAGCGGGAGCAACATGCTATAGACAGAGCTAAGCGATTCCACAACCAGCGGATCATATCAAAGCTGTGCAGTCCTGCCACATCCAGTCGTGAATGGTGGTGGACAGTTAAACAACTAACGGGAGGAGGAGGCTCTGTAAACATCCCCATCCTCAATGATGGCGGAGTCCAGCACGTGAGTGCAAAACACAAGGCAGAAGCGTTTGCAACCATCTTCAGCCAGAAGTGCCGAGTGGATGATCCATCTTGGCCTCCTCCCGATATCCCCACCATCATAGAAGCCAGTCTTCAGCCAATTCGATTCACTCTACTTGATATCAAGAAACGGCTGAGTGCACTGGATACAGCAAAGGCTATGGGCCCCGACAACATCCCGGCTGTAGTGCTGAAGACTTGTGCTCCAGAACTAGCTGCGCCTCTAGCCAAGCTGTTCCAGTACAGCTACAACACTGGCATCTACCCGACAATGTGGAAAATTGCCCAGGTATGTCCTGTCCACAAAAAGCAGGACAAATCCAATCCGGCCAATTACTGCCCCATCAGTCTACTCTCAATCATCATCAAAGTGAAGGAAGGTGTCGTCGACAGTGCTATCAAGCGGCACTTACTCACCAATAACCTGCTCACCGATGCTCAGTTTGGGTTCCACCAGGACCACTCGGCTCCAGACCTCATTACAGCCTTGGTCCAAACATGGAAAAAAGAGCTGAATTCCAGAGGTGAGGTGAGAGTGACTGCCCTTGACATCAAGGCAGCATTTGACCGAGCGTGGCACCAAGGAGCCCTAGTAAAATTGAAGTCAATGGGAATCAGGGGGAAAACTCTCCAGTTTTTGGAGTCATCCCTGGCACAAAGGAAGATGGTAGTGGTTGTTGGAGGCCAATCATCTCAGCCCCAGGACATTGCTGCAGGACAGTGTCCTAGACCCAACCATCTTCAGCTGCTTCATCAATGACCTTCCCTCCATCATAAGGTCAGAAATGGGGATGTTCACTGATGATTGCACAGTGTTCAGTTCCATTCGCAACCCCTCAGATAATGAAGCAGTCCGTGCCCGCATGCGGCAAGACCTGGACAACATCCAGGCTTGGGCTGATAAGTGGCAAGTAACGTTCGCACCAGACAAGTGGCAGGCAATGACCATCTCCAACAAGAGAGAGTCTAACCACCTCCCCTTGACATTCAATGGCATTTCCATCGCCGAATCCCCCACCTTCAACATCCTGGGGGTCACCATTGACCAGAAACTTAACTGGACTAGCCATATAAATACTGTGGCTACAAGAGCAGGTCAGAGGCTGGGTATTCTGCGGCAAGTGGCTCACCTCCTGACTCCCCAAAGCCTTTCCACCATCTACAAGGCAAAAGTCAGGAGTGTAATGGAATACTCTCCACTTGCCTGGATGAGTGCAGCTCCAACAACACTCAAGAAGCTCGACACCATCCAAGATAAAGCAGCCCGCTTGATTGGCACCCCATCCATCACCCTAAACATTCACTCCCTTCACCACCGGCGCACTGTGGCTGCAGTGTGTACCATCCACAGGATGCACTGCAGCAACTCGCCAAGGCTTCTTCGACAGCACCTCCCAAACCCGCGACCTCTACCACCTAGAAGGACAAGAGCAGCAGGCACATGGGAACAACACCACCTGCACGTTCCCCTCCAAGTCACACACCATCCCGACTTGGAAATATATCGCCGTTCCTTCATCGTCGCTGGGTCAAAATCCTGGAACTCCCTACCTAATTGCACTGTGGTAGAACCTTCGCCACACGGACTGGAGCGGTTCAAGAAGGAGGCTCACCACCACCTTCTCAAGGGCAATTAGGGATGGGCAATAAATGCCGGCCTCGCCAGCGACCCCCACATCCCATGAATGAATTTTAAAAAATTGTAATAGGAGCGAGCAGAAAATCAGGAGAATGTGTTAATTGTTCAAGATTTAGCTTCTTAATGATTTGGATTAAACTCAGATACAGAAAAATGGCTTTTAGTCCTTTCTGGTAATATCTGGGCCTCCACTGAGAAAATTTGATTTTATTTTATAACCGAGCAAAATGTTGCAGTTAGTGCAGAAAGTGGCAGAAGCATCAAGGCAAAAGTGAGCCCCTCTCCATGAGGGAAGGATGTTTCCTGTGAGAAAAGTGTTTTATTTCAAGACTCTTTGTTTATTTTTGGCTTTTCTCCAATAACCTTGTCCCAACACATTCAGTTGAAAATGTAATTAAGTCAGTTGTGGGATATCTCATGACTGCCAGCTCCAGTGTAGCACTTAGCATAGCCACTAGGAGGTGTGATTAGCCCTAGGAGAGATAGATGGAGTCAATATTTTTCTTGAAACGGAAACCCTGCAGCTAAGAACTGAGCAAAATTAAAGCCTCGAAATTACAGCTGCCAATATTAGCGGAAAAACACCTGACGTGTTTATATTGACGTTCCTCTATCTGTTATTTTAATGGGTGCGTTAACACATTTAAAGCAGAATATCGTATGAACGTATTATTCCTTGTTACCAATAGAAATTTCTAGGCCTAAAAGTGCAAATATATGTGGAATTAGAAATGGCTATTTAACCTTATCAGGTCCACTCCTTCCACAGACCGTACACAATGTCAGGACTTTTCATCCATTTTCTCACGACCCGCCAAAAAATGGTTCTGCAAAATTTCTCCTTGAAACACCAGAGATAGTTAAGTAAAATTGTTCAATATTTATCTGCAGTTCCACATCCATGGTTTGGTTGTCAAACTCTATGCTTGTCAAGCTGTAGTGATCACTTGGATCTCAGTGTACAGTTACAATGGTTGAAGAGAGCCTTTTAACCTCTCCCTTACTGGATCCATTTTTATAAAGCATTTGGCTTAGTCAGAACTAACCGTACTTTTGTAGAGGGCAGAAATTCTCCTGATTTTCTGCTTGCTGGGAATTAATCAAAAGGAACAACGTGAAAGGAAATATCTCTTAAAGGGCAAGACAACCTTTTGTTGTCTCAATAGAATGCAAACAAACACAATCCTTTTCGATCCACATGGTACTGTTTTGTAGGGAAACCCAGCCTGCAACACTGGACTAGGATTAACTCCATTTTCCCCAGTTTGCTTTGTAAGGATAATAATTCCTTTGGCTGACAAGCGTACTGGCATCATAAATGCGTTCATGAAGATTTCTTCTGCTCAGTGTTTCTAGTTAAATGATAAATGCATTTTTATAATTTCATTAGAGATAACAAACAGGAAATCTTCATGGAGGCATTTACGATGCCTTTACGCATAGTGACCAGAGGAAGTCTTATCCCGTGGTCCCTTGAGACCCTGCCTTGAGCTCAATATGTGCCTAATGCTCTTCTGATATGCTAGCTTGGATTTCTACCACATGTAGCTTGGTGGTCTCCTGGCTTCTACCTTGTGTTACCCTGGTGTTTATCTAGTACCATAGCGCATACTTGTTTCGATTATTTCTAGTGTTTCCTTAGCATCTTCAACCGGGGGTGGGGTGGGGGGCCGACCTATTAACTTTTATTAGGAAATTCTCTTTTTTCAACCTTTTTAGCAAGAATCTGTTGGTCTCTTTTCTGACTTTAGCTGACAGAACACAATCATCTTTAGTACAAATATGCTGGCGGGTTTACCTCAAACGGAAAGATAACAGTTGAGTGGTAACCACAGTGCAGTCAGTTGTCAATCAAGATGAGAGCACTTACATGCACTTACATTCTCTAGTGTAAATATTAGGCACCCCTGCATCACTGGTTACCTCTTGAATGCCTGAAATCCACATTGACGGTTTCCTCAAAGCAGGAAGCTCTGGTCGGACATTCTGTAACAAGACTGACACTTGTTACAAAACCAACCAAAGTATCATGTTAGGAATAAGCCCACAGGACCCAGGACGAAAGGAAGCAGACACTGACTGAGATTAACATGCACACAATCTTGTAAATCACCCTGCTCACAGACAATGGCTCTCTACGGTATTGTAGGAAAGTTTTCCTTTTCGATTGAACTGATTAAATTTATTGGATGGAAAATGTTAACAAAGCACGTGGTTAACAGGAGACATTGCCCCATTATTTTGAGTGGTATTGGGAAGTAAGTACTTCAGACAATCACTTTTAACTCATAGTGGCTTAAAGTAGGGAGGGTTTTTAGGAGGGGAAGCTCCATGGACTCTGGATGGAGTGGACTTGGACCAAGTGGCCTTTTCCTTTCATCAAAGAAAAAGGTTTCTCTGCACCATCAAAGTTAATACAAAAGAAAGGGAGTGTACTAATAAACAAGGAATTAAGTCAAAGACAAACAAAAAAAAAACAAAGCAGCATATTGTGGATGGCGATTCTTGAGCTGAGAAAACTACAGAGATCAGAAATTACTGCCCAGCAGCTCAGCCTCTGGTTGGAATAAAATTTATTTTATAATTTAATGCTGGCAGATAGATTGCTTTTGTGTGATGTCACTTCGGGTCGCCATCATCATTTTGCAGCAGGCCTCAATCCTTAAGCAACGCATCAGAAATATTGGGCAGGAAGTGAGCGGAGTGGATCAGGACCATTACAGACTATTACAACTCAGCCGTGGTGGCCCATGGAGTGACCTCCAGAGAATGGGACATTTAAATTCTTGCACAATTTTTTTGTAAACCTGCAAACACCGATTCAGGTACACTGTGTGTCCCAGTACAAATGGTTGGCATGTATAGACACTGGCAACTCACCAGGCAGTTATTTGTGATGTGTTGCCAGACTTTTTGGTTGGCTGGGGCAATACAGCTAAGGCTGATTGGCTCGCCGAACTTCCACATGTGAACTTTCCAGTAAAAAGTTATGTTTTTTTTCAATTCATTCTCAGGATGTGGGCGCCACTGGCAAAGTCAGCATTTATTGCCCATCCCTAGTTGCCCTTGAGAAGGTGGTGGTGAGCCGCCGCCTTGAACCACTGCAGTCCGTGCGGTGAAGGTTCTCCCACAGTGCTGTTCTAGGATTTTGACCCAGCGGCGATGAAGGAATGGCGATTATATGCCCAAGTCAGGATGGTGTGTGACTTGGAGGGGAACTTGGAGGTGATGGTGTTCCCATGCGCCTGCTGCCCTTGTCCTTCTAGATGGTGGAGGTCGTTGGTTTGGGAGGTGCTGTCAAAGAAGCCTTGGCAAGTTGCTGCAATGCATCCTGTAGATGATACATCCTGAAGCCATGGTGCGCTAATGGTGGAGGGAGTGGGTGTTTAAAGTGGTGGATGGGCTGCTGATCAAGTAGACTGATTTGTAATGTGATGTAGAAGCACATTGTAGGTCACCAACAAATTTCACAGGCAACAGTAAGTTGAAGGTTCCACAGAAAATACATTATTGAACTATTATGATTTCTGAATTGTGACCAAGTTCTGACCCAAACTTTCTGATATGTTCATTTACTATTCAGGCTCTTTGACAAAATTATATGAAAACAAAAAAAAAATTAAAAAACACAGAATTACTGAGAACTGAAAACTAATTGCTAGCACATCACAACCTAATTTGCTTAAGCAGGTTATGGCAATATAATGAGTTTAGCTATAAATCTATAATTTCATTTTAATTAGAAAACCCAATGCAAAACATTTCAAAAATAACTTGTTTTCAAGTCATCACGACTGGAAAAACAGAAGTAATGTAAATCAAGTCAACTGCTCATTACAGAAGGGGGTTGAGCGGATTACCTGAAAGGTCAATGTTAATATATTCATGTGGGTAATTATGCTAATAGCTGCTATACATGGTCTTAATTGATATAATTGGCAGGATAGTCAGATTGAGAGTACATGAAATGCCTACTCATTGATCTTAGCTGGGCGTTCATGTGCCTAGAGGTAACAATAGCGAAATGTTTTAGCAGCTAGGTATAGTTGAGGAGATTTATGCCTCCTTTCACATTATGGAACCATCTCCATTAGATAACACGTGCTGAATTTGCTCCGTTTGTAGTGCAAGGCAGATTTGGCAACAACATTGCAACTGCATGTGCGTACTTCTTCTGCAGGCACTGTTACTTCAACACCACATTTGTCACATGTTTTATTCTGGTCACAGGCCTTCTATTATTAGCATAGGGTTGCCAACACTGGTTGGTCTTATTCCTGGAGGTTTCATCATATAACCTCCCACCTCCAATTTCCCTGTCCCGTTAAACAGATTTTTTCACCCCCCACCCGCCCCCATCTCCAATATTCTTATAACTAATAAACAAAAGAAAATGAAAAAAACACACTTTTTTTTAATGCCCCTATGATTTTTCTCCCGGGTTGCTTGCAGCAGTGTTCAGGAGATTATTCTTTAATTCCTGGAGACTCCAGGACAATCCTGGAGTGTTGGCAACCCTATATTAGGAGAAGGCCTGTTGAGGTTAATATTAGTAGAAGACCAGCATTAAGGGATATGGGCCAAAGGCAGGTATATGGAGTTAGATCACAGATCAGCCATGATCTTATCAAATGGCGGAGCAGGCACGAGGGGCTGAATGGCCTACTCCTGTTCCTATGTTCCTAGTACTGTATGAATGACCTTTGGGCTCAGACCCCAGTAGCAAAAGGTATAACGGTGGACCTGAAGCAAATGATGTCAGTTGCAACCTCTGCCGCTGATGGCACTTTTCCATCGGTGCCAGTCTAGGTAGCAATGGTGCATTGCAGGCAGTCCTGGAAGGAAAAGGGCCATTGTTTTTTTTAAATAGTTAATCAGATGAAATTATGAGAGGACCAAATTTTATTTTCAATTAGATGAAATACAATGGATTGGTATTTTAAAAATTCTATGCTATAAAATGATGCAATACGTAGTTTTGTGACTGGCCATATGTCCTTAATGACTTTAGCACCGGAAACTCTTAATATACTGGACTTGCTGAGCACGACGGTACATCTCTGGACCATCAGCAGTGGTTGAGATCCAAGCGTGTTCTAAACACGGTTGCTAGCCTTAATATTTTATCTTTCTCACTTCAAGGTGTACCTTGTGCTCTTTACAATTCTGAATGCTTATGCAACACAGCAGATCAAGCATTTTTACCCCCAGAATCCCATTGAGAACATCGCCTAGTTCAAGTAACAAGTAGGGGGCAATGATAGGTAGCTCTCACTGAGCTACACAGCAGGTAACCTGTAAAGATGTCCTCGGGCACTCAAACAAAAATGATTTTTTAAGTGTTTATGTTATCAATTCACCGAAATATGTATTGGATCCTTTTGTTGACATTTCTTAGTTTGTGCAGGTTTTTTTTGCAAAGTGCTATAAACTAGCTGAAAGGCGTTACAGCAGAGTGACATATATATTAATAAAAATAAAGATCACCACTCACTTGAACGGCTCTCCTAAAGCTGTTTACCAGCAGTTGTAACAAATAGATGCAAACTTTCGAAGGACTTTGAAGTAAAGAAGTGCAAGTTAGTGATTGTCAGATTGGTAAAAGGATGGATGGGTCGGAAAGAATGATATTACTGACACCCACTTGAGGAGTTCAGATGATGAAACAATCTCAGGACTTTACACCCGTTAATTGGGCCCAATTTTAGACTTTTCCTTAACTTTTGTATTTCCTGCAAAAATAATAATCATTTCTCCACTTGAAGCTAACCTGCAGGGCTCAGGGCAAGAGGCTGATTCTGAAATCAGTGGGTGGGGCATTGCTTATTGTACATTTTAAATGTTAAAAGAGAAAAAAGAAAGACTTGCATTTATATAGCACCTTTCACAACCTCGAGAGGTCCCAAAGTGCTTTACGACCAGTGAAGTGCTTTTAAAGTGTAGTCACTGTTATAAAATAGGAAATGCGGCAGCCAATTTGGGCACAGCAAGGTCCTACAAACAGCAATGAGATAATGACCAGTTAATCTGTTTTAGTGATGTTGGTTGAGGGATAAATATTGACCAGGACACCGGAGAGAACTCCCCTGCTCTTTGTCGAATACTGCCATGGTATCTTTTACGTCCACCTGAGAAGGCAGACGGGGCCTCGGTTTAACGTCTTACCCGAAAGATGGCACCTCCGACAGTGCAGCACTCCCACAGTATTGCACTGAAGTGTCAGCCTGGATTATGTGCTCAAGTCTCTGGAGTGGGACTTGAACCCACGACCTTCTGACTCAGAGGTGAGAGTGCTACCCACTGAGTCCTTAGTCAAAAATTTAAATTCCTTGTGTTGGTAAAACAAAAAAAAAATCTTTTTTTTAAAATAAAAAGTTTAATTTAACATAGAAAAATGCAAAGTGATACATTTCGATAGGAAGAATGAGGAGAGGCAATGTAAACTAGAGGGCACAATTCTAAAAGGGGTACAGGAACAGAGAGATCTGGGGGTATATGTGCACAAATCATTGAAGATGGCAGGGCAGGTTGAGAAAGCGGTTAAAAAAGCATATGGGATCCTGGGCTTTATAAATAGAGGCGTAGAGTACAAAAGTATGGAAGTCATGATGAACCTTTATAAAATACTGGTTCGGCCACAACTGGAGTATTGTGTCCAGTTCTGGGCACCACACTTCAAGAAAGATGTGAAGGCCTTAGAGAGGGTGCAGAAGAGATTTATTAGAATGATTCCAGGGATGAGGGACTTTAGTTACGTGGATAGACTGGAGAAGCTGGGGTTGTTCTCCTTGGAACAGAGACGGTTGCAAGGAGATTTGATAGAGGTATTCAAAATCATGAACACTCACCTGACGAAAGCCTCTGAAAGCTTGTGATTTTCAAATAAAACTGTTGGACTATAACCTGGTGTTGTAAGATTCCTTACATGAAGGGTCTAGACAGAGTATATAGAGAGAAACTGTTCACATTGGCGGAAGGGTTAAGGACTAGAAGACATAGATTTAAGGTGACTGGCAAAAGAACCAAAGGTGACATGAGGAAAACTTTTTTTTACACAGCAAGTGATTAGGATCTGGAATGCACAGCCCGAGGGGGTGGTGGAGGCAGATTCAATCATGGCCTTCAAAGGGGAACTGGAAAAGTACTTGAAAGGAAAAAAATTGCAAGACTATGGGGATAGGGTGGTGGAGTGGGACTAGCTGGATTGCTCTTGCGTAGAGCCGGCGCGGACTCGATGGGCCGAATGACCTCTTTCTGTGCTGTAACCTTTCTATGATTCTATGAATTCATTCTTGGGATGTGGGCTTCGCTGGTAAACTTTGTAAAGGTACATACAATGCAATTCAATTATGCTTCAAACAATACAATACAGGTCATACAATTTGCAACGGTACATACAGTACAAATCAACGGTCCCGGTACAATCAATAGTTACGCACCATACATTGGCACCCTAGGGTGCCTCATTGCATTACAGTCGTTACCGGTTACAGATGGAGTACATTTCGTTACGTTCATTTATCATTTTACATTCTGCCCGAGGGGGTATTTCCCTGATTCTAGCCCCTCAGTATACAATGGCGGGAGGGCCCTAACCGATGGCCTTTCCCCATAGAGCCTTTGCGTAGGTCGCACCTCGCCTCAGTGCGTCCCAAAGCACGAACTGCTGCACCTTGGAGTGTGCCAGGTGGCAACACTCGGTCGTGGACAGCTGTTTCGGGCGGACCAAAGGGCCTCCTTCACCGAGTTAATGATCTTCCAGCCGCAGGTGATAGTTGCCTCGGCGTGCGTCCCGGGGAACAGTACGTAGAGCGCAGCGGCCTGCGTTACCGAACTGTTTGTGACGAACCGGGATAGATACCAAAGCATCTCTCTCAACACCCTCTGCGCAAATGGGCAGCTTATCAGGAGGTGGGAGACGATCTCCTCCCCGCCACAGCCTTGAGGGCAGCTCGCGGTGGTGCTAAAGTTCCGTACGTATAGGAAGGACCGCAATGGGAGGGCCTTTCTCACTACCATCCAGGCTACAACCTGGTGCCTGTTGGTCAGTTCCTTCAATGAGACGTTCTACCAAATGGCATCGACCATCTGGTCGGGGGAGAAACCGATCGAGTCCAAACTCTCAGTTCCTTGCAGGACTCTGAGAATGTTTTGTGTTGACCACTGTCTGACGGACTTGTGGTCGAAGGGGTTCCTCCTCGGACAGGTGGGGGGGGGGACGGTCCAGCTGGAGGGGACATTCTGTACCTGCTAGGCCAGCGTGGCCAAACCCAGCCCTCTCAGTGTGTTGGACAGGTAGGATCCCAGCATGCAGTGACACTTGGTGTTTGCGTATTGGGGATCTGCACATACCCTGAGGCAGCCACACACAAGGGTGGTCATCAGGATCAGAGCGGCGTTTGGGATGCTCTTCCGCCCCCCCCCCCCCCCCCCCCCCCGACTTTGTCTGGGATCTTGTACATGGTGGTTCTGTGGACGCGTTCTACCTTGGACCTTCAGACAAAGTGGAAGATAACTCGGGTGATTGTGACGGCGGAGTTGTGGGGAATGGGGCTGGGATTTATTGCTCATCCCAAGTTGCCATGAGAAGATGACGATGCAACTGAGTGGCTTTTTTTTATTCGTTCATGGGATGGGGGCACCACTGGCAAGGCCAGAATTTATTGCCCATCCATAATTGCCCTTGAGAAGGTGGTGGTGAGCCGCCTTCTTCAACTGCTGTAGTCCGTTTGCTGAAGGTTCTCCCACAGTGCTGTTAGGTAGGGAGTTCCAGGATTTTGACCCAGCGACAATGAAGGAACGGCGATATATTTCCAAGTCGGGATGGTGAGTGACTTGGAGGGGAACGTGCAGGTGGTGTTGTTCCCATGTGCCTGCTGCCCTTGTTCTTCTAGGTGGTAGAGGTCGTGGGTTTGGGAGGTGCTGTCGACGAAGCCTTGACGAGTTGCTGCAGTGCATCCTTTGGATGGTACACACTGCAACCACTGTGCGCCGGTGGTGAAGGGAGTGAATGTTTAGGGTTGTGGATGGGGTGCCAATCAAGCGGGCTGCATTGTCCTGGATGGTGTCGAGCTTCTTGAGTGTTGTTGGAGCTGCACTCATCCAGGCAAGTGGAGAGTATTCCATCACACGCCTGACTTTTGCCTTGTAGATGGTGGAAAGGCTTTGGGGAGTCAGGAGGTGAGTCACTCGCTGCAGAATACCCAGCCTCTGACCTGCTCTTGTAGCCACAGTATTTATGTGGCTGGTCCAGTTAAGTTTCTGGTCAAAGGTGACCCCCAGGAGGTTGATGATGGGGGATTCGGTGATGGTAATACTTTTGAATGTCAAGGGGAGGTGGTTAGACTCTGTCTTGTTGGAGATGGTTATTGCCTGGCACTTGTCTGGCACGAATGTTATTTGCCAGACAAGTGCCAGCCGGGCAGATAAAGAAGCAGTCCGAGCCTGCATGCAGCAAGACCTGGATGTTGTCCAGGTCTTGCTGCATGCAGGCTCGGACTGCTTCTTTATCTGAGGGGTTGCGAATGGAACTGAACACTGTGCAATCATCAGCGAACATCCCCATTTCTGATCTTATGATGGAGGGAAGGTCGTTGATGAAGCAGCTGAAGATGGTTGGGCCTAGGACACTGCCCTGAGGAACTCCTGCAGCAATGTCCTGGGGCTGAGATGATTGGCCTCCAACAACCACTACCATCTTCCTTTGGGCTAGGTATGACTCCAGCCACTGGAGAGTTTTCCCCCTGATTCCCATTGACTTCAATTTTACTAGGGCTTCTTGGTGGCACACTTGGTCAAAAGCTGCCTTGATGTCAAGGGCAGTCACTCTCACGTCACCTCTGGAATTCAGCTCTTTTGTCCATGTTTGGACCAAGGCTGTAATGAGGTCTGGAGCCGAGTGGTCCTGGCGGAACCCAAATTGAGCATCGGTGAGCAGGTTATTGGTGAGTAAGTGCCGCTTGATAGTACTGTCGACGACACCTTCCATCACTTTGCTGATGATTGAGAGTAGACTGATGGGGCGGTAATTGGCCGGATTGGGTTTGTCCTGCTTTTTGTGGACAGGACATACCTGGGCAATTTTCCACATTGTCGGGTAGATGCCAGTGTTGTACCTGTACTGGAACAGCTTGGCTAGAGGTACGGCTAGTTCTGGAGCACAAGCCTTCAGCACTACAGCCGGGATGTTGTCGGGGCCCATAGCCTTTGCTGTATCCAGTGCACTCGGCCGTTTCTTGATATCACGTGGAGTGAATCGAATTGGCTGAAGACTGGCTTCTGTGATGGTGGGGATATCGGGAGGAGGCCGAGATGGATCATCCACTTAGCACTTCTGGCTGAAGATGGTTGCAAACGCAACTGGCTTGCTGGCTACTGAGGGCAGTTAAGAGTCAAACACGTTGTTGTGGGACTGGTGTCACCTATAGGCCAGAGTGGGTAAGGACAGCAGGTTTCCTTTCCTGAAGGACATTAATTAACCTGGTGAGTTTTTATGACAATCCGACAGCTTCATGCTTACTTTTTTTTTACTGATACCAGACTTAATTTTCCCAGATTTTTTTTTTAAACTCAATTCAAATTCTCAAACTGCCGTGGTAGGATTTGAACTAACTTTCTCTGGATTCTTAATCCGTATTTTATCTTCATCCCCGCTGCATTTTTTTTAAAAAAGCACCTTAACTTTGACTCTAATTGGTGAGAAATGCTCTTACTATCTTTTTAAAAGTTTTTATGGAAATACTAATCAAGAAGGACCTTTTAAATGTTCCCTGAAACCAAAAATACCGATGGATGCAAATCAAAATTGCTTCTAAAGCAAGTAAGTGATAGCATGCATCAATCAATATATCTTTATCTGTCCCTGTGCCTTACCAATGGGGGAATGCAATCCTTATACCACAGCACAAAATGAGAAAACATTATACCAGGCAAATACGTAATGTAATCGATGAGAAGCAGGAATTCGGCCTAATCCGACCCTCGGGACTATATTACTACCATTAAGCAGCCTGTATGCTTTTTAAATTTTCTTTAAGTGCTATTTTCATTTTCTTTCTAAGGATGTTTCTTAAAGCAGAACAGCTTTTTTATATTGAACAACAAAATTACTACGAAGAAACAGACCGTTCGGCCCAACCAGTCTGTGTTGGTGTTTATCCTCCACATGACCAGTAATCCTGATCCCGTGTCCCAGCCCTGTTCACATATCCCTTTATCCCCCTTTTCTTTCAACGTCTATCTTATCTATTCTTAAATGTTGACATGGTCACTCTTTCAGTCACTAACTCCAGTAGTACATTCGACAGCCTCACACCCCTCTGTGTAAAACAGAGGTTTCTTCTGCTCTCTGCCCCAAATCTCTTAACATGTAATAATATGTCTATATCCCCTTGTTCTGGACCTCCTCAACCACTAGAAACAGTCTGTTTGAATTTGAGGACTAATTCCCTAAACCACCCAGTGGACATATATGTACAAAGAGCATTCTATTATTTCATTGTTTGGGGGTGTTAATGCTATCCAAAGTTTGCAGTTCCATAAATACAAAGTTGAAACAAACACACTTGTACTGAGCAATTACTGTGAGCTTCACAGGTCAGTCTTCAGTGATTAGTGTGATCTGGCAATGTTTTTTTCATTTGTGGCTTTCAAAGACAAACCCAATTGAACAAAGAGCATATTACCTCGCAAATTATCATCAGGAATGTGATGATGACGCTTTCCACTGTACCTTACTGCTTGTCTTACAATATCAACATCACCAGATTGTATTGAAGGAAACATTCACGCCACTCTAATTGGCATGGGAGATCTGCTCAGAACCAACATTATTTTAGGCTTTGGCTTTATCCTTTAAACATTTTTTTTCTAATCAATTTCATTGAGTATGAGACTGCCCTGTATGACCTTCCATTTTAAAAAGCATTATGGATCCTGTCTTTATCCCAGCAACTGATTCCCTATGCATTTGGTGTCATGGTTCTAATCCCAAATAATTATGTAGTGACCAATCTGGGCAGTGTGCCAAGCTTCATTTTATACTTTAATCAATAAGTTTATGACGTTAACAATTTCCCAGTCATATGTAAGTGACTCCATTAATTTTCTTTAGGGGAAGAGAAAAGAGTGACTCTGTCACTTCTTAGCATCAGAACTGCTGGATTGTCAAGGTGTTAAAAGGATACTCAATGGCATGTCTAACAGTTAACATTTATAGCACATTTCGGTGGTTGTACTGAAGCAAAAAGTAGCTCACCAGATACTTGTGCACGAGCAGGCTCACACTGTTATATTGGAACAAGGTACAAATCAGTACAAGAATCCCACCACAGTAATCAGAATGATATGGATTCATAAAAATGATCAAAGGTGTTAAAGCAACTGAAATATATTATATATACAAAATAACCATGGTATTTTAATAAGGTTGTTGAATAGAGGGACCAGCAGTCACTATTAAATGTCGATTTGGACTCTCAATCAGTACTGATTGCTTTCATTTAAGTGTGTCTTGACTGTTCTCAGTCACATAATTAACTGGGCCACCCCAAGGCAGTAGAGGAGAAAGAAACATTTGTGTACAATTGAGCATTTGTGGATTTATTTTTAAAGTAACACATACAGGATTTTGATGGCAAAAACCTGTCAACCACTGAATAAATTAACTCTCCCTTGGAATCCAGTTTACTGCTGAGAATTGAGCTCTGTTTTCATACTGTACATTAATTGCCAAATCCAAAACAGAACTTTTGAGATTTGTTGATTTTTTGAGGTATCTCTCCAAAGACAAAGTTCAGTTCATCGGTAATCTTCCTGAACTTTAGCTCATCTCCACTGAGTCAGACCCTCCCCTGTAGGAACATAATAAACAAAAAATACTGCAGATGCTGTAAATCTGAATTAAAAAACACAAAACGTTGGTAACACCCAGCAGTTCCAGCAGTATCTGTAGAGAGAAGAACTGAGTTAACGTTTCAAGTTGATGGCCTCTCGTCAGAACCTGAAGAAATATACCTGCTGTCAGCCGATCATGGAGTAGGTGGCTGCGGAAAATTCTCCAGGCATATCCTCCCTGCTGAAGGAGAAAACATAGGTGTGGAGGGAATGTTGATATTATGTTGCTTCACTTAAATATCAGTGCTTCAATTCAGAAACAAGTCGGTTAAATCAAGGCTGGAGACGAAAGTTTACCATTCAATGTGGAAAAATGTGAAGTAATACATTTTGGAAGTAAGAATAGAAAAAGACAATACAGTACAGTTGGTAACGTTTAAATGGAGCAGAAGCACCTTGGTCTGTCGATATGCAGGACTTGAAAGAGGCTGTTTCCCCTGGCTGGAGGGTCTAGAACTAGGGGGCGTAGTCTCAGAATAAGGGGTCGGCCATTTAGGACTGAGATGAGGAGGAATTTCTTCACTCGGAGGGTTGTGAATCTTTGAAATCCCCTACCCTACTGGGCTGTGGTTGCTGAGTCGTTGAGTATATTCAAGACTGAGATCGATAGATTTTTGGACACTGAGGGAATCAAGGGATATGGAAATAAGGCGGGAAAGTGGAGGTGAGGTCGAAGATCAGCCGTGAGTTTATTGAATGGCGGAGCAGGCTCAAGGGGCCGTATGGCCTACTCCTGCTCCTATTTCTTATTTTCTTATGTTTAAAGGTGGCACCACAGGTAGTTTTGGCCATAGAAAAGGCAAACTGAATCCTTATCTGAATGTAGAATACAAAAGTAAGAAGGCAATGTTGAGCTTGTACAAGACCTTAATTAGACCGCAGTTGGAGAATAGTGTAGAGTTTTGAAAACCCCATTGTAGGAAATATATAAAAGCAATGGAAAAATTGCAGTTTAGATTCACTAGGATGTTGCCATGGCAGAGGGTTTACAGTTATTAATAGAGACTTCAGAGGTTCAGGCTTTTTTCACTAGAGTCGAGAAGGTTAAGGAATTTATTTTCCAAGATTATGGAGGGTTACGATGAGGTAAATACTACATAGAATTAACAGCACAGAAACATTCGACCCAACTGGTCTATGCCGGTGTTTATGCTCCACACGAGCCTCCTCCCACCCCTTTTCATCCAACCCTATCAGCATATCCTTCTATTCCTTTCTCCCTCACGTGCTTATCTACCTTCCCCTTAAATGCATCTATGCTAGTCGCCTCAACTACTCCTTGTGGTAGTGAGTTCCACATTCTAACCTCTCTCTGGGTAAAGGAGTTCCTCCTGAATTCCCTATTGGATTTATTGGTGACTGTCTTATATTCATGGCCCCTAGTTTTGGCCTCCCCCAAAATGGTGGATTATTTCCATTGGTCGGTGAATTAAAGGAGAGGTTAGAAAAAAAAATTCTGCACACTGAGGATGGTTGGAGAGTGAATTTCGTTGTCACAAACTGCTGTCAAAGCCGAGTTCATATTTTTTTTAAAAAGGGAATTAGATGGCTGCTCGAAAGAGAGTAATTTTAAAGGGTATGGGGAGCAAGCAGGAGTGTTAGATTAAACTAGATGGCCTGTGGGGAAAAACACCAGCACAAAAGCATGGCCTCTTTGTGCCACATTATGCCACATGGAGTTTATAAGCTAGCAGAGCACTGCTGTATGTAAAGTTACTTTCAACCATAATAAACCTAGCAGTTATTATAGATTTGCCACCCCCCCCCCCCCCCCCCCGTGCCCTCAGTGTCTGTCTATTCCTGGTCTTCGGTTCATGTTTGTCCATACCTGCTGGTTTGACTGCCTTATACTGTACAATCTGTCTTGGTCTGGGATTCTGTTTTCTCCCTGCCCTCCCCCACCTGTCTAGTGTAAACTATTTTCTGTTGCTGCCTCAGTGTTCCTCGCAAGTCCATTTGTCCCTACTTGATTTAAGTGTAGCTCATCTCTCCTGTACCAGTCCTTCTTATTCTAGAAGGTTTTTCAGTTGTTCATGAAAGGTAGCATTGTTCTCACACCAGGCTGTCAGCTACTCATGTACCTCCTTAGTTTGTTTTGGTGAACTCCCCTCTATTCCCAAATACTGGGAGTGTACCAGAGAACATTACTTTGTATTGGCCTCCTTCTGTGCTGTATGATTCTATAGACATTCAGCCCATCGTACCTGTGCCGGCTCTGTGAAAGAGCTATCCAATTAGTCCCACTCCCCTGCTCTTTCCCCATAGCCCTGCAAATTTTTCCTTTTTAGGTTTGTATCCAATTCCCTTTTGAAAGGTGCTATTGAATCTGATGAAGGAGCTAAGCTCCGAAAGCTTGTGATTTCAAATAAAGCTGTTGGACTATAACCTGGTGTTGTACGACTCTATACATTTTATCTTTTAGGTTTTGACCCAATCCTGACACATGTATCAATTTTAAGGCCCCTATATTATTTCTTCCTATGTCATTTACTCTTACCTGGACTATTACTGCTAGGTCCCTACCTGCCCCCTTCAAGATCCCTTCTAACCTTTCCTCAATATGTACTGCTTGAGCTCCAAGCAGACAGCTCAACATCATGTAGGTGTTACCCTTGCAACACACATGCTATCCACTTTCTTAAGCAAAGAGTCATCCAAGACTACAATCTTACTGTGACCTGCATACTGCATCTTTGTCCAGGCTATCCTCTCTGTTTTTCTAACTATCCTTTCTTCTGGGACCTCATTACCTTCTGCAATGTTGGATGGTGCCTGGTAACTCTTAGGTAGGTTCACATGTTTTCCTATTTTTTTTGCTTCTTTTACCAACCTTAATCCACCCACTATCCCCCGTTTCCTTGGCACTTGCCACTCTGTGTTGACAACCCTGTTTCTGAAGATTCACCCTCGGGGTCTGATGTTATCCCGGCAATATCACTTACCTGAGACGTCTGACTCAGTGAATTTAATACTATTCACTCGCTCTCAAAGATTATGGACCATGGTGGCCAATTATATTAAATGATGTTATAAACCTTGCAGTTTCTTACCATACATGAGGCAGCAGCAAATGGGGAATTGCTACATTTGATTTAGTGCTGAAGATGTTAAAACATTCAGCAATTAATGGTGTAAAGATTTTTATCCTGCTTGCATAGTCGGAGAAATGAGGAGATCTTTTTTAAATCTTCACATTTGTAATGCTAAATTCAATTCTCTTGTGTGTTATATTTTGCCATACATTATACTGTCATTTTTTCCCACATGCTGTGTATTCTATGCTGATGGTAAGACATGCATAACAAATTAATCAAATTTAGCATGATATTCCAAAAATGTAAATCTATTAAAAATCTGACTATAAATGCATGGTGTAAATAGGATACATCATAAGCAGCAGTGCCATCTGATAAATATTTCCACTCATGGGACTATCCATGACTTGCGACTTTATCATCCATGAGTCAGCCTACTTGTGGAGATATTAATCATGTCTCACTGTTGGCCAAAACATGTCTCCTATAATAATGTAAAAAGATTCAAATTCATTAGTATCCAAAGGTGCACTGCAGTAGTACAGTGCAGTGCTGTGGGCATCCCTGCAGCATCAAATATACATTAAACTATCTATGCTTGATGTAATTTATGTAGCATAGCATGGGTTCACTTGAGAAGTGCACAAAAATGGTGATAAATAACTATTTCAGGTGAGAATTCAAAACCTTTAAGTTCCGATATTACAGACTGCACACACTGAATATGAACATTCAGCACATTCATGTGATATTCCTCGATCTGCCATTTTAACGGAGACATGAGCCCATTTGAAACAAATAGGTTGATGCCTCTGTTAAAAGGAATGTCATAGAGATGTGTTAACCTTTCATATGCTAATGGAATAAATCATAATTTTTAGATTATAATGCATATGAAGAGCACTCCTGAGAATAAAAGAACAGATGGAATGAGAATTGGACACTTGTCCATCATGCCCAAATTTCCGCAAACCATATCCAGTCTACTTCCTCATGAATCCCATTCCATCCATGCAATCTCCTGAAGGAAAGCTCTACCTATGTATTTCCTAATCTTTAAAGATAATTGAGCAGAACTCCAGAATCTTCCCTCATCTTCACACCCTCAACAGAGCCTCCTGTGCTCTGCTGATACCATTAACCCAGCCCCTCCTTAACCCCCCCCTCCCCCCCCCCCCCCGCCCCCACCATCTGGCCCACCTACACAGGAGTTATCTAGTCCTGTGGAGTATTTGGTCATCTTGATCCATAATTATTTCTATAACCTGCTGGCAATTCCCAAGAATGATAGTGGTAACAGAGCCTGCTATGGTGTACTTGTTAGGTTATGAGGGTTATGTGTTGGACGTGTTATTTTCATTTCTTTACATAAAGAAAAGTTACAAAGACATAATTAATGAAGAATCAAAGGGTGAGAAATAGATATCAAGAAGTGATTTAAAAAGTGGCTGTGTACCTGTTGCAACTGTATATCAGAAACTTTTACATGTGCAAAAGTCTAAATAGAAACTATAATAAAAAGCATGGAAAATTACTATCATGCCAGCATATGTGGGTTAACGCCTCTGTTAAATAATATGAAGTATTGGGCTGAGCGGGCTGAAGCACAGAGCCGGCATCGCTAACAGAATGGATCGTGAACCGAGTGGGAAATTGAGAATTTGGTGAGAGCGGGAATTAGGAGGTGCTAATTTTTTTTTTTAAAATGCCGAAAAAACCCAAGAACCAATTAAAAAGTAGTTATCTATGAGTAAATAGATAATTTAGTCCAGAGAAGAGGCGCTGAGCACCAGGGGAGGAGACCCATTCCCCATTCTGTTCCCCAAACTGTTGGACTATAACCTGGTGTTGTAAGACTCCTTACATTTGTCCACCCCAGTCCATCACCGGCATCTTCACACCATTCACTAAGAACAGTGAGGTCACAGTGAACAGAGAGGAGGAGCTCTGAGAAACCCGGAATAAAAGGGTAGGTTAATCGGGGTAAGTAAACAGTAATCGAGTATCTAAAGGGAGTTTAGTAAACAAAGGTTTCTAAATATAATGGATGGGCATCTGAGACCCATTGCCCGCAATTCCTGCGCCATGTGTAACTTCAGGATGCTTCATGTGTCCTGGAGGGCTTGGATATGAATGTAAAAGGTATGATCAGTAAGTTCGCTGATGATACAAAGATTGGTAGGGTGGTAAATAGCGAGGAGGATAGCCTCAGTCTGCAGGACGATATAGATGGGTTGGTCAGATGGGCGGAACAGTGGCAAATGGAATTTAACCCGGAAAAGTGCGAGGTGATGCACTTTGGAGGGACTAACAAGGCAAGGGAATACACAATGAATGGGAGGACCCTAGGCAAGACAGAGGGTCAGAGGGATCTTGGTGTGCAAGTTCACAGATCCCTGAAGGCAGCGGAACAGGTAGATAAGGTGGTAAAGAAGGCATATGGGATACTTGCCTTTATTAGCCGAGGCATAGAATATAAGAGCAAGGAGGTTATGATGGAGCTGTATAAAACACTGGTTAGGCCACAGCTGGAGTACTGTGTGCAGTTCTGGTCGCCACACTACAGGAAGGATGTGATCGCTTTGGAGAGGGTGCAGAGGAGATTCACCAGGATGTTACCAGGGCTGGAGCGCTTCAGCTATGAAGAGAGACTGGGAAGATTGGGTTTGTTTTCCTTGGAGCAGAGGAGGCTGAGGGGGGACATGATTGAGGTGTACAAAATTATGAGGGGCACAGATAGGATGGATACTAAGGAGCTTTTTCCCTTCGTTGAGGGTTCTATAACAAGGGGACATAGATTCAAGGTAAAAGGCGGGAGGTTTAGAGGGGATTTGAGAAAGAACTTTTTCACCCAGAGGGTGGTTGGAGTCTGGAACTCACTGTCTGAAAGGGTTGTGGAGGCAGGAACCCACACAACATTCAAGAAGCATTTGGATGAGCACTTGAAATGCCATAGCATACAAGGCTACGGACCAAATGCTGGAATATGGGATTAGAGTAGACAAGGCTGATGGCCGGCGCGGACACGATGGGCCGAAGGGCCTCTATCCGTGCTGTATAACTCTATGACTCTATGTACAGGAAATGCCTCCAGTTGCTCGAGCTCCAGCTGAGGGTTTCTGAGCTTGAGGGGCAGCTGGAGTCATTGCAGAGCATAAGGGAGGATGAAGGTTTCCTGGATCGTACGTTCCAGGAGGTGGTCACCCCACAGCCACAGGATGGCAAGTGGGTGGCCAACCAAAAGGGTAGGAAGAGGCAGGCAGTGCAAGAATTTTCTGAGTGTGTGGCACTCTTAAACTGGTATTCAGCATTGAATGCCAGTGAGGGTGACAACACCTTGAAGGAGTGCAGTCCTGAGCAGGCCCTGTGGGGGAAAAGGACTGCACAGGGGGGCACAGTGAAGTTTAGAAATGCAGTAGTCATAGGGGATTTGATAGTCAGGGGGATGGACAGGAGTTTCTGTGATCACCGACTTGAGACCCGCATGGTGTGTTGCCTCCCTGGTGCCAGAGTAAAGGACATCATGGAGAGGGCGCAGAACATTCTGCAAGGGCAAGGGGAGCAGCCAGAAGTCGTGGTCCATGTGGGTACCAATGACATAGAAAAGAAAAGGGATGAGGTCCTGTGGTCAGAGTTTCAGGAGCTAGGGAGGAAGTTAAAAAGCAGGACCTCAAAGGTAGTAATCTCTGGATTACTCCCAGTACCACTTGCTAGTGAATACAGAAATAGGAAGATAAGGCAGGTTAATGTGTGGCTAGAGACATGGTGCAAGAGGAAGAGCTTCAGATTCTTGGGTCTCTGGGACCAGTTCTGGGGTAGGAGGGACCTGTTCCAGTCGGGCGGGTTGAACCTCAACAGAGCTGGGACCAATGTCCTCACGGGGAGGTTCACTAGTGCTGTAGTGGAGGCTTTAAATTATTTGGCAGGGGGGTGGGCACCAGGATGTACCATTAGAAAGGAGAAACAAAGTGCACAAAGGATTGAGAGAGACAGATAGCATTAGACTGAGAAATATTACAGTATTAGGTGGGATCAGACTAAGAGAGAATACAAGAAGGTCTAAGATAGGTTGAGAGTGCATGTGTGTAAACGCACAAAGCATGGTAAATAAGGTTGGTGAGCTGCAGGAGCAAATAACCACATGGGAATATGATGTAGTGGTAATAACGGAGACCTGGCTCAAAAAAGGGCAGGATTGGGTACTAAATATTCCTGGATACCAGGTGTTCAGGAAAGATAGGGAAGGAAGAAAAGGAGGAGGGTGGTGGCAGTATTGATTAAGGAGAATATTGCAGAGCTGGAGAGAGAGGATGTCCTTGAGGGATCAAGGACAGAATCTATTTGGTTAGAGTTAAGAAATAATAGATGCGGCATTACACTACGGGGCGTATTCTATAGGCCACCAACTAGTGGGAAGGATATAGAGGAGCAAATTTGCAGGGAAATTACAGAGAGGTGCAAGAACTGTAGAGTAGTGATAATGGGGGACTTCAACTATCCTAAAATAGACTGGGATAGTGTGAAGAGCAAAGAGGGGGAGGAATTTCTGAAGTGTGTTCAAGAGAACTTTTTTGATCAGTATGTTTCCGGCCCAACGAGGAACTAGGCATTGCTGGATCTGGTTCTGGGGAATGAGGTGGGTCAAGTGGAGCAAGTGTCAGTGGGGGAACATTTAGAGAATAGTCATCATAGTATCATAAGTTTGAGATTAGTTATGGGAAAGGACAAGGAGCAATCTAGGAGTAAAAATACTTAATTGGAGGAGGACCAATTTCAGTGGGTTGAGAACGGGTCTGGCCCGGGTAAATTGGAATCAAAGATTTGCAGGCAAAACTGTAATCAAACAAAGGGCGGCCTTTAAAGAGGAGATGTTTCGGGTACAGTCTAGGTACATTCCCACGAGGGGGAAAGGTAGGGCAACCAGAACCAGAGCTCCCTGGATGACGAAAGAGATAGAGAGTAGATGAAGCAGAAAAGGGGGGCATTTGACAGACGTCAGGTTGATGATTCAAGTGAGAAACAGGCTGAATATAGAAAGTACAGAGGAGGAGTGAAAAAGGAAATAAGAGGGGAAAGAGAGAGTATGAGAATAGACTAGCGGCTAACATAAAAGGGAATCCAAAAATCTTCTATAGGCATATAAATAGGAAACAGGCAGTAAGAGGAGGGGTGAGGCCGATTAGGGAACCAAAAATGGGATATGCACATGGAGGTAGAGGGCATGGCAGAGGTACTAAATGAGTACTTTACATCTGTCTTTACCAAGAAAGAAGATATGGTCAAAGCCACAGTAAAAGAGGAGGTAGTTGAGATACCGAATGGGATAAAAATTGATAAAGAAGGCGTACCAGAAAGGCTGGCTGTATTTATAGTAGATAAGTCACCCGGACCGGATGGGACGCATCCTAGGTTGCTGAGGGAGGTAAGGGTGGAAATTGTAGAGGTGCTGGCCATAATCTTCTAATCCTCCTTAGAAATAGAGGTGGTGCCAGAGCACTGGAGAACTGTAAATATTACACCCTTGTTCAAAAAAGGGTCCAAGGATAAACCCGGCAACTATAGGCCAGTCATGTTAACTCTGGTTTTGGGGAAGCTTTTAGAAACGATACCCGGGACAAAATTAATAGTCACTTGGACAAGTGTGGATTAATAAAGGGAAGCCAGAACGGATTTGTTAAAGGCAAGTCATGTTTAACTAACTTGATTGAGTATTTTGATGAGGTAACAGAGAGGGTTCATGAGGGCAATGGGGTCGATGTTGTGTATATGGGCTTTCAAAAGGCGTTTGATAAAGTGCCGCATAATAGGCTTGTCAGCAAAATTGAAGCTCGTGGAATAAAAGAGGCAGTGACAGCATGGATACGAAATTGGCTAAGTGACAGGAAACAGAGTCGTGGTGAACGGTTGTTTTTCTCCTACTGGAGAGCTGCTGTAGTTAGTTCATTAGTTAGCTAGATTAAATTGGTTCCTGTAACAGTAGCAGAGCAGTACTGACTCATCTGAGTCACAAACAGTATAACTACAGGGGCCTGTGAGTGCAACCGGCACTGAGTGCAGCCGGCAGAGTGAGCAACTTGAGAGTTTGATGATGTGAGGGAAGGAGGTGCGTGCTCCTTTGCTTTGCCTTGCTTTTCCTGCAGAGTGGCGGCGGACCTGAGCAGCAGCAGACTGAGAGCTGGGATAAATTGGTTGGTGAGTATTTGACTCGTTTCAAAACAAGCGTAACTTAGTAATTGTAAGGTTTTAGTAGTAGTAGAAGGTTTACTAGCACTTGTAAAGCTTATTGGGAGTAGAAGGGTTTACAAATTATAAATTTAATTAAGAATAATAAATTAATTAACACATAATAAAGATGGCTGGGAGGGGATGTGCAGCAACTGCAGAATGTGGGAGCTCCTGGACCCCAGTATGATCCAGGGCAAACACGTCTGCAGTAAGTGTCTGCGGCTTGAGGAGCTTCGGCTCAGAGTCATTGAGCTGGAGGTCGAGCTGCAGACACTGCGACGCATCAGGGAGGGGGAAAATACCTGGACATTCAGTTCCAGGAGGCGGTCACACCCCTTAGGATAAGGTCATCTAAATTGGCCAGTGTTCAGGGACAGGAGGGTGTGACTGCGAGCGAGGCAGGTAAAGGGATCGAGAAGGTAGAAGTGGAGGAGCCTCAGCCTTTGCAGTTGTCCAACAGGTTTGAGGTGCTTGCAGACTGTATGGACGAAAGCGGGGGCTGCAGGGTGGATGAGCAAACTGACAGTGGCACCATGGTACAGGAAGCCATTCAAGCAGGGGGAGTTAGTAGGGATGTAGTGGTAGTAGGGGACAATATAGTCAGGGAGATAGACACAGTTCTCTGCAGCCGAGAACGAGAGTCCAGAAGGCTGTGTTGCCTGACTGGTGCCAGGGTTCAGGACATCTGCTCTGAGCTGGAGAGGAACTTGCAGTGGGAGGGGGAGGATCCAGTTGTTTTGGTCCATGTAGGTACCAACGACTTAGATAGGACGAGGGAAGAGGTTCTGCTTAGGGAGTATGAGCAGCTAGGAGATAAATTAAAAAGCAGAGTCTCAAAGGTAATAATCTCTGGATTATTACGTGAGCCACGAGCAAATTGGCATAGGGTAAATAAAATTAGAGAGTTAAATTCGTGGCTCAAAGATTGGTGTGGGAGAAGTGGATTTCAATTCATGGAGCACTGGCACCAGTACTGGGGAAAGTGAGAGCTGTACCGTTGGGACGGCCTTCAACTGAACTGTACTGGGGTCAGTGTTCTGGCGAATCGTATAACTAGGGTGGTAGAGAAGGCTTTAAACTAAATAGTGGGAGCAAGGGATCAAGTAAGGGAAGATGTGATAAATTAAAGAAAGAAGACAAGGCAAGAGAACAAGGTAGCAATAAGAGAAATGATAATCAGAGAGTGGCAGGAAGGGACAGGGCATGCAAACTTAAGAGTGCGCCAGCAGATAAGACTAGAGGTTGCAAAAATAGTAAAAAGACAGCACTAAAGGCTTTGTATCTGAATGCACGTAGCATTCATA
Source organism: Heptranchias perlo (assembly GCF_035084215.1). Classification (NCBI taxonomy): domain Eukaryota; kingdom Metazoa; phylum Chordata; class Chondrichthyes; order Hexanchiformes; family Hexanchidae; genus Heptranchias; species Heptranchias perlo. The sequence goes on along the minus strand of NC_090326.1, from coordinate 152,108,773 downwards.
ATAAAATGGATGGATTGACAGCTCAAATAGAAATAAATATGTACGATCTGATAGCCATTACAGAGACATGGCTGCAAGATAACAAAGGCTGGAACCTGAATATTCAAGATGTGGAGATGCCGGTGATGGACTGGGGTTGACAATTGTAAACAATTTTACAACACCAAGTTATAGTCCAGCAATTTTATTTTAAATTCACAAGCTTTCGGAGACTTCCTCCTTCCTCAGGTAAATGAAACATTTACCTGAAACATTTACCTGAGGAAGGAGGAAGTCTCCGAAAGCTTGTGAATTTAAAATAAAATTGCTGGACTATAACTTGGTGTTGTAAAATTGTTTACAACTGAATATTCAAGGGTACTTAACATTTCGGAAGGACAGGAAGCCAGGAAAAGGTGGAGGGGCAGCTCTGTTAATTAAGGATGACATGAGTATAATAAAGATAAATGACCTTAGTTCTAAAGAGCAAGATGTAGAATCAGTTTGGGTAGAGATAAGAAATAAGAGATAAGATAATAAAGGCAAGAAGTCACTTGTGGGAGTAGTTTATAGGCCTCCTAACAGTAACCACACTGTAGGACAGGGTATACAGGAAAAAATAATGGGGGCTTGTGAGAAAGGAACAGCAATAATCATGGGCGATTTTAATCTACATATAGATTGGAAGAATCTGATTGGCAAAGGTAGCCTGGAAGATGAGTTCGCAGAGTGCTTTCGGGACAATTTCTTAGAGTAGCACGTTCTAGAGCCAACCAGAGAGCAGGCTATTCTAGATCTGGTAATGTGTAATGAGACAGGATTAATTAATGACCTCATTGTAAAGGAGCCTCTAGGTAGCAGTGATCGCAATATGATTGAATTTCGCATTCAGTTTGAGGGAGAGAAGAGTAAGTCTAAGACTCGTGTTTTAAATTTAAATGAGGGCATGAAGAGAAAGCTGGCTAAAGTGAACTGGAAACTTAGGTTAAGGGATATGTCAGTAGAGATGCAGTGGCAGACATTTAATGAGATATTTCTTAACACTCAGCAAAGACACATTCCAGTGAGAAAGAAAGACTCTAGGGGAAGGACATACCATCTGTGGCTAACTAAGGAAGTTAAAGATAATATCAAATTGAAAGAAAAAGCATACAATTCCATGAAGATTAGTGGCAGGTCAGAAGATTGGGCAGAATACAAAAAACAGCAAAGAATGACTAAATAATGAGGGAGAAATTAGAGTACGAGAGAAAGCTAGCTAGAAATACAAAAACAGATAGTAAGAGTTTCTACAGGTATTTAAAAAGGAAAAGAGTAAGTAAAGTGAGCATTGATCCTCCAGAGAGTGAGTCTGGGGAATTAATAATGGAGAATAAGGAAATGGCGGATGAATTGAACAGGTATTTTGAGTCCATCTTCACTGTAGAGGATACAAATAACATGCCAGAGATAATTGTGAATCAAGAGGTGAAAGGGAGGGAGGAACTTAAAACATTTACAATCACCAGGGAAAGGGTTCTGAAAAAATTATTAGAACTAAAAGCTGACAAGTTCACAGGTCCTGACAGACTTCATCCTAGGGTCTTAAAAGAAGTGGCTGCAGAGATAGTAGATGCATTGGTATTAATTTTACAAAATTCCCTAGATTCTGGAAGGGTCCCATCAGATTGGAAAATAGCGAATATAACTCCTCTATTCAAGAAAGGAGGGAGACTGAAAGCAGGAAACTACAGGCCAGTTAGCTTAACATCTGTCATTGGGAAAATGCTAGAATCTATTAAGGAGGGCACTTAAAAAATCTCAATGCAATCAGACAGAGTCAACACGGCTTTGTGAAAGGGAAATCGTGTTTGACTAATTTATTAGAGTTCTTTGAGGAAGTAACAAGCAACCTGGATAAAGGGGATCCTGGGGATGTGGTGTACTTAGATTTCCAGAAGACTTTTGACAAGGTGCCACATCAAAGGCTACTACACAAAATAAGAGCTCATGGTGTAAGGGATAACATATTAGCATGGATAAAGGATTGGTTAGCTAACAGGAAACAGAGAGTAAGCATAAATGGGTCATTTTCAGGTTGGCAAGATGTAACGAGCAGAGTGCCACAGGGATCAGTGCTTGGGCCTCAACTATTTACAATCTATATCAATGACTTGGATGAAGGGACCGAATGTATGGTTGCTAAATTTGCTGATGACACAAAGGTAGGTAGGAAAGTAAGTTGTGAAGAGGACATAAGGAGTTTGCACAGGGATATAGATAGGTTAAGTGAGTGGGCAAAAATTTGGCAGATGGAGTATAATGTGGGAAAATGTGAACTTGTCCACTTTGGCAGGAGGAATAGAAAAGCAATATATTATTTAAATGGAGAGAGATTGCAGAACTCTGAGGTGTAGAGGGATCTGGGTATCCTAGTACATGAATCACAAAAAGTAAGTATGCAGGTACAGCAAGTGATTAGGAAGGCAAATTGAATGTTGTCATTTATTGCAAGAGGAATGGAATATAAAAGTAGAGATGTTTTGCTACAGTTGTACAGGGCATTGGTGAGACCACATCTAGAATACTGTGTGTAGTTTTGGTCTCCTTATTTAAGAAAGGACATAATTGCTTTTGGGCGGTTCAGATAAGGTTCACTTGACTGATTCCTGGGATGATGGGGTTATCTCATGAGGAAAGGTTGGACAAGGTGGGCCTGTGTACACTGGAGTTTAGAAGAATGAGAGGTGATATTATTGAAGCATATCAGATCCTGAGGGGACTAGAAGGGGTAGATGCTGAAAGGATGTTTCCCCTTTGTGGGAAAGACTAGAACTAGGAGCCACAGTGACGATCCGGATTCTTTCCCCTCAGTCTGGTTCAGTAAAAACTGAAGTCGAGTACATTTTAAAGTTCATCACAACTTTAATAGCAGGGTTCTTAGTCTGCAGCATGGATTTGGACTCCTGATAGAGTCCCTCTATGCTGGCAGAGCAAGAACAAGAAACATACAGAAATCCACACGTTTTTATACAAATCAATAGGGTTGGAACATACTTAACGAGGGTCAACACCAATCATAAGCCGGGCATAGGTTGCCATGCGAGGTTACATTATTTCCGGCCAATCATAAATCGTCCATGTGCTGATCATGCTGCTGTTAGACATCAAAGGGGATACTTCCTCACCTTCCAACTTGGAATGTTCTTCCCTGTTCCTTCTGTTCCTTATCTCCCAACCTGGAATGTCTTTCAACTTTGGCTAAGCTCGTTACCTATATTGATCTGCCATAAACATGGAGACATTCAGACCAGTCCTTGAATCACATCAAAGACTCTACATTGCTAAGACCATGCAAACCTGCTGACTACGCAAACATATGGCCCAGCAGGAGGCCAGGCCACCTGTACCAATCTCAGTTACTAACTAATTAACCCTTTCTAACCATTTTGCATTCTGCTTCTTTGCCACGTAGGCATTTTAATATTTTACCGAAAACTGACCACGTAGGGATTCTCATTCCCCCCTTTTATCATTTCATGATAACCAATTATTACGGTGCTCACTGGTTCTGCAGGTTCTGCAGCGCAGCAACATTTAAGTAAGCAATAAACTATAAGAGTTATAACAATGAATATGACTAGCCCTTGAACTAGAGAAGTCCCAATAGAACACAGACATGTTTCATCAATACGCCTTTGTACTCTTATCTGTTCTCAGGAACAGACTCCTTCTAAACATCTCTCAAGTAAGCTGCGAATGTCCGTGGTCAGCTAAACCTATTCATGTTAATTTGAAAAGGCTAACATAGTCAAATATCCTATGGTGCTTTATATTTTGTTTCCAGCCTAACTAGACTGAATGGTACCTTTCAGACCATTTTACACCTGTGAATTGGTGCCCTCCCCATTATATCCCTTAATCCAAATTCTCCCTACAATATCCCGTTAGATGCTGTACCTCATCTTAACCAGGTTCCCTTCGTGTTGGCCACCAGTCCGGGTGGAAGAGAGGCAGAGCATCTGATAATCCTAGCAAACTATAATTGTCTTCCCTTTTACATGCACCTTACCCCAGCGGGTGCTACTCCCGGTACCATTAAGATGTGTTCTTAGTTGAAACCACAGAGACAATGGGGACATTCTCACCCAGGCTCTGTTTTACTATCTCTGCCAAACCCTTCATCCTCTGCTTACATTTATTACATGCAATGAAAATCAAGAAGCACATTACAACAAACTGCACTACGACTAATACATATGAAATGAATCTAATCCAAGGATGGATCTGTATATTCAGTCCCAAATTCCAGAGGTCATTTCACCAGGTGGTGACTTTAATTTGGTCAATGTCATGCTTAATGTTGTTATTGTCCTGTTGTAGGTTATAATAAACCTTCTGGGAGAGGCGTATCTCCATTCGCAATGCTTTCAAGTATTTAGGCAACAGGGGTGTCAGATACCCAAATGTGTCCTGATATGCTTTTAAGTCCTTCCTGACATTCTCAGAAACTTGTAAGGTGGTGAGGTTATGCCGGTGTATCTCTACCAGTTCCTCGGGTCCAATCCGAACCAGGACTTCCGAAATGGAGTAGAATTCTGGACTTAAAATATCACAAGTTAGATTGGCATATTTAAACGTTTTCAAATTAGTTGTAACACAATATTTGCCCTCTCCGGCATATGCCACTTAAGTGGGTTTTAGATCCGCCTCGAGGACCTCCATGGTATAGTTAATATCCGGATTGGTACCGGTATTATTAAACCCACACTGTGCTTCTCGGCTGTGTCCAACACTATGTGGACACACAGTGACAGCATGTCTAGTAACACATCCCTTTAATTTTGTTCCAGCCAATCAGCTTAAATCTACGTCCTCTAGTTCTTGAACCCTCTGCTAGGGGAAACAGGTACTTCCTGTCTACTTTATCTGGGCCCCTCATAATCTTGTAATTTTGTATCCATCGTGCGGATATCTTCTAAATATTGTTTCTCCCAATTTTATTGTTAACTGATGGGAACCTAACCCTGAATTTTGGAAATCCAAATTACTGTGTCCCTCTTTACTTTAATTTCAGTCCTTTTGATTGATACCAGTGTTTCCTGACTGTTTCATTAATTAGTTGGTTTCTCTATGGACCATGTGTCAGTGCCTTGTTTAAAAGGATTTCTCACTCGCCTGGACCACATTAACCATTTTCCTGTTGTGCTGTTGTCAAGTAACTGAGCCTGTCTGAGACTCATTCTTCAATGTATCTTCTTCATGTATCTCCGCATACTAGCAGCATCTCATAGGAATGAGCTTAGTGCTCTTGGATATTAACTTTCTGCTGGCCAGTCTCTTCTTCCTCATGGTATTTCCGAACATTCTCCATGGCACACATCATATGTCCTGTCGGATTCAGTCCTGTAAAAGCAACTGGTTTGTTTAAAGAGTGGTTGCAATAGCTCACCAGGCCATAGGCCTTTGTAATCATGTTCTTCATCCTGATCTCCGTTTCAGATGATGGCAACATACATTTGTATCTTTTATGTCCAATGTAGCCACTCTTAGGTTTTCAGGTTATCTTATCAAAAAGATCAGGGGTGTCTAGAGTGCTTATCTCCCCCTGCATGGTCCCGATGTCAAGGTAGTGGCCAGGCTATTGAGTGTAGTTTTCTCATTATTCATTATAGGCAAGGACACAAATATCTCCACGAGAAAGCTATCAATTTACTATTCTCAACTACACTTTCCTGACTTCCACTAGATTGTATATTTATGCCAGATTGATTTTTTATCATGCCCAATTCAATGACTTTAGAGAAATTCCCATATCTCCCCACCTCGAGCACTCTGTCTCGGAAGACAACAAATAGGTTAAAACAAAACAAATCAAAATGTTTTCAAAAGAAGAGAATCAGGTTGATATCACCACGCTGTGACATTTGGTATCCGCTGATGTCTGCAGCTAAAGTCTTAAATCTTTAACACCACTGGATCGTTTCCTGCACCAAATTTCTCCAGCAAAGGTTGCACCGTAACTTTGTAACTACTCTTGGTAATCCTGCACCATCCACACTCACGTGGTCCCAAAAAAAAAAACAGGGTCACCTGTTTTAAAAGAAACACAGAAAATCCATTGCGGCTCTTCTTGAGAGCCCAAGTGATTAATTTGTCAAATCTTCATTTATTATTTATTTATCCAAAGGAATAATCCCTATACCCGAAACAAATTTAGAAAACAAAACAGGAGAGAGAAATTGCCTAGTTCCACTCTCGCTCTCTCTCTGAAGCACGCAGCCTGTCTGAAATAAACACTGTCTCTCCCACATACAGATGTACGCAGGGCTGCAGACTGGAATTTCTAACTCCAAGTCCTAATCTCTGTGTTTTCAAGATGTAACCACATTAAGCAGATATCATTAGCAGCCGCCTGCTAAGATACGTTATATTCCTCTTTTATTAATTTATTAATGGTTTGGGCATGTGTTTCTAGCACTGTAGCTATCCTTTGCAAATATATGGTCAGCATTTGATCCTCAGACAATTCCTTATCTGTATTTTCATTTATCTTTTAATATATCTTTAATGCGAGACCCTAAATCTCTGACCTTTTGATCTAATGTTGTCAAATCAATGGTGTTAACAACTGAGGCAAAGGCAGTTGCTATATCACTTATCACAGATCTTTACGTCTCCATATTTGCCTATCTCTTTTTACGATGTCCACCTTCATTCCACGTCGCTCTTTGTTTTAACACTTGAGTTAGGAGGTGTTGATCTAATTGTTGAGTTTTCTTAGCAGTCTCAATGCGAGTTTTATAATTTGTCAGGGAAGGTCTCCCCTCTTTGGTCAGATCTTGTATTCTACTATTAATTTCAAATAAAATTGAATAGCCCCAGAACTTGTCAAAACTTCCTTATCATACTGTGGCAGGGTAAAACTGATAGGTGTTTAGTACCCTGTGTCAGTACATAGCTCAAGTAATGGACTTCCAATTGTCTAACCTATGCTTCCTTTTCATATGATTTGTTTTACATTCCTTTCTTATCAATTTTTCACTGTAGCATGAAAACTTATATATCAGTCAATTGTAGCCTTTGGCATTTCCGAGTGATTGGGACAATTATTACCTCATGTTCACCTGTGTTCTGGGCAAGCCTCAGACAGTTCTCAACCGACTGGGTCATTTCTATCTGTTTGAACTGGTCTTGGCATGACAGTCTGGCTTCTTGGGATGGAAGGGGTTAATATTAACTTGCTCTTGTGGCAGGAGTAACTTGATCCTTCTCCCTTTTGAGATTAAGTTCCCACCTTCAAAATTTCACTTCACACAGGTTTGACTGATTTTTTTACTTCTCACATTTGTGGATTGCTTTATACTATATTTTTGCACACTATTTTTTCACATACTTTTAGTGGATATGATTATAATCAACGCTCCAAGCTATTCCAGCTTTCCGACTTTTCCTATCACAATGATACCAGGTAGTTTTTTTAATGTATCCCGTTAATTTTTAACCTCTTTTTAAACCAGAGCCAATCACAAAATAAACATTCAAAATGCCAATTTTTTGAAGATCCCATGTCTGGAATTTAACATGCCCACACTTTATAAGAACCAGAATTTAATAGGTCACTTAACCTCAATAACTCCAATTTTAATTCAGCAGTATCAGAATTAAACATACAAGACAGATACATTACACAAAGGAAGAAAACACATAAGACACAGTAAGAAGGGGGCGTGGCCCACAACACCGACAAAAAAAAACACTGATCAAGACAGGCTTTTTAAAGGGACAGTACACTTAAACAACAAAACCTTTCTTTTTCGGGTCTCTGTCTTTTAAACATTTGTCTAGTCACTTAATTCTATCCATATTTTTTCTTACAGTACTGTCTCCATAAAGCAATTAGTTCTTTGGCTGTGGTACCTCTGTTATTTTTCCAAATTAATTCCTGAGCCTTTTTTGGCGGCATCTAAGTTTTATCAATAGTTCCTGTTTATATCCAATCACCAGGAACTTAAACCCTAACTACCCTCAGTGATATTAACCACTGACCTACCGCTTACAAGTTATTCCCTCAGTGATATTCGGCCACTGACCTCTTCCTGCTATTTCTGTGTATTCACCAGACTGACCTGAATCTTGTAAGGACGCCACATGAGTGTTAGCGATCGGACGATTCGTCGTCAGACTGACGGATTGGAGGAAAACCGACGTAGTAAATTAAGACTACTTACATCGGGGCGCCATTTCCTTCCTCCGTGTCTGAGATAATCCGCCTCTTACTCCGCGAACTCTCGGTGAACGACCGTTAAGATCCCCGTACGGGCCACCAAATGACGATCCGGATTGTTTCCCCTCAGTCTGGTTCAGTAAAAACTGAAGTCGAGTACATTTTAAAGTTCATCACAACTTTAATAGCAGGGTTCTTAGTCTGCAGCATTGATTTGGACTCCTGATAGAGTCCCTCTATGCTGGCAGAGCAAGAACAAGAAACATACAGAAATCCACACGTTTTTATACAAATCAATAGGGTTGGAACATACTTAACGAGGGTCAACACCAATCATAAGCCGGGCATAGGTTGCCATGCGAGGTTACATTATTTCCGGCCAATCATAAATCGTCCATGTGCTGATCATGCTGCTGTTAGACATCAAAGGGGATACTTCCTCACCTTCCAACTTGGAATGTTCTTCCCTGTTCCTTCTGTTCCTTATCTCCCAACCTGGAATGTCTTTCAACTTTGGCTAAGCTCGTTACCTATATTGATCTGCCATAAACATGGAGACATTCAGACCAGTCCTTGAATCACATCAAAGACTCTACATTGCTAAGACCATGCAAACCTGCTGATTACGCAAACATATGGCCCAGCAGGAGGCCAGGCCACCTGTACCAATCTCAGTTACTAACTAATTAACCCTTTCTAACCATTTTGCATTCTGCTTCTTTGCCACGTAGGCATTTTAATATTTTACCGAAAACTGACCACGTAGGGATTCTCAACAGTTTAAAAATATGGGGACTCCCATTTAAGGCGGAGATGAGGAGAAATTTTTTCTCTCAGAGGGTCATGAGTCTGTGGAACTCCCTTCCCCAGAGACCGGTGGAGGCAGGGTCATTGAATATTTTTAAGGCTGAGTTAGATAGATTCCTGATTAACAAGGGGGTCAAAGGTTATAGTAGATAGACTGGAAACTAGGGTGGAGGTCGCAATCAGATCAGCCATGATCTTAAATGGCAGAGCAGGCTCAAGGGGCCGAATGGCCTACTCCTGCTCTTAATTCGTATGTTCGTACGTATGTTTGTATGGACTGGAGAAAGATATACAGTGGTGTTCCCCAGGGGTCGATACTAGGACTGCTGCTTTTTTCAATTATATATTAATGAATTAGAATTTGGTGTACAGGGCACAAATTGAATTTTGCAGAGGACACAGAACTTGGAAGTGTAGTGAAGAGTGAGGAGGATAGTAATATACTTTAAGAAGACAGAGACAGGCTGGTTTAATGGGTGGACACATGACAAATGAAATTTAATGCAAAGATGTGCAAAGTGATACATTTTGGCAGGAAGAATGAGGAGAGGCGATATAATCTAAATGGTACAATTCTAAAGGGGGTGCAGGAACAGAGAGACCTGTGCAGAAATCTTTGAAGGTGGCAGGACAGGTTGAGAAAATGGTTAAAAAAGCATATGGGATCCTGGGCTTTGTAAATAAGCGCATAGAGTACAAAAGCAAGGAAGTTATGTTGAACCTTTATAAAACACTGGTTTGGCCACAGCTGGAATATTGTGTCCAATTTTGGGCACCACGCTTTAGGAAGGATGTGCAGAAAAGATTTACCAGAATGGTTCCAGGGATGAGGGACTTCAGTTACGTGGATTGACTGGAGAAGCTGTGTTTGTTCTCCTTAGAGCAGAGAAAGTTAAGGGGAGATTTGATAATAGTGTTCAAAATCATGACTGGTTTCGATAAAGTAAATAAAGAGGAAACTGTTTGCATTGGCGGAAGGGTCGAAAACCAGAGGACACAGATTTAAGCAAGACCTGGACAACATCCAGGCTTGGGCTGATAAGTGGCAAGTAACATTCGTGCCAGACAAGTGCCGGGCAATGATCATCTCCAACAAGAGAGAGTCTAACCACCTCCCCTTGACGTTCAACGGCATTACCATCGCCGAATCCCCCACCATCAACATCCTGGCGGTCACCATTGACCAGAAACTTAACTGGACCAGTCATATAAATACTGTGGCTACAAGAGCAGGTCAGAGGCTGGGTATTCTGCGGTGAGTGACTCACCTCCTGACTTCCCAAAGCCTTTCCACCATTTACAAGGCACAAGTCAGGAGTGTGATGGAATACTCTCCACTTGCCTGGATGAGTGCAGCTCCAATGACACCCATCCACCACCCTAAACATTCACTCCCTTCACCACCGGCGCACAGTGGCTGCAGTGTGTACCATCCACAGGATGCACTGTAGCAACTCGCCAAGGCTTCTTCGACAGCACCTCTAATAACCACGACCTCTACCACCTAGAAGGACAAGGGCAGTAGGCATATGGGAACAACACCACCTGCACGTTCCCCTCCAAGTCACACACCATCCCGACTTGGAAATATATCGCCGTTCCTTCATCGTCGCTGGGTCAAAATCCTGGAACTCCCTTCCTAACAGCGCTGTGGGAGAACCTTCACTACATGGACTGCAGCGTTTCAAGAAGGCGCCTCACCACCACCTTCTCAAGGGCAATTAGGGATGGGCAATAAATGCTGGCCTCGCCAGCAATGCTCACATCCCATAAACGATTAAAAAAAACACAGATTTAAGGTGATTGGCCAAAGAACCAAAGACAGCATGAGGAAAAACCTTTTTACGCAGCAATTAATTATGATCTGGAATGCACTGCCCGAAAGGATGGTGGAAGCAGATTCAATTGTGGCTTTCAGAAAGGAATTGGATAAATACTTGAACAGAAAAATTTTTCAGGGCAACAGAGGAATGGGACTAACTGGATTGCCCTTGCAAAGAGCTGGCACGGTCTCGATGGGCCTCCTTCTGTGCCTTACCCATTCTATGGTCCTATTCTGCTGTTATACAAGTTGCTTAAGTGTTTGTATGCTAATAGTGCACACAGTAATTTCTAGCTTAATTTCTAAAATGTACAATTTAGGAATATAGGAATTACTAATCGAAAAAAGACCAATGTCTATCCAGTTCTGGTGGTTGCATGATACAATACTCATGGAGTTGTTTACTAATCAGAGCAATTAATCTCTATCAATTGGTCTGCAACTGACCTATGCGTGACGTGAGAAAAACCCCAGTGGAGAAGAGCTTTGGGAACTACAGTTCCAAGGTCACTCTTGCCTCCCACGCATGCTACACCTACGATATATCATGTCTCAAATTGTTCCTATACTCTATCCCAAAATGTTGTCTGAAAGTTTTCCTGCAAAAGCAATGGTGAGTATTTTCTCAAGTCACCCGCCTCCCCACCCCCCAAACTCTCCTCTCTCAGCAATAGCTGACCAAGGTGACAAAGTAACAATAAATGTCTCATTTTCAAATTGGCACAATAGGTCATCATCTCCATCTGGATGGTCCTTGTTTAAAAATTGTACCCAAGTGGTATGTAGGTTTTGAGACCAAAATAAAGTTGTAGTGCAACGAATTACAAATAGCACAAAGTTAATGAACTTTTTTTTAATTCATTGATGGGATGTGGATGTCCATCATGGAATGGAACTTGGGACGACGTAGATCCAAATGGATTTCTGTTGGCATGCCCAGTAGGGAGTCTGGATGAGTCTTTTCGCCTCTGTCGGCTCTTTATGCCAGAAAAGATCATAACCACATGGATCCAGCAGTTCTAGAGGAAGCAATTAAATATTTTGACCTACCCTTCATTGAACAGATAAGATATAAGTGGTGTTTCACATATCTTCATCCAAGCTTCCTTTGATGTATAATGTCTCTGTCCCCCTCGGAGTATCTTTGATAGCCTCGGAAAGCAAATTTATTTTAAAAAAGAAATGAAATGATGCTGTTGGCTTTGAATGGACCTCTTGCTAGAAAATAGGTTTATGGATATTGGATATGAACAGGATCAGGGTCAGCTGTGATTCCTCCACCCTCCTATAACCAAATAGCCTGCGAGCATCCACCAGCAAGTTTGACGGATGGAGATTGGTTACCTGGATGAGATGCTGGAGGGCTTCCAATTCCCATGGAACCATGGCCCAGCATAAGTTGGCATCTTCAGAAGGAGCAGGGAAAGGAAAGGGAAAAGAAAATGGTTAAATCTTGGGACCTGCAGTTCTAAATTCAGCGGCTAGGTGATAAGGGCCTCTTTGGAACCGAAGTTTGAATGCTGTTCAGGCCGTGAAAATCTACCCAGGCTGAATTTGTTCAGTCCAAATCAGTTCCTTTTGTGTCTGCAGCACAAGGGTGTTCATAAATTGGCGCAAAAATATTCAGTCTAAGCCAGAGAAACTATGAGGATGGCTGGTGTAGGAAGAGATAAAATTCACACTGCTGCCATTGCAGGAGGCTTTACTGATGTGGGAAGTTAAGACACATTGTTGCAGCGTAAAGGATTCTGACTCTGCAACCAGTTGCACTAAACCTGATCTGAGACTGAGTACCTGAAATGGAAAAGTACTTCAGTGTCATTACTGGCATCATTAACCTTGGTAAGAAATAAAGCACCCTTTTCTCCTCTAAGTACAAACTCCTCTAAGTACAAACTCCTCTATCTGGCACCACACAAATCTTCCTGGTGGAACATTATGGCAGCAACGAAATGGAGCTTCTACGAGAGGCAGAGTTGCTGTTTAAGTGAAGAACTGAACCTGACTGAAAACTTCTTGCAGCAGCAAAAATGTCTCTTCAGAGGAGAAGTGGATTATATTGTCAAATATCCTGAAATGTCATGATGAAAGATAGCTGCACGTCGCATAAACTAGTAGTTTCTTCCCCAGCTTCAAATGGAAAACATGACGTGTATGATTTCCCCATCTCATGCGATAGCGGATGAATTTTGCATACTATTACTCAATTGCACCCTACACCCAGTAATTATTCATTTAATTATGTAAATCTCTGCTGAGGGCTCTGTCCTTCCTCTGATCAAAGTTGCCTTTGGCCATTGACCTGGAGAACACTGACAAGCAATGGTGCTATGTAAAGACAATTTTGAACACTTTACTGGTTAAAAAAAATTATGCCATAACATCATGCTTCAAGACTACAAAAAACAACTGCTCACCAACACCAATACAACTCTCTGCTGAGGGTAAGCATGAAAGAAGGTGAAAAGTTGGTCAGTGGATCAGAAGCTCCACCAATCTTTCTATTTGGCAACCGATTACCTGCTTCCCAAATCTCTGGCAGAAATTCAATACCAATAACAAAGATAATGGGAGCGAATTATGGGTTGGGTGCTGAATGGGCACGATATCGGCGGTGTGCCCTTCCAACGCGGCAGTCGAGACGTCCGAAGCTCTCTCTGGCTTGGGCCTCGTTAATATATTTTCGGTGAGCTGCAGAGGCCAAACGGGCCTCTCATCGCCTGGGGAAAGTGCGACTATCATGTGCGCACACATGCTTTGCCTGTTTCTCCTTGAAAGTTACAATTGGGGTCCTACATCAGGCATCAATATCAATTTTTTTAAAAAGTAACTCTAACGGTGTTTGTCCTGTTACCTTTTTCCTATTCTCTTTTTTCTCTGTTCTCTTCATCTATTTTTTAATAACCTTTTGATTTTACACCTTTTTAAAACTAATATATAATGAAGCAAACCTAACTTTCCTTTTCTTTTTAAAAAAAAGTTTAAAATAATTAACTTACCTCTCTGTCTACCTCACTGCACTTGTTGTTGATGTTGGAAGTGAAGTGACTCTCCAAAATTGTCACTTGATTGACCATGTCTGGCTGCAAAGACCAGATTTCCAATCAGTAGAACGGCAAAGGGTTTAAAACAAAAGCAAAATACTGCGGATGCTGGAAATCTGCAATAAAAACAGAAAATGCTGGACACTCTCAGCAGGTCAGGCAGCATCTGTGGAGAAAGAAACAGAGTTAACGTTTCAGGCCGATGACCTCTCGTCAGAGGGTTTAAGATCGACAAGGTCAATCATTTGTTTCTCGGTACCAAATAAGGAGGCACTGCTAACAGAGGAGCAAGAGGCTAACAGAGACGCAAGCTTATCCAGAGGCTTCCAGAAAAAGGCTGCTTGTGATCATATAAACTGAGGGCACAGTGGTGTAGTGGTTATGTTACTGGACTAGTAATCCAGAGATGTTGGATCATTAATGCAGAGCACCTCAGTTAAATCCCACCACAGCAGTTTAAGAATTATCATTGAATCGTAGAAAGGTTACAGCACAAAAGGAGGCCTTTTCAGCCCATTCTCTGCAGGAGCTTTCCAGCTACTCCCACTCCCTGTAGCCCTGCAAATTTTTCTCCTTCAGGTACCTATCTAATTCTTTTTTGAAAGCCACAGTTGACCCTGCTTCTACCACCCTATCAGGCAGTGCATGCCAGATCCTAACTCACTCGCTGCATAAAAATGTTTTTCCTCTTGTCGCCTTTGGTTCTTGCCAATCATCTTAAACCTTTGTCCTCTGGTTCACGACCCTTCCACCAGTGGAAACAGTTTTTCTTTATTTACTCTGTCTAGACCCTTCATGATTTTGAACATCTCTATCAAATCTCCTCTCAATCTTCTCTGCTCTAAGGAGAACAATCCCTGCTTTTCCAGTCTATCCATGTAACTGAGGTCAGTCATCCCTGGAACCATTCTAGTAAATCTTTCTGCACCCTCTCTAAGGCCTTCATATCCTTCCTAAAGTGCGGTGCCCAGAATTGGACACAATATTCCATTTGTGGCCAAACCAGTGTTCTATAAAGGTTCAACATATCATCCTTGCTTTTGTACTCTATGCCTCTATTTATAAAGCCCAGGATCCCGTCTGCTTTTTAACCGCTTTCTCAACCTCTCCTGCCACCTTCAACGACCAATGTACATATACCCCTCGCTGTTCCTGCACCCCCTTTAGAGTTGTACTCTTTAGTTTATACTGCCTCTCCTCATTCTTCCTACCAAAATGTATCACCTCACATTTCTCAGCGTTAAATTTCATCTGCCGCATGTCCGCCCGTTCCACCAGCCTGTCTATATCCTCTTGAATTCTATCACTATCCTCCTCACTGTTCACTACACTTCCAAGTTTTGTGTCATCTGCAAATTTTGAAATTGTGCCCTGTACACCCAAGTCCAAGTTATTAATATATATCAAGAAAAGCAGTGGTCCGAGTATCAACCCCTGGGGAACGCCACTGAAAAACAGCCGTTCACCTCTACCCTCTACTTCCTATTACTTAGCCAATTTCATATCCATGCTGCCACTGCCCCCGTGGGCTTCAATTTTATTGACAAGCCTATTATGCGGCACTTTATCAAATGCCTTTTGAAAGTCCATACATACAACATTCAGCATTGTCCTCATCAACCCTCTCTGTTACCTCATTAAAAGATCAATCAATTTTTACCTTTAACAAACCCATGCTGGCTTTCCCTTATTAATCCACACTTGTCCAAGTGACTCTTAATTTTTTCCCGGATTATT
Source organism: Heptranchias perlo (assembly GCF_035084215.1). Classification (NCBI taxonomy): domain Eukaryota; kingdom Metazoa; phylum Chordata; class Chondrichthyes; order Hexanchiformes; family Hexanchidae; genus Heptranchias; species Heptranchias perlo. Next base: position 152,093,178 of record NC_090326.1, on the reverse strand, counting down.
GTTTTTAAAAGCTTCCCCAACACTGAGGTTAAACTGACTGGCCTGTAGTTACCGGATTATCTTTACACCTTTTTTGAACAAGGGTGTAACATTTGCAATTCTCCAGTCCTCCGGCACCACCCCTGTGTCTAAGGAGGTTTTTAAGATTGTGGCCAGTACTTCCACCCTTCCCTCAGCAACCTAGGATGCATCCCATCTGGACCTGGTGACTTATCTACATTAAGTACAGCTAGCCTTTCTAGTACCTCCTCTTTATCAATTTTGATCCCATACAGTATTTCAACTACCTCCTCTTTTACTGTGACTTTGGCCATATCTTTTTTGGTAAAGACAGATGCAAAGTACTCATTTAGTACCTCTGCCATGCCCTCTGCCTCCATGCGTATATCCCCTTTTTGGTTCCCTAATCGGCCCCACCCCTCCTCACCACCCATTTACTATTTATATGCCTATAGAAGACTTTTGGATTCCCTTTTATGTTAGTTGCCAGTCTATTCTCATACACTCTCTTTGCCTCTCTTATTTCCTTTTTTACTTCCCCTCTGAACTTTCTATATTCAGCCTGGTTCTCACCTGTATTAACAGGTCACCTGGCATATGCCCCCTTTTTCTGCTTCATCTTGCTCTCCATCTCTTTCATCAGGGAGTTCTGGCTTTGGTTGTCCTACCTTTCCCCCTCATGGGAATGTATCTAGACTGTACCCGAACCATCTCCTCTTTAAAGGCCACCCATGATTCAATTACAGTTTTGCCTGCCAATCTTTGAATCCAATTTACTCAGGCCAGATCCGTTCTTAAGTGAAATCCATTCTCCCACTGAAATTGGCCCTCCTCCAATTAAGTATTTTTACTCGAGATTGCTCCTTGTCCTTTTCCATAGCTGATCTAAACCTTATGATACAATGATTGCTGTTCCCTAAATGTTCCCCCACTGACACTTGCTCCACTTGACTCACCCCTGTCCCCAGATCCAGTATTGCCTCCTTCCTCATTCGGCCGGAAACATACTGATCAATTTGAATTCAATTTTTAAAAAAAATCTGGAAATGAAAAGCTGGTTGTAAAAGTAACCATGAAGCTGTCGGATTGTCGTAAAAACCCTACTGGATCAGTAATGTTCTTTAGGGAAAGAAACATGCTGCCCTTACCTGATCTGGCCTATATCTGACTGCAGTCCCACTCCACTCAAGTGGCCTAGTATCAAAACAGGGCAGCTAGAGATGGGCAATAACTGCTGGTCTTGCCACCAATGCCCAGATCCCGCAAATGATTAAAAAACTTGATAAGGCGTGAATCTCATCGAAGTTAGGCCTAGATCTGTAATGCAGATCCGACCATGTCCTTCCTCTGTAAACAAAGCAATTAGGACCGGCCACTGATATTAAAATGAAATAAATTTGAAGTATGAAACAGACTGATTTTTATACAAGATTGACAGGAAACTTGTGACCGTGAAGCATTTACCATTTTTAACAAATTGCAAATGTTCAATCTTTTGACACGTTAACTCGCCGAGGAGGGAGGGAGAGAGAGAGGAACGTTAAAAGGAAAAAGCCGTTTTTTTCTGTGTAATTCATTTAAGTGGAAAACAGCAGTTGTTGTGTGATCTCTGATTATTTAATGGGATTTACTAATGGCTGAAATGATATAGTAATGTTAAGTCGGTTCAAATGCTTAAAAAAAAAGACAAATTTGCTAATACTGTAATTCAAATGATCTTACCTATTAACTAGTAAAGGTACTGACTCAAGATATTTTTTTCACCTCACAGTGTTTTTTTATTAATTATATCTTCATTTGTCACCATCACCAACAATAATTTCTAGGGTCGCCAGTTTTAGGTGTGAGGGTAGATTTTCTGATCTGCTTTGCCGATTGCACTAGCAGAGATTGGCCTAGTGGGAATGAGGCAAATTGGGAGAGTTGGCCTTCGGACTATTTCTCATTTGATCTGTACACCACATGACTTTCCAGACAGCTGTATATTCTGCTCAACAATGTTCCCCACGTTTCATGTGAGAGCCTCCTTAAGTCCACAGAATTTATGGTAAAATATCTGAAGTAGTCCCTGATGTGATTTCCTTGGCGGTTCTGCTGGGATCACACTTGCTAACAAAATCCCACTTTGAATCGACTTAAGGAAGGTTGATAGACGGGGCCTCAGTTTAATGTCCCATCTGAAAGATAGCACCTCTGACAGTGCAGCACCCACTCAATACTAACATAAGAACGTAAGAAATAGGAGCAGGAATAGGCCACGTGGCCCCTCGAGCCTGCTCCGCCATTCAATCAGATCGTGGCTGATCTTCGACCTCAACTCCACTTTCCTGCTCGATCCCCATATTCCTTGATTCCCCTAGAGTCCAGAAATCTGTCTATCTCAGCTTTGAATACATTCAACGACTCAGCATCCAAAGATTTACAACCCTCTGAGTGAAAAAATTCCTCCTCATCTCAGTCTTAAATGGCCGACCCCTTATCCTGCAACTGTGCCCCCTAGTTCTAGACTGTCCAGCCATGGGAAACAACCTCTCAGCATCTATCCTGACAAGCCCCCTCATAATCTTATATGTTTCAATGAGATCACCTCTCATTCTTCTAAACTCCAGACAGTATAGGCCCATTCTACTCAACCTCGCCTCACAGGACAACCCTCTCATCCCAGGAATTAATCTAGTGAACCTTCGTTGTACCGCCTCTAAGGCAAGTATGTCCTTCCTTAGACAAGTAGACCAAAACTGTACACAGTACTCCAGGTGTGGTCTCACCAAAGCCCTGTACAATTGTAGTAAGACTTCCTTACTTTTGTACTCCAACCCCCTTGCAATAAAGGCCAACATGCCATTTGCTTTCTTAATTGTTTGCTGTACCTGCATGCTAACTTTTTGTGTTTCTTGTACGAGGACACCCAAGTCTCTCTGAACACCAACATTTAATAGTTTCTCATCATTTAAAAAATATTCTGTTCTTCTATTCTTCCTACCAAAGTGAATAGCCTCACATTTCCCCACGTTATACTCCATCTGCCACCTTAACCTGTCTATATCCCTTTGCAGAATCTTTGGGCCCGATATTAGGAGGGAGGCGGGTTGCCAGCAGTGGGGGGGTCGACTGGGCACTTGAGTAACCCGCCCAGTAAAATCGGTGGGTTCCCTATGCGATCGTAAGTAAATTGAAGCCACTTAACTTGGCTTCCGGGTTTCGCGCTGGAAAACTGCGCAGCGGGCGGACTGCCCACCCGCATCATAGGCTGTCAGCTGGAGGAGCCCTATTTAAAGGGGCAGTCCTCCACTGACTGATGCTGCAGAAAGGAGCCAAAATTATAGCATGGTGCAGCCCCGGGGGGAAGGCTTGTTCCCAGGTTTAATGATGCCTCACTCCAAGCATGAGGAGGGATGAGGGGGAGGAGGAGGGGGAGGACAGAGATCTTCTCCCCGGCGGACGGGAGGAAGTGGCCTGCCTCTGCCACCACGAAGGCCTGGCTGAAGGTGGCAGAGGAGGTCACCTGCACCACCAACATATCGCCCACCTGCATACAGTGCAGGAGGCGCTTCAATGACCTAAGTAGGTCAGCCGAAGTGAGTACACTTACTCATTCCCCTACACTCCGTCTGCCACGTTACCGCCCCCACCCCACATCTCCTTCTGCACTGCCAACACTACTCTGTCACATCACTCCTCACACCCACTCAAAGCTCATCCTCATCTTACCTGCACTTCCTCACCTCCCCAGTACTCATCCCGCCACTACCACTCAACCCAATCCTCATACAATCTCATGGCTCTATCTCATACTCACCCCTCTCATGCATCTCTTTCACGGTCAGCCTCACCCAACCTGCCACAGGGCATGCATCACGTATGTCTAGTAGAAAGCGTAAGGCAAACGTGTCGTGAGCATGAAGGGGATGCACAAGGGTGTTTGAGGGTTTGTCATGGTTTTTACTTATATTTGATTTCTGATCAACTCACATTACATATTATATTGTCACCACTACTGCCACGTCTTGGCTATTCTTGACTGGCTTGTGCAATAATGCCCTTTCATGAGGTTCTCCATGAACACTCTTGATGCCACCCATTATGTCATCCTTCAGTGGGTGTATGTGTAGTTGCACGACTACTTTGTGCAGGTGCCTGTTGTGCAGCACTGTGTTGTGTAGCTCCACATGGCGGAGGTGGATGGCGTGCCTGGGGAGGCTGGTGATGTTGCTCGTCCTCCAGTGGAGTGATGAATGCAGCAATGGAAGCCCCCCCCCCCCCCCCATCCTGACGGTGTGAGTATGAGGGGGTCCACAAAGTAGGGAAATGTGTTTGGACAGCAGAGTTTAGGGTATGATTTAATAATTTGGAGTGTGGAGACAACGGTGTGGCAGGCAAAACACTTGAGGTGACAGAGTGTCCTGCTGCAATGAATGAGGGTTTACCCCACACCTGTTAAATGGACCTTTGCAGCTGCTGCTGACTGCAACACGTCTGTTTAAACAGGGAGTGTTTCCCCCAGCATGGGAAACACACTCTGGGTAGCCCAAAATCCGAATCCTCTTAAAATCTCCAACTAATGAGCTCTGTAAACGACCTCAAGTACCCGGATAATGATCTTAAGTGGGAACCGCCGGCTTTGATTGCCGGTGGGAGTCCCGCACGCGGGGGCTGCGCGCCCACCGATTCGCGTCATTGGGGAACCCAGAAGTGGGCAGGTTGGAGCCGGACTCCGGACCCGCTCCGGGAATCCCCAATTTTAGGATCCCCTGCCATGAACGCACCCGCTCGGCCATCTGAAAATTGACCCCTTTCTGACCTCCTCACAGCTTACTTTCCTACTTAGCTTTGTATCGTCAACAAACTTGGATACATTGATCCCTTCATCTAAGTCATTAATATAGATTGTAAAGAGCTGAGGCCCAAGCACTGATCCTTGCAGCACCCCACTAGTTACAGCCTGCCAACCTGAAAGTGATCCGTTTATCCCTACTCTCTGTTTTCTGTCCTTTAATCAATCCTCTATCCATGTTAATATGTTACCCCCAACCCCATTAACCCTTATCTTGTGTAACAACCTTTCATGTGGCACCTTATCAAATGCCTTTTGAAAATCCAAATATACGACATCCACTGGTTCCCATTTATCTACCCTGCTAGTTACATCCTCAAAAAAACTCTACTAAATTTGTAAAACACGTTTTCCCTTTTATAAAACCATGTTGACTCTGCCTGATCATAGTATAATGTTCTAAGTGCCCTGTGACCACTTCCTTAATAATGGATTCCAGCATTTTCCCGACGACTGATGTCAGGCTAACTGGCCTGTAGTTCCCTGTTTTCTCTCTCCCTCCTTTCTTGAATAACGGGGTCACATATGCTACCTTCCAATCCGCTGGGACTGTTCTAGAATCTAGGGAATTTTGGAAGATCATAACCAATGCATCCACTATCTCTGTAGCCACCTCATTTAGAACCCTCGGATGTAGGCCATCAGGTTCAGAGGATTTATCAGCTTTTAGTCCCATTAGTTTCTCAAGAACTTTTTCTCTACTGATATTAATTACTTTAAGTTCCTCACTCTCATTAGACCCTTGGTTCCCCACTATTTCTGGTATGTTTTTTGTGTCTTCTACTGTGAATCCGGATGCAAAATATTTGTTTAACGCATCTGCCATTTCCTGATTTCCCCATTATAATTTCTCTTGTCTCAGCCTCTAAGGGACCAATGTTTACTTTTGCTGCTCTCTTTTTACATACTTGTGGAAGCTCTTACAATCTGCTTTTATATTTCTTGCTAGTTTACTTTCATATTCTATTTTCTCCCTTTTAATCAATTTTTTGGTTGTCCTTTGCTAGTTTCTGAAGCTCTCCCAAACCTCAGGCTTACTAATCTTCTTGGCAACATTATAGGCCTCTACTTTTAATCTAATACTATCCTATACTGGATTATGTGCTCAAGTCTCTGGAGTGAAGCTTGAACCCACTAACATCTGACCCAGAATATTGCATTTGCTCTGTTGAAGCTAAGTTGCAGGATCATAATGTGACTACCCTTCCTACCTCTATACTAGGTCATCAGGGAAAACAGATTTGTACTTCCCAGATGCCCAAAAATGATACTCTTAAGAGGAACAAAGTAATAATATGGTCTAACCTCTAAAGGTTGTTATTCCTTAGTAAAATAGTATTCTATGATGTGCCTAGGTTTTCAAGATGACTTTCATTGTAACCGTGCAACATATCATTGTTCAGTTGAAAGTGTAACAGTGAGCTTGATATGAGATCTGGAAAATCCTCACATACAGGAACAACTCACAGTATATATTGTATAAAATAGAGTGTTACGAGGCTATAATATGTTCTTGAGGTTTTAATGAATTTATCGTAATTTAGGATCTCATCAGAACCCTGTGTTGTGGTATAACATTATAGCACACTGCCACTGATGGCACACAAAGGATTTAGAGAGTTCAAGAGAGAGTGACAGTAATGTTAAGAGCATCTGCTTGGTGAAAGTAGATTTAATCATTCTTTTTGTATGTAAAATGTCATTATGTACTGCACAACACAAACTATATACAAGTTTGCCGATGGCACAAAAATTGATGGCATAGTAAGTAGTGTAGACGGGAGCATAAAATTACAAAGAGACATTGACAGATTAAGTGAGTGGGCAAAACTGTGGCAGATGGAGTTCAATGCAGGGAAATGTGAGGTCATCCATTTTGGACCAGAAAAGGATAGATCCAAGTATTTTTTAAATGTTGAAAAGATAGGAACAGTGGAGGTCCAAAGAGATTTAGGGGTCCACGTACACAGATCACTAAAATGTAGTGGTCAAGTACAAAAAAAAAATCAAAAAGGTTAATGGAATATTAGACATTATATCTAGAAAGCTAGAATATAAAGGAGAGGAAGTTTTGCTACAGCTATACAAAGCCCTGATTCGACCACACCTGGAGTACTAGGTATAGTTCTGGGCACCACGCCTTAGAATGGATATATTGGCCTTAGAAGGAGTGCAGCGCAGATTCACCAGAATGTTAGCAGGGCTCCAAGGGTTAAGTTATGAGGAGAGATTACATAAACTGGGCTTGTATTCCCTGGAATATAGAAGGTTAAGGGATGATTTGATTTGAGGTTTTTAGGATTTTTTGAAAGGAATTGACAGGGGAGATAGAAACTTTTTCTGCTGGTGGAGGAGTTTAGGACAAGGGGACATAACCTTAAAATCAGAGCCAGGCCATTCAGGAGAGAAGCTAGGAAACACCTCTTCATGCAAAGGGTGGTAGAAATGTGGAACTCTCTCCCACAAAAAGCAGTAGATGCTAGCTCAATTAATAATTTTAAATCTGAAATCGATAGATTTTTGCTAGCCAAAGCTATTCAGGGATATGGAGCCAAGGCGGGTGGATGGAGTTAGGATACAGATCATCCGTGATCTAATTGAATGGCGGAACAGGCTCGAGAGACTGAATGGCCTACTCCTGTTCCTTTATTCCGATGACGATGATTCATAAAGGATATGAAGCATACAGATAATTCAACTACAGCATTTGCACTCAAAGACAACTGCATTTATATAGTGCTTTAAATGTAATAAGATGTCCCGAAGTGATTCATATAGAGATGAATCGAGTGATAGAGGTGTTAGGAGAGTTAGCTGAAGGCACATTCAGAAGGATAGGTCTTGAGGTTTTTAAAGACAGGGAAGGTGAAGGGGGTTAGGGAGGAAGTTCCAGAGAGTGGGGCCTAATACTACTGATAGCTCTGCCATCAAGTAAGGAATGCTGAGAGGGTAGGATACACAAGTCACTAGAGTTGTAGGACCACAGATGTACTGTTCAGCTGAACCAGACTGGCTGTGATCACCACAAGACATCATCGTCTGCACACTTTCCTCTGCCAACTCATTCAACTTTTTGCCCATTACCACTCTTCCCATTCCCAGTGTCATTAGCTTTGGCCTCCAATGTGGTCTTTTCTGAGCTGGGACCTAATCATCACTTTCCAATGGTACTGATCTTTAATCCTACAGAATATATACCCTACCCAGCACAATCTTTTCACATCTTCACGCCCACTTCTCATTATTTCCGAACTAGTTACTCTGACCTCCCATTTGTCTTTGCACAGCATGTTCCAAAAGCTTCCAAAATCTGTTTCAGAACCTTTATTGGGGTCCAGTTTCAGGATCCTGCCAAAGTGTTTACTGAACCTTTTTCATAGTTCATGGTTCATCTCTCCTTTTTCAGAGTGGTTTCCATAATCCATAAAAAAAACACTTCCAGCATAAACTCCCTTCGACACCTTAAAGAGCAGAAGACCTTAGATTCAATGTGCTGGTTTCAGCATTTGGGGTGCTACAGTTAGCATCAGTGCCCTGCACTAAAGAGAGGGAGAAGTCGGATATAGATTCTTCTCCAGATCACTATACAGTGACTGCTGACGGAAAGTATGTGGATGCTGGGTGAAGTAGTATGTTGTTCAGCTTTGATGCCTTCTGTAGCACTGTAGCCTGTCATCACTCACTGTCTAGCCTCACTCTTGAAGAATGGTACTTGAGGGTTTAGGTGCCTGTGCAACCATTCTCCAATAGGAGTTAGTGCCTTTCAGAAAATTGGAAAGGGGGGGGTTGTAAATTAATATGTCACATCCATATTTAAAAAAAACAATATCTGCTTGGACACCTCTTTGCCTCATCCTCCTTTACAACTTCTCAACAATATAAACTTATCCACCAGGTCCACCTTGTTAGCTTTCTTCAGTCTCCCTTCATCCCTCTGTACGCTTTCTCATATATTAAATGGTGTTGAGTTTCTACTTCTTTCTTTTAACACACAATTCATGCAAGAATGGGACATTACCAGATCCCACCTGCCCAGGGGGAGTGGGACTAATTGATAGCTCTTTCAAAAGAACCAGCACAGGTACGATGGGATGAATGTTCCCTTTCTTTGCTGTAAGATTCCATGATTCTATACACCTTCAGACTCTCTACTCTCAGTTAATAGATAATAGAATTAGTTATTTTGGGCACTATGATATTTCTGTAACGATCTACATTTGTAAATGATATAAATTTTATATAATTCTACAGCACCTCTCTGTCCATTTGATTATGCCTATAATTACTGTAGAGGTTGTGAAGTCGTACGGATTATGATCTTGAAAACATTGAGGATAATAATTTTATAATTATGCAATTCCATCCATCTGCCTTAATGTTCAACTATTTGTGAATTTATTCATGGCAAATTGTGCTTGATGAAATTGATAATAGACAATGGATTAGTTCGCAAAGGATCACACAACGTGTGCCTCTTCTTTCATTTTTTTTCTTCTTCTTAAAGCAAAGACAACCAGCAACATCGGACCTGCTGAGAATTCCGGTTGCCAGATGCATTGCTTGATAGTGTAGAGTTGTTGGGAGGAGCCCTTTTATGTGGGAGCCAGCAACATGCCAAATGAAACACCTTCTTGATTTTCTTTTTCTCTTCAGAACTAAAAGCTTCTGCTGCAAAGCAAAGCGGCCGTACCTTGTCAGTGTTATGTTAATGAGAGAATGCTGAATATTTGACCTTCTTGAATTACAAACTATAATTACCTCCCTTGAGAGATGATGTGCTAGAAAGTTTTCAACCTTGCAGCATACTGTATTTGCAAAATGAAAAACAAGCTGGCCTAATGCCAATCCTGAGTGAAGCTTGTCTCTGTGGGCCTCTATGGTGAAATAGAAAATCTTCATTGCAAAATATATTTCTACCTTTTTTGCTTTTTGTATCACTGTCCTTTTAAATCCCTTTGATCCTATCTCCATCTATCCATTTTTTTAGGATTAATTTTTTTTGTTTTTGGTTTTCTTTTTCCTTTTTTGTTTTTTTTTTACTTTATTTTTCCAACATCACTGTTTCTTCCTCGATCTCTTTCTAGTTAATTTTCACTTTTGCCATCTTTGCCTTTAATGGGTGATAATCTAGCGGAGCAGATTGCCGGCCGTCATAGACCGTGCCCGTTATTCATCCCATTAGTTTTAATGGAATGAAAATCAACCCTTTTATAGCATAAGACTGTCGAGATGAGAAGAAACAAATCGGTTTGTTCCTCTTGCTTTGTAACTGAGTTCTGCTTCCAAACTCAACCTCACCACCCCTCTAACAGTGCAGTACTGAGGGAGCACCGCACTGTCGGAGGTGCCGTCTTTCGGATGAGAGGTTAAACTGAGTCCCCGTCTGCCCTCTTGGGTCGATGTAAAATATCGCATGGCACTATTTTGATGAAGAGCAGGGAGGTTCTCCCGGTGTTCTGATCAATATTTATCCTTCAACCAACATCACTAAAAAAATGGTCATCATCACATTGCTGTTTGTGGGATCTTACTATGTGCAAATTGGTTGCTATATTTCCTACATTACAAAAGTAACTACACTTCCTTGGTATTTCATTGGTTATAAAGCGCTTTGGGACATTTTGAGGTTGTGAAAAGAGCTATATAAATGCAAGTCTTTCTTTTTTTACAGTGGAGTTCCTTCTTCAAGCTTAATCTCAAAATTTACAATCAGCTAAAAAAAGCTGTGGCTAGACTCCACTTCTTAACCTCTAAAAATTTCTTTGACGTCAGGATTTACAGATCAAGTTTCATTTCAAATGGACAGTGGCATACTATTTGATCTAGAACAGTACTACACTTAATCCGGGGCAAAATTAATTGGCACTGGAAAAGTGTGGGCTAATAAATGAAAGCCAGTACGTTTGACTAACTTGATTGAGTTCTTTGATGCAGTAACAGAGAGGGTTGAAGAGGGTAGTGCGGTGGATGTTGTGTATATGGACTTTCAAAAAGCATTTGATAAAGTACCACATAATAGACTTGTTAGCAAAATTAAAGCCCATGGGATTAAAGGGACAGTGGCAGCATTGATATAAAATTGACTAAGGGATAGAAAGCAGAGTAGTGGTAAACGGTTGTTTTTCACATTGGAGGGAAGTATATAGTGGTCTTCGCCAGGTGTCAGTATTAGGATCACTGTTCTTTTGATATACATTAATGACCTGGACTTGGATATACCAGATATAATTTCAAAAACTCGGAAATGTGGTAAACATTGTGGAGGATAGTAACAGACTTCAAGAGGACAGAGACAGACTGGTGAAATGGGCAGGCACATGACAGGTGCAATTTAATGCAGAGATGCAAAGTGATACATTTTGGTAAGAAGAATGAGGAGAGGCAATATAAACTAAATGGTACAATTTTAAAGGGAGTGCATGATCAGCGAGATCTGGGGGTATATACACAAATCTTTGAAGGTGGCAGGATAAGTTGAAAAGGCCGTTAAAAAGCATATGGGATCCTTGGCATTATTAATCGAGGCATGGAGTACAAAAGCAAGGAAGTTATGCTAAACACTGGTTATAAAACACTGGTTAGGCATCACCTGGAGTATTATGTTCAATTCTGGGCACCACACTTTAGGAAGGATGTAAAGGCCTTAGAGAGGGTGCAGAAAAGATTTACTGGAATGGTTCCAGGGATGAGGGACTTCAGTTATGTGGAAAGACTGGAGAAGCCGGAGTTGTTCTCCTTCGAGCAGAGACAGTTAAAAGGAAATTTGATAGAGGTGTCCAAACTCATGAACGGTTTTGATAGAGTAAATAAGGAGAAACTGTTTCCAGTGGCAGAAGGGTCGGTAACCAGAGGACACAGATTTAAGGTGATTGGAAAAAGAACCAGAGACGACATGAGGAAATGTTTTTTACACAACGAGTTGTAATGATCTGGAATGCACTGCCTGAAAGGGTGGTGGAAGCAGATTCAATAGTAACTTTCAGAAGTGGATTGGATAAATACTTCGATGGAAAAAAATTACAGGGCCATGGGGAAAGAGCAGGGGAGTTGGAATAATTGAATAGTTCTTTCAAAGAGCTGGCGTAGGCACAATGGGCCAAAAGGCCTCCTTCTGTGCTGTATAATACTATGTTACTTGGAAAAGTTAATTATAATGTTAAGCTATACCGCGCAAGTATGAAGCTTGATAAACATTCATGCTGCCACAGCAGTAAATCGCATTTCTGTCTGTGTAGCTCTTACTCTTGTCACATATTTCCACACACATGCATTTATTTGCTATCTGTCGTAAGGGACTTCCATTAGTCATTCAAATCAATTATTGAGATATGTTCTCTTTGAACATAGGATCAAGTATTCTCTTGATCTCTCAATCTGGAACTACTGCCTGAGCTTTGATTGAAAATGACACGAGCAACCCCCAAGTATTTGTGGTACGATGTGATATTTTTAGTTAACTTCCTAGTTCAGGGAGGAAACCAGTAGGTATTGAGCTTCATACACTCTATTCTGTCAAATAGCTGTGTACCTGTAAAATAAAATTTCAATGCTTCATTTGGTCTTTGCTCTATTGGTATTTTATAGAGGAGCTGGCTCTGTATTTGAAAATTTACATTTAATAATGGTATTTTTCAATATTTCCCACAAATAATAATCAAAACTGCATTAAAAAGAAGTCACATCTTGGACCGAACAGAATTCTTTAACCTTTGCTGGCCAAAGCCCTCAAACAGTTGATACACTGGATATAATAGTCAGTGATTAATAATAGTAAAAATTTAAACTAAAAGTCACAAATTGCAAACCTGGTGATGTTGACCCAGGTTCCTGAAATAACCAAGTATTAACTATTAAAATCCCTGAATATTTATTAGTTGTGCTGCACAATATAGGTATCTGAGCTTGTTAATGTTATCATTAATGAAAATCATCTGGCTGCTATTTGAACAAAGAAACCTAATGCATTCATTAGTCTGTTCATATGTTATTCCATAGCCTAATTTCACCCCATTAGGATTTTAGAAACCATTTAATTTATGAAATAACAGCATAAATTACTCTTAAAAAAAAAATTTGCTCTGCATACGGTGACAGACTGATTTGCTCTATAGTGTGGATCAGTCCGCACTCTCAGCCCTTCATTACTTGTGCTTGTATTGAGCTTCTTAATATTTCATAAGTGGTTTAGCTGGATAGCAAATCCTTAAAATAAATCCAGGATAATCAAAGCATGCAAATATCCTGCAAATGCAAACATTTAGGAAGATGAGTTCCATAACCTGATGCAGCATATTTTTAAGAAAGAAGGAAAGAAAGAAGCATTTGTATGCAACTTATTACTTCACTCAACATATCCCAAAGTGCTTGAGATACAATAAATTAGCTTTTGAAATGCAGTCACTCATGCTAGATTGATGAATGCAGCATACATTTTGTGCATTGCAAGATCCCACAAAGACCAATGAGGTGAATGGCCGATGAAACTACTTTTGGTGGTAGAGTATAGGCTGAGGAGAGAACGTTGGCCACGACACCAGAAGGACAACCTACTTTTCCATTAACGCCATCCACCTGAACGGACAGACTAAATGTCTGTTTAACATTTTTATTGAAGTTCAGTGATGGGCTTGACATCTTTTTTTCCTATATCTTTACAATAGTGACCTTAGTTTACTTCTCCCTGGTCTTCAATCCTATTTTAATAGTGATCGTAAAGCTTTGTCTAACATTGTGCTGAAGGCAATTTCTTCAATTACGTCCTAATCTGAATAGGTGGCTTGCTTTCTGCTATACTTCTGACTAAATCTGTGGCGAGGTTCTTTTTTGATATATTGAATCAAAGAATGGTTATGGCGCAGAAGGAGGCCATTCGGCTCATAGAGTCCTTACCGGCTCATTGTAAGAGCAGTCCAGTTAGTCCCATTCCCCCGCTCTTTCCCCGTATACCTGAAAATTTTATCCCCTTCAAGTATTTATCCAATTCCTTTTTGAAAGGCACAATTGAATCTGCTTCCATCACCCTTTCAGTCACCTTTAATCTGTATCCTCAAGTGTTCTTGACCCTTCTGCCAATGGGAACAGCTTCTCTTTATTTACTTTTTGGCATAACATCAGGCCCACTAAGATCATCCCATCCCAGGTTCATTTTTAGGACCTGCTGAGATCATTTTCAGCTCCCTTCTGTCCGTGTTAAGTACTGCACCACTGTTCCCTATTCAATTTTTGAAAGCTTAAGTCTATCCTCTAGCCCCAAAACCGTCTGTCCCTGATATGGATTCTTACTTAATAGGGGTGCCGATTCGTGAATCGGGCATAGAGATCGGTGCAATTGATTTGTGGCCCACCCTATTTTAATAACCGGAAAATCAGGAGTGGTGCGAATCGAACCTCCTACCGAGAACAGGGTCTTGCAACTTGGAAGTTTATATTTATTGCCCAACGTTACAGATTATTACAGAAATGAATCATTCTGAATGCAAATTTATTGCTTCCTGGCCATATTGAAGTTAGTTGGATGTTTCCTAAAGCTATAATTATTCTAATTATCATCACTTGGTTCTTTCTTCTTGCAAAGTACTTGTCAAAATTCTTTCTGGTCTGCTGTTTTTACAAAACATGGACCATGTCAATCCTTAATCATCTGTTGCTGCAGTAAGGACATATTTAGCTCCCTTAAGCCACTTGATATTGATGCTGAGGCTCTGAGAGTGGCACTGAAGTGAGGCCCACTGATCTCTGAGTGCTGATCTCTCCTGTTTACTTCATCAGCACGTTGCTGGGTTATGTTAAACAGTCAGTGGGAATGGAGGGCCACGTTATCTGCTTCCTTTATAAGTAATGTGCCATCGATGTCGGGCGTAACACATACCTGTCAACAGAAGTACACTTATCGTTAATAAATTGCCTTTAGGCTCTCTTCACAGCTTATTAATTTAAAGTCTGGCACTATATGCCAGGAAAGTGACTGGAAACAGAGAGTAGTGAAGAACAGTTGCTTTTCGGACTGGAGAAAGGTGGTGGTCCCCGGGGCTCGGTACTTTGACCACTGCTGTTTTTGATATACATTAATGAATTGGACTTGGGTGTACAGGGCACAATTTCAAAACTCGTAGATGACACAGAACTTGGAAGTGTAGTAAACAGTGAGGAGGATAGTAATAGACTTCAGAAGGACATAGACAGGCTGGTGGAATGGATGGAGGAATGGCAGATGAAATTTAAAGCAGAGAACTGTGGAGTGATACGTTTTGGCAGGAGGATTGAGGAGAGGCAATTTTTTTTTTATTTGTTCACGGGATGTGGGCGTCGCTGGCGAGGCCAGCATTTATTGCCCATCCCTAATTGCCCTCGAGAAGGTGGTGGTGAGCCGCCTTCTTGAACTGCTGCAGTCCGTGTGGTGACGGTTCTCCCACAGTGCTGTTAGGAAGGGAGTTCCAGGATTTTGACCCAGCGACAATGAAGGAACGGCGATATATTTCCAAGTCGGGATGGTATGTGACTTGGAGGGGAACGTGCAGGTGGTGCTGTTCCCATGTGCCTGCTGCTCTTGTCCTTCTAGGTGGTAGAGGTCGCGGGTTTGGGAGGTGCTGTCGAAGAAGCCTTGGCGAGTTGCTGCAGTGCATCCTGTGGATGGTGCACACTGCAGCTACAGTGCGCCGGTGGTGAAGGGAGTGAATGTTTAGGGTGGTGGATGGGGTGCCAATCAAGTGGGCTGCTTTATCTTGGATGGTGTCGAGCTTCTTGAGTATTGTTGGAGCTGCACTCATCCAAGCAAGTGGAGAGTATTCCATCACACTCCTGACTTGTGCCTTGTAGATGGTGGAAAGGCTTTGGAGAGTCGGGAGGTGAGTCACTCGCCGCAGAATACCCAGCCTCTGACCTGCTCTCGTAGCCACAGTATTTATATGGCTGGTCCAGTTAAGTTTCTGGTCAATGGTGACCCCCAGGATGTTGATGGTGGGGGATTCGGCGATGGTAATGCCGTTGAATGTCAAGGGGAGGTGGTTAGACTCTCTTATTGGAGATGGTCATTGCCTGGCACTTATCTGGTGCGAATGTTACTTGCCACTTATGAGCCCAAGCCTGGATGTTGTCCAGGTTTTGCTGCATGCGGGCTCGGACTGCTTCATTATTTGAGGGGTTGCGAATGGAACTGAACACTGTGCAGTCATCAGCGAACATCCCCATTTCTGACCTTATGATGGAGGGAAGGTCATTGATGAAGCAGCTGAAGATGGTTGGGCCTAGGACACTGCCCTGAGGAACTCCTGCAGCAATGTCCTGGGGCTGAGATGATACTAAATGGTACAATTCTAAAGGAGGTGCAGGAACAGAGAGACCTGGGGGTATGTGTGCATAAATCTTTGAAGGTGGCAGGAAAGGTTGAGAAAGCGGTTAAAAAAGCATACGGGATCCTGGGCTTTATAAATAGAGGCATAGAGAACGAAAGCAAGGAATTTACATTGAACATTCATAAAACACTGTTCGGCCACAACTGGCGCATTGTATCCAATTCTGGGCAACGCACTTTAAGAAGGATGTGAAGGCCTTAGAGAGGATGCAGAAAAGATTTACTACAATAGTTTCAGGGATGAGGGACTTCAGTTATGTGGATAGACTGGAGAAGCTAGGGTTGTTCTCAGAGCAGAGAAGGTTACGGGGAGATTTGATAGAAGTGTTCAAAATCATGAAGGGTTTGCATAAAGTAAATAAAGAGATGCGTCGAGAACCTGAGAACATAGATTTAAGGTGATTGGCAAAAGAACCAAAGTCGACACAAGTAAAAACTTTTTTACGTAGCAAGTAGTTATGATCTGGAATACATTACCTGAAAGGATGGTGGAAGCAGGTTCAATTGTGGCTTTCAAAAAGGAATTGGATAAATACTTGAAGGGAAAAAATTTGCAGGGCTACGGGAAAAGAGCAGGGGAATGGGACTAACTGGATTGCTTTTACAAGGAGCCAGCATGGGCTCGATGGGCCGAATGGCCTCCTTCTGCATTGTAACCATTCTATGATTCTATATATTTGTGTTTTTTTCAAATTCAATGGCCAAAACCAGATACGGTGCTTCAAGATCACTCTCACCAAAGCTATAGTGTGTGAATATTATCACCTTGGATATATACCCTCATGAATCTGCTTATAATTCAACATTTTTGTTGTTTTGTGAATTGCTGCCGTAAGATACAAGAACTATTACAGTCGGCTGTTGATCCCAATCTTTCTTCTTTGTTAACCATATTTAATAGTAATCCCATCACCAAGTAATCATAGTTAAATCTGTTGTCATCAATCCCACCTCAAAAAACCTGCCCTTGATCCCTCTGTCCTAGCAAACTACCGTCTTATCTCCAACCTCCCTTTCCTCTCCAAAGTCCTTGAACGTGTTGTCGCCTCCCAAATCCGTGCCCACCTTTCCCACAAATCCATGTTTGAATCCCTCCAGTCAGGTTTCCATCCCTGCCACATCACCAAAATGTCGCTTATAAAAGTCACAAATGACTATGTGACTGTGACCATGGTAAACTATTCCTCCTCATCCTTCTGTACCCATCTCCAGCCTCTGGCACGGTTGACCACAATGTCCTCCTCCAATGCCTCTCTTCCGTCGTCCAGCTGGGTGAGACTGCGCTCGCCTGATTCCATTGTTATCTATCCTGTCGTAGCTAGAGAATCACTTGCGCTGGCTTCTCTTCCAGCTCCCGCACTGTTACGTCTGGAGTCCTCCAAGGATCTATCCTTGGCCCCCTCTTATTTCTCATCTATATGCTGCCCATCGATGACATCATCTGAAAACCCAACGTTGGGTTCCACATGTACGCTGATGACGCCCAGCTCTACCTCACCACCACCTCTCTCAACCCCTCCACTGTCTCTGATTTGTCACACAGCTTGTCCAGTACTTGATGGGCAAAAATTTCCTCCAACTAAATATTGGGAAAACCGAAGCCATTGTCTTCAGTCCCCGCCACAAACTCCATTCCCTAGCCACCACTGACCACCGTCTGAGGCTGAACCAGCCTGTTTGCAACCTTGCCATCTTATTTAACCCTGAGATGAACTTCCACTCACATATCCACGCCATCACCGAGACCGCCGACTTCCACCTCCGCAACATCGTCCGTCTCTGCCCCGCCTCATCTCATCTGCTGCTGAAACCCTCACCCATGTCTTTGTACCTCTAGACTTGACTATTCCAATGGTCTCGTGGCCGACCTCCCATCTTCCACCCTCCATAAACTTGAGCTCATCCAAAACTCTGCCTGAATCGTAACTCGCACCATGTCCTGTTCACCCATCACCCCTGTGCTCATTGACCTACATTGGCTCCCGGTTTGGCAAGGCCTCAATTTTAAAATTCTCATCCTTGTTTTCAAATCCCTCCATGGCCTCGCCCCTCCCTATCTCTGTAACCTCCTCCAGCTCTACAACCCTCCGAGATCTCTGCGCTCCTTCAATTCTTGCCTCTTGTGCATCCCCGATTTTAATCGCTCCACCATTGGCGATCATGCCTTCAGCTGCTTTGGCCCTATGCTCTGGAATTCCCACCCTAAACCTCTCCACCTCGCTACCATCCTTTCCTCCTTTAAGATACTCCTTAAAACCTACCTCTTTGACCAAGCTTTTGGTCACCTGTTCTAATTCCTCCTTATGTGGTTCAGTGTTAAATTTTGTTTGACAAGCACATTGAGACATTCTACTATGTTAAAGGTGCCATATAAATGCAAGTTGTTGTTGTTGATTTATTATTGTTTATAATTATGTTCTTTTTTTCTGTTGTCCACTCATTCAGTAAGTCAGTTGTATTATTTGGATGTCCTGAGTTTTTCTGTTAGCCATAAGTCTGTTGTAAAATGCCTCAGTAAAAGCTGCCTTAAAGTTGAGATGCAGAATGTTCCCCTATTGAGGGTTGTCATCCACTTTTTTTTTTATTTTTCCGATTTTCCACAACGGGAAGATGGGAAATTCCAGGACATTGGCCCAATGACAATGAAGGACGCATTACGTATGTCTAAGACAGAATGATGGCGTTCCCACAACATTGCTGCTCTTGTCCTTCTCAGTGGTAGAGATCGCAGGGGAGGGAGGTGCTGATAAAGTAACCTTGATGAATTGTTGCAGTGTATCCTGTAAATCATACATACTTTAGCCGTAGATCGTCAGTGATGAAAGGGGATGGATATCGAGTTGATGGCAGAGGCACCAATCAAGCAAACTGTTCTGTCCTGGATGGTATTGAGATTCTTGAGTGGTGAGCATTCAGTCACACTCCTGACTTGAGCCTTTCAGTTGTTGGATAGGCTTTGAAGGCTTAAGAGGTGAGCCATTCATCAATTCCAACCGTCCCCCCACCCCCCCTCCCCACCGCCACTCAAGATGTTGATAGTCAGGGAGAGATGGCTGGGCTTTCTCTTGTTTGAGATTGTCATTACCCGGCACTTATGTGGTGCAAATGTTACTTGCCACTTGTCAGCCCAAGTCTGGATGTTATCCAGCTCCTGCTATAGGCTGGTATAGGCTGCTTCATTATCAGAGGAGTTGTGAATGAAGCTGAACCACATGGAATTGCCAGCAAACAACTCCTCTCCTAACCTTATGACAGAGAGAAGGTTAGTGACGAAGCAGCTGAAGGATGGGCCCGGGATGCTTCTCTGAGGAACTCCTGCAGTGATAGCCTGGGGCAGTGATGACTGGCCTCTGACAACTCAACTACCTTCCTTTGCATCAGATATGACTCCAGCCACTGGAGGTTTCCCCTTTGACGCCTATTAACTTCAATTTTGCTTGGGCATCTTGACGCCTTGCTCAATCGAGTACTGCCTTGATGTCAAAGACAGCTGCGCTCCCCTCTCCTCTGGCATTCAGCTCTTGTGTCGATGTCTGTATCAAGGCTGTGATTAAGTTTGGAGTTATGTGGTTCTGGCGGAACCTGAACTGAGCATCAGTGAGCAGGTAAGTGGTGAGTAGGTGTCATTGATTGGCACGATTGATGCCTCCCTCCATCATTTTACAGATAATTCGGAGTGGGTCGAATAGGCCGGTAATTAGTTGAGCTAGACTTATCCTGTCTTTTTATGGATACAATATGCCTGGGCAATCTTCCACATTGTCAAGTAGATGCCGGTGTCATAGCTGTACTGGAACGATTTCTTTGTCCAAAAAGTTTGTTATCTTCTCAGAGGGAAATAGGGGGATGTTGTTTATTTATAGGTCAGCAGAGCTTTAGGTACTGTGCCAGATAAGAGATTGATCCACAGGTTCGAAGGCATGGAAAAGGTGGAGTGTTTCTGAATTGGCTCAAAAATTGGCTGAAGCAGATGGTGTTGTACATGGAGCTGAATTGTCATGGAAGGAAGTAACTAGTTAGGTGCCTCAGGGATCAGAGCTGGGATCGTTGCTGTTCACAGTGTAAATAAAAGGTTTGGAAATATGGACGGAAACAAAACTCTCCAAGTTTGTAGCTGATACCAAACTGGGAGGGACTGCAAACAGTAAGGCTTGGTATTTTGGAAAGTTAATGTTTTACGGTTGCAAAGAATATACTTGCACTGACGCTCCTATTTGAAACTTCCCAAGGAAGTGACCGGCTGCCAATTTGGCCACTAGTGCACTTCCAAAGGGGATTGAATACAGGAGATCATGCCTGGAAATTGGTCCTTCCCCAACTCCTATATCCCGCCCAGAAATCAAGGGCGATGGGGACCAAGTTCTCCCCCTATATTTATTTCCATTGACGGGACGGTACTCCCAAAAGGCAGGGCTCATGCTCTTTGAAATAACCATACCCAATATTTTTCCTTTACTTACTAAAATGATGATTGCTGTTACAAAAATGCATTTATTCCTAAATTATCAATTGAATTAGCTCTTCCAGCAATCTATAATGCAAAATATGAGATCCATTAATATTTAATGTTGTGTACGAATAGTCTCATATATTTGAATAACTGTACTTAATTCTTAAAATGACCAAAAATATTTGACATCTTGTCCTGATGGCCTTTTCTCATAACATAACTTGGAAGCTGAAAGTTTCATCTTGCATTGCCTGCTAGAAGCTGAACTGAAGCTACAACATCATCATGCATTTCTATAGTGCTTTTTGTATCTCAGAGTACATTACGATAAGGAAGAAAGGGATAGGGGTAGAGGTGGAGAGGGTAGGGTGGGGGACCGAAGGCACATTTGAAGAGGAAGATTTAGAGGAGAGTTTTGAAAGCAAGGAGGAAGGTGGCAAGATGAAGGAAACTGGGTACAGAATTCCAGAAAGCAGGAATGTCATGTCTGAACAAGCAGCTGCAATGGAGACATAAGGAAATCGCTACGGTAAGGAGGATTGAAAGATTTGTAAAACAAGAATAATATTGAAGCCGACATACTGGGCACTGAATGCTAGTGGAACTTGGAGAGGTGAGGAGAGTATGGGTTTCTCTGGAATTCCCTCCCTAAGCCTCTCCACCTCTCTATCTCTCTCCTCCTTTAAGACACTCCTTAAAACCTCTTTGACCAACCTGTCCTATTATCTCCTTACGTGGCTCGGTGTCAAATTTTGTTTGATAACGCTTCTGTGAAGCGCCTTGGGACGTTTTACTGTATTAAGGCCCTATATAAATGCAAGTTGTTGTGTGGGTGACGATGCAAGTTGTGGTTTTTTTGAATGAGTTGAAGCTTCTGGGGGAGGGGGCGGGGATTGGTGTAGAGAGCCCTGCAAAAGGGGTATTGGAGAAGTCGAGCCTTGAGGTGAAAAAGACGTGGACTGGCGACGGAAGGGGAGAGGTGAGGACAAGGCCAGTGATTTTGCAGAGATGAAAGGAAAATATTTTGTAACTGTGGGGGAGGAAGCTGAGCTTGGGGGTTGAACAGAACATCAAGGTAGTTCATTTCACCTCGGACCATTACAACTGGTAGAGAGGGAACGCTCACTTAATTGGAGTAGACTGGATTTGACCCCAGGTTACAAAAGTATTCAGTCTCCTGAGTAACTCATCAGGCTCTGTGATTACCATGAATTAGTCAAGCGACGAGGTTTGTATCAATTTAATTCAATTCCACCCCCACACACACAAAAACACTTGAGAAAAGAAACCCATATCTTGTGCAACACATCTAAATATGATTTTATCTTTCAACACCAGAATTAATGTGTCAGGGAGCCACAATTAACTGATTCTATATAATGCTGACGGTTTGAATTAAATACACCCTAGGTACATCTGGTATCCACTATTCACATGCTAATACTGCACTGGTCTACATTAGTAAAGAATAACTTTTACACTTCTCTTTGTGCTACTGTGTATAAAACTGCTGTGCATTTGTCTTGTACCTGCAGTAAGTATAGAGACAGCCGTAAGCTTGTAAAATTTGTTTCTTAGCAGTGCAGACAATGAGGTTAACAATTGAATGAATCATAGCAAATTAACACAGCACTTACCATAATGTTCTGTTATTTATGGATATCGCGCATCAGTGTGAACATTAATGTCAGGTGAAATTGTCAGCAAAGTATTGTTTTAAAAAAAAATCGCATCCTTGAATATTTTAAAACAGCACCAGGAATAATAGTGCTCATATCCCCATTTAAATCCAGCACTGCATTGGTATGCATTTCTTGTTATATCTCCCCTCTCAAAGTTTAATGGGGATAATTTTAACTTTGGGGCATAGTGTAAAATGGGCAATATCGAACTGGCCGCCTATTATACGTCCCGCCTGATTTACCCTTCCATTCACTTCAATGGAAAGGAAAATCGGGTTGGTGTATAATGGGCGGCCGATTTGATATCGTCCATTTTACACTAGCCCCAAAGTTAAATTTACCCCCGTAAACTTTTGTGCAGGATGCTTATCAAATACAACCAGCAACATTTCAAATGGAATCCTTTCTGAATTGATTTTTTTCCTGATTTTTTTCATAGCAAAGTCATGCAGCTGTGGCGCATTGCTGCATTCCAGATGTGATTTCCTTTGCTTTTTGCTACAAATCTCACCGTTGGATTTCAATCAGCCCCGTTCAAAACTCGCTTCCTCCTTAACAAATATATCTGTCCTTGGCTTCAGAGTAGACAAGTTTACACGACTTTTATCGTCGTCATTCGTAATGTCGGCTTCTGGTCAACTTTTCGTCGGGCCCAGGTTTTTGTTGCAACCTCTCAAGTGACTCGAATGCTCCCTTGAGTGAAGGCTTGAAAATTGAAATGTCCGCTTGTGTTGCTTTGAGAACAATTGCTCACTGTTGTGACAGTTTCTATTAAGCCCAACAGGAAAAGCATTCATTTTATTTAAAGGCCACATGCCAGTAGATCTAATGTCAATTGCTTCAAAATATGTGATAGTTCAGTGAATGTGTTTGATTGGGCTGTCCAGATGACAACTGTCATTAGCTGTATGACAGGAACCATTAGTTGCCAAAGCTTCAAACTAGTTATCAGAGGGGGAAAAAAAGCAAGATATTAAACCCGCACAGCTGTACTTTTGTAATTTTATAAAAAATTTTAAAAATGAGTACCTCGTACATGAAAAGCTGCGTTTCTTCCTTAGAATAATTTGTCATCCCAGTAAAGTCCTTCTGTTGTCTCAATGAACTTTATGACAACCATTCTTCAGGGTACACTTTCATCCCAAGGAAAAAAAATTCAGATGCATTCCACCTACTGCTGTACCGACTGGCCTAGTGGAGATGATAATCAGACAAACCTGGCATGTCAGGCTTTCTTCCTTTGCTGTGGAACTGTGAGAACAATTCCTATGCAAATCTGTAAGGAACCCATCAATCGATGAATGCACACCTCCATCATGCCCCATTACCACCTGTTCTAATGGCAGCACAGTATACGGTGCAAAAGCACCAGGCAGCTGACAGAAAGTGCACTGTTGATATTTAGAGTACAATTCTGTTATCGCTATTTGCTAGTGCTGACCACCCCTCTCTCTTCCCCCACCCCCTCAGCCATGACCTTGCTGTTCTTGTATCTCATGGCACAAAACAATGACGTGACCAGGTAGGCATAGTAGATTGTGCCGACATTCAAATGCTAAAGATGGCACATACTTGGCAATGCTCCCGCCAACTATCCCAGATTACAAAGATCTCTAGAAAATGATGCCCACTACTAGACTACCAGAAAGCAGATCTTCGCACTGAGTACTCAGGAATCAGCAGTTCCGTTCACCAGATCGGAAAAGCAAAAGCAACTCCAGAGAATGCTGCGTGGTTGGCTGCTTTATGAAGGGTTTTGCTAGGATGAATAGGGAAAAACATTTCTTTTGATTGTTGGGGTTGGAGGGGGCGGGCGGTCATTGACGAGGGATCATCAATATAAAATTGTCACTGAGTAAGGAGAGAGGTTGGGATAAATTTCTTTATTCAGAGAGTTGTTGGAGCATGTATTGCTTTGCCACAGGAGTAGTTGAGGCAGAGACCATTGCATCTAGCTCTAGCAAAAAGCTGGCACAGACACAATGGGCCGATTGGCCCCTTTCTGTGTCGTAAACTTCTTTGGTTCAGTTGACTCTTCTTTTCCCTTCTCTTAATTTTTCCTTTTTGTTGTTCTGTCTGTCTCATCCCAGATTGTATTTATTTTCGTGCAACAGTATTCTCCGTCCCTGGTACCTTCAAACTCTCTCTTATCTCTTCCTCTGCCTTAGCCTTATGTTCTTTCGTTTTCCTCTTTCTCTCTCACACATCCTTCTCCTGTTGCATACAATCCCTCTGCTTGGTTCCCTATGCCTTCCAGATAATCGCACAGCAGAAAATAAGCTCAGATAACAGTAAAATATGGCTGGAGCTCAGACTTTATTCAACAAGTAAACTTGTTTCTATTCGCACCACGTAACTGCCTCAGACTGTTATTCATCACATGGGAGCCACTTATTGTCTCAAATGATGTTTTGATCTATATCATGTAAAGGGGGGAATCTGTGTAACTCCTTTTGGGAGTCGAGAATAACACAGAAGCCGCATCTCCTTTATTTTTTGCACATCACGTTTAACCTTGTGGTACGATGCTATTAACCAGCATTAACATAACACAAAAGCATTGAGCCGCAACTTGCTCCGACCGGCGTGGCAAGGCTCTCCACACGTCCTGCGGATAAAAAGTACGAATGTACTCACTGCGGAGGCCACGACGTCCATTTGCTGAATTTCGAAATCTTCTCCAGTGGTGTGCGCTCCGAGATCAGCGCAGGCCATGTGCGCATGCAAAGACTGTGGGAATGCAAGCCCCGCCCACAAGCAGGCAAGTAATACTCGTTCATTTAAAGTGACATTCCCTACGTTAGTCTAAATAAAAATTTAACATAATAACATACCTTATAAAAATGCAAGGAAATGATTTCTAATGTACTGAAACATACAGAAACTAAAAGTTTTAAAAAAATAAAAAATTTTATTTTTAAATAATTAGACATTCCACATTTTTCAAATTTAATTTTTTGTTGTTTTGCAGTCATTATAAGTCACCACGCTTTTTAAAAAGTAGTGTAGGGCTGGTATCTTCAAGCATACCTTCTCGTGGTGTAAGTATCTTCGTTCCAGCTGGACAGATGGGTAAGTTTACTGCTGATTTGTTTGATTTTAGAGTAGGTGGCGCTTTAATTCGTAACTGTCAAAACGTCGGTGAACCACTTGGAGCGAGTTCGCGATTTCGGGGTTTTACTGCGCACGTGCGCATTCGCGAACTTGCTCCGATGGATTCGGCGGCGGTTGGGATGGACGCCATTACGGAGCAGCGTCCGAGGTAAGTAATTTCTGGGCCATTATCATATTGCTTACTTCTAAACAAGGGGGAAAAAAGATTTCCCAAGAATTTTATCGGGGCCCTAATGTTTTGTTTTTAGGCACCGTGCCATTACTCTGGGCCGAGTTTAAACACAGGTGTGAAAGGATTGTGTGTTCAGCTCACTGCACCACCCAGTCCCCTACACACAGCGGCTTTTCAAGGCCTAGTATTGCAGGTTAAGATCAGCCGGGTGGTTGAGATTGGGGCAGATAAGTTTACTGAAATTTCTGTGCATTCTCTCCATTCTTCTTTTGCTCTAGAAAGTCACTAAGTTGGTAATAAGTCCTCGCCAGGAACTTGAGCACAAAATCTAGGCTGACACTCCAGTGCAGTACTAAGGGAGCGCTGCTTGGTCGGAGGTGCTGTCTTTCGGATGGGACGTTGAACCGAGACCCCACCTACCCTCTCAGCTGGGCTTAAAAGATCCCATGGCACTATTTTGAAGAAGAGCAGGGGAGTTCTCTCCGCTGTCCTGGCCAATATTTATCCCTCAACCAACATCACTAAAACAGATTATCTGGTCATTATCACATTGCTGTTAGTCGGACCTTGCTGTGTGCAAATTGGCTGCCGCGTTTCCTAGATTACAAAAGTGACTACACTTCAAAAGTATGTCTTTGGTGGTAATCCACTTTGGGACATCCTGAGGTCATGAAAGGCGCTATATAAATGAAAGTCTTTCTTGCTTGCTTGCTTTCTTTATTCAAGTGCCACATTACACTCTTTAAAGACACATGCACCATTTTCAGGGTAGTACCTGTTGTGGCCAAGTGATGACCTATATGGCAAGCTGCAATGAAGGATCACACCACACATTAAATTGTACTGACAGTATGAAAAGTGGAAGGGAGGAACACTTGGGTGGCATGTCGTACAACAGCCTAGAATGGATTGTTACATTTGCATTTTCAACATAGCTGGAGATGACCTCCTGATTGGAAGCAAAATGTAGAAGGGCATACCTACCTTGAAGTTCAAAAGATAATTTGCATGTAAATGTTAATACAGCACTTCACATATGCATCAGCCAGAGTGAGGTCACACTGGACCACTTAGAGTAGATCCTTGAAGCAAGCTTGATGGCTTCAACAGTACACTGAATATGCTCCAGTACAAATATGTGATATGTATTTAATGTTGCACTACAAATATGTGACCTGCTTCAATCAGCTTGTGCACCATGGGTGTGTAGCAGCAATAAGAGGAGGCATCTATTAAAAACAATTGAGAGCTCATCTTAGTCAGTGTGGGCTATTTAAGTGGTTTACAACATGAATACAATTGAAAGGATTCCATTTTAAAATCCTAAATACTTAACTTTCTGGTGTGTTAAATAAAAACTGCTACCTACACTTGAGATTATATCAGTAAGTTTATAAAAGTACAAAAATTATTATAAACAGAAAAACGCCCAAAAGTCTATCCCTTTTTCATAAATCAATCCCACCTTCCTGCCTTTTCATCAATAGCAAGGAATTACTGTTGATGATAGTTTTCAGGTCATAGTGCATTTGTGTGACATTCTCCAGTTCGCCATTTTAACGGAGGTCTAAACCACATTTTCTTAAAACAGGTAATTGCCTCCATTAAATAATAAGGCAGAGAATGGCGAATGTTTGGAAGAGACTGCCCAGGGAGGTGATGGAGGTTGATAATGTTGGTAATTTTAAGAGGGTATTGGGCAGGAAATCAGTTGAGGGTGGTGGGGGGACAGAGTTACTGATCTGTAGACTCTGTATTTAAACTCTGCCACTGACCAGCTAAACCAGAATGGTCTGTTCAGGTCATTCCTATGTTTATCCATTATTGTCACCCACAGTAATTTATAGCCTCATATCCCTCCAGTCCTTCTCTCTCCAGAACCTGTCTCAACGGGGGTAATTTTGACTTTGGGCGCTAGTGTAAAATGGGCAACATTGGATCAGACGCCTGATATACATCTCTTCCCCATTTTCATTTCATTTGTCGTCAATGGAAATGAAAATGAGGAGCAACGTATAATGGGTGGCTGATCCGATATCGCCAGTTTTACACTATCGCCTAAAATTGAAGTGACCCCCAATGTCTCTTGCACCCATTTATACTGTCATTCCAGTGTCTCTTCCTTGCAACATAGTCCACAACTCTATTGGGTGAAAAAGTTCTGTCTAGGCCCTTTTTTCCTCTAAATTCCTTGTCTGCTGACGCTTTGCCGCAGCAAACATTTTGTCTTGATCATTGTTGTCAACTCCCATCATAATCATGGAAATGGCTTGCAATTGATGTTGATTTGCTTTCAGATTAAAACATTTAGAATTGTTCCTACAAGTACACTTGGGAGCTGCACCGAAGTAAGAATTTCATAGCTGCAATAGACATCAGAAGGGAATCTCCTTATTTCAATCAAACATAGGTAGAGGCCTGATTGTTAACTGTTTTTATTTGATCAATTAGTGTTAATTGTATTAAGGTGGTGAATTGGGAACTCTCTTGTATCCATTTATAAGAGAGCTGAGCTAGGGTGTGGGGAACTCTGTGAATAAAGGCTTGGAAGCAACTTAAGACCAGGCTCTAGTATTCTATCCTCCACCACTGGACTATCCAGTTTATAACACTGACAACATCCAAAGTAACTTTATCTCGTGTTCTCCCTCTGATATAGGTGTTAAGGTAATCATAATAATAATAGATGGTGGAAAGGAGATTGAGACGACAGTCATTTCATTTGCCAAACGAGAAAAAGGAGGTTAAATTTCTGATGGGCACTGTGGTCCTTCAATAATAAATATAGCCTAGATTTTCCACTGGGTGATGTATTTATTGTTTCTTACATTATAACAGTGACTACACTTCAAACGTACTTCATTGACTGCAAACCACTTTGGGACGTCCTGAGGTCGTGCAATAGAAATGCAAGTCTTTCATTTCTTTATCAACCTGCTTTTTGCAGTGGTTTCACTGAGCACTGTACAACTGAGATAATCTTTAAAAACATGTGCACCTTCTTTCATTGGGCACAGAAAAGGATGCAGTTGCCAGTGGGATTAGAGTTGTAACATTCAATTGACATTTCCCTGCTAAGATAGAGGCCCCTCATTTACCTGTTGCCAGGTGGCTACGCTTTGTCATCGGCCCCGAATTTCCTCAAACGGCAAGTTGCCTAAATTTACGCTGATTTCCACGCCGATCTTGCTGACCAGTACTTACGCTAAAATTTCCTGCCAGTCTCATTAACATACATGAACACTAAAAAATGGCGTAATCGAGCAAAAATAAGCCTGTTCAGATTTGGCATAAAGGTAGGAAATTCGGGTTCCCTGGTCTTTTGCAAGGGGGCAGAGCTATGTTAATGAGCGGCAGAGATTTCGCTGAATCGGCGGAGCAGATAGAGAAAACTTGGGCGTAGTGTAAGTCACTTGCGTGTGAATTTCCTCAATCTTTTGCATTGAAAATCAGCATTACACCGTATTTACACCGTTGTTTCGGTGCAAGTTTCGAGGAAATTCAGGGCCCTAGTGTTTAATAATAGTAGTGGAATACAGCTGGAGGACATGCAAAAACATAGCTTACCAATGCAAAATATGTAAGAATGTGAAATTATGGGAAAAGAAAAAGCCCTTCAATCTATTAGGATTGTGCCTCCACAGACCATGTACAATGCAATCAATGCTGGACTCATAGAATCTTACAGCACAGAAGGAGGCCATTCAGCCCATTGTGCTTGTGCCGGCATTTTGGAAGAGCTGTCCAATTTAGACCCACGCCCCAGCTTTTTCCCCATAACCCTGCAAATTAGCCCTCTTCAATTACATGTCCAATTGCCTCTTGAAAGTTCCCATGGAATCTGCTTCCACCACCCTCTGTGTGAAAAAATATCTCCTCATTTCCCCTCTAGTTCTTTTGTCAATTATTTTAAATCTGTGACTTCTGCCAGTTTCTCCCTACTTGCTCTACCAAAACCCCTCATAATTTTAAATACCTCTATTAGGTCTCCCCTTAACCTTCTTTACTGTAAGGACAACAATCCTAGCTTCTCCAATCTCTCCACATAACTGAAGTCTCACATCCCTGGTATCATCCTGGTAAACCACCTCTGTACTCTCTCTAAGGCCTTGACATCCTTCCTAAAGTGTGGTGCCCAGAATTGAACACAATACTCCAGCAGAGGCCTAACCAGTGATTTGTAAAGGTTTAGCCTGACTTCCTTGTTTTTGTATTCATTGACCCTATTTACAAAGCCAAGTATCCCATACACTTAATCGCTTTATCAACTTGCCTGCCACCTTCAAAGATTTGTGAATATACACCCTCAGGTCCCTCTGCTCTTGCGCCCTCCCTCAAAATAGTACCGTTTAGTTTATACTGTCGCTCCATGTTGTTCCTCCCAAAGTGCATTACTTCACACCAATCTGCATTAAATTGCATCTGGCAGTGTCTGCCCAGTTAATCAGTCTGTCCATGTCTTCCTTAAGTCTGTTACTATCCTGCTCACTATTTACTACATTGCCAAGTTTTGTATCATCTGCAAACTTTGAAATTGTACCCCCTATACCCAAGTCCAGGTATTTATATATAACAAGAAAAGCAATGGTCCTAATACTGACCCCTGGGAGACCTCACTGCATACTTTTCTCCAGTCAGAAAAACATTGTTCACCACTACTCTCTGTCTCCTATCCCTCAGTCAATTACGTACCCAAGTTATCACCGTCCCTTTAATACCATATGCTTCTATTTTCCGAATAACTCTGTTATGTGGTACTTTATCAAATGCCTTTTGAAAGTCCATATATAGAACATCTACTGCACTACATTCATTAAAGAACTCAATCAGGTTAGTCAGACACGATTTGCCTTTGACAAATCCATGCTGGCTGACCCTTATTAGCCCTTGCTTCTCCAAATGAGAATTAATTTTGTCCTTGACAATGGTCTCTAGTAGTTTTCCCACCACTGATGTTAGACTGATGGTAGTTACCAGGTTTATCCCTCTCCCATTTTTTGAACGAGGGTGTAACATTTGCAATCCTCCGGTCCTCTGGCACCACTCCTGTATCTAAGGAGGATTGAAAGATTGTGGTCAGAGCTTCTGCAATCTCCACCCTTGCTTCGCTCAGCACCCTAGATGCATCCAATCTGGATCGAGGTACTTGTTAACTTCGAGTGATGCCAACCTATTTAGCATCTCCTTTCTATCTATTTTTATCCAATCCTATATCTCTACTCCCTCCTCCTCTACTGTGACATTATCTTCATTCTCTTCTTTCTTATTTAGTACCTCAGTCATGAACTCTGCCTCCACAAGATGGTTTCCTTTTTGGTCCTTAATTGGCCCCACCATTCCTTTGACTATCCTTTTACTTTTATATGTTTATAAAAGATTGTTGTGTTCCCTCTTATGTTGCCCACCATGCTTTTCTCATACTTTCTTTTTACCGTTCTTTTATCCTCTTTCAATTTCCCCCTGCTCTCTCTGTATTCTGCTTGGTTTTCTACTGTATTCTGCACCTGACATTTGTCATAAACCTCCTTTTTCTGTTTTATTTTAATCTCTATTTCCTTTGTCATCCAGGGAGCTCTAGCTTTGGATGCCCTATCTTTCCTCCTTATGGGAATAAGCTTGGTTTGTACCCAAACTATCTTCGCCTTGAAGGCCTGCTATTGCCCGTTTATTGTTTTCTTGGCCAATCTTTGTTTCCAGTCCCCCTCTGCTAGATCCCTTCTCAAATCACTGAAATTGACTCTCTTCCAGTCGGTTATTGTCACCTTTGATTTTTCTTTGTCCCTTTCCATAACTACTTTAAACCTAATTACATAATGATCACTATTACCCAGATGTTCTCCCACTGAAACACACTCCACTTACCCTACTTCATTCCCCAGAACTAGATCCAACACTGCTTCCTTCCTCATTGGGCTAGAAACATACCGATTAAGAAAGTTCTCCCGTACACATTTTAGGAATTCTTCACCCAACGCAGGGCAACCAAAACCAGAGCTCCCTGGACGACGAAAGAGGCAGAGAGTAAGATGAAGCTGAAAAAGGGGACGTATGACAGACGTTAGGTTGATGATACAAGTGAGAATCAGGCTGAGTATAGAAAGTTCAGGGCAGAAGTGAAAAAGGAAATAAGAGGGGTAAAGAGAGAGTATAAGAATAGACAAGCAACTAAAATAAAAGAGAATCCAAACGTCTTCTATAGGCATATAAATAGTAAACATGTAGTAAGAAGAGGGGTGGAGCCAATTAGGGACTAAAGAGGAGATCTACGCATGGAGTCAGAGGTACTAAATAAGTACTTTGCATCTGTCTTTACCAAGGAAGACAATGCTGCCAGAGTCTCAGTAAAAGAGGAGGTAGTTGAGATACTGAATGGGCTAAAAATTGATAAAGAGGAGATACTTAAAGTAGATAAGTCACCAGGTCCAGATGTGTTGCATTCTAGATTGCTAAGGGAAGTAAGGGTGGAAATTGCAGAGGTGCTGGCCATAATCTTCCAATCCTCCTTAGACATGGGGGTGGTGCCAGACGACTGGAGAATTGCAAATGTTACACCCTTGTTCAATAAAGGGTATAAAGATAAACCCGGCAACTGCAGGCCAGTCAGTTTAACCTCGGTGGTGGGGAAACTTTTAAACGATAATCCGGGACAAAATTTGGACAAGTGTGGATTAATAAAGGAAAGCCAGCATGGATATGTTAAAGGCAAATTGTGTTTAACTAACTTGATTGAGTTTTTTAACAAGAGTATTGATGAGGGCAATGTGGTTGATGTTGTGTCTATGGACTTTCAAAAGGCATTTGATGAAGTGCCACACAATAGGCTTGTCAGCAAAATTGAAGCCCATGAAATAAAAGGGGCAGTGGCAGCATGGATATGAAATTGACTAAGTGACAGGAAACACAGAGTAGTGATGAACGGCTGTTTTTCAGACTGCTTTTCTCGATATATATTAATGACTTGGGCTTGGGTGCTCAGGGCACAATTTCAAAATTTGCAGATGACACAAAGGTGAGGAGGATAGTAATAGCATTCAGTAGGACATAGACAGGCTGGGAGAATGGGCAGACACATGGCAGATGAAATTTAACAGAGAGAAGTGATACTTTTTTGCAGGAAGAATGAGGAGAGGCAATGATAAACTAAATTCTAAAGGGGTTGCAGGAACAGAGAGACTTGGGGGTATATGTGCATAAATCTTTGAAGGTGGCAGGGCAGGTTGAGAAAAAGGTTTAAAAAAAGCATACGGGATCTTGGACTTTATAAATAGAGGCATAGGTTATAAAATCAAAGATGTTATGTTGAACCTTTATAAAACACTGGTTTGACCACAGCTGGAGTATAGTGTCAAATTCTGGGCACCGCACTTTAGGAAGGATGTGAAGGCCTTAGAGAGGGTGCAGAAGAGATTTACTAGAATGGTTCCAGGGATGAAGGACTTCAGTTATGTGGATAGACTGGAGAAGCTGGGGTTGTTTTCCTTGGAGCATAGAAGGTTAAGAGGAGATTTGATAGAAGTGTTCAAAACCATGAAGGGTTTTAAATAAAGTGATGAAGAGAAACTTCCCCTTGGCGGAAGGGTCGAGAACCAGAGGACATAGATTTAAGGTGATTGGCAAAAGTACCAAAGGTGACATGAGGAAAAACTTTTTTTTTAACGCAGCGAGTAGTTATGACCTGATTTGCGCTGCCTGAAAGGCTGGTGGGAGCAGATTCAATTGTGGGTTTCAAAAAGGAATTGGATAAATACTTGAAGGGAAAAAAATTGCAGGGCTACAGGGAAAGAGTGGGGGAATGGGACTAATTTGATTGCTCTGATAAAGAGCCGGCACGGGCTCGATGGGCCGAATGGCCTCCATCTGTGCTGTAATCTATGATCCTATGATTCCTTGCCTTCCACACTTTTTTTCCTAGTCTATATTAGGGTAATTGAAGTCCCCCACTATCACTGCTTTGTTATTTTTAGATTTCTCTGAAATTTGCCAACAGATTTGCTCCTTTATCTCCTCCTCATTATTTGGGGGTCTGTAGTAAACACCCAGCAATGTAACAGCTCCTTTTCTGATCCTTAACTCTAACCAAATGGATTTAGTCTTTGAGCCCTCTAGTATATCGTCCCTCTATAGAACTGCAATATTTTCCTTATCAGTACTGCCACCCCTCCTCCTTTCTTGTTTCCTTCCATCTCCCTCCTGAATATAGTGTAGCCAGGAATGTTTAGTTCCCATTCCTGCCCATGTCTAAGCTAGGTCCCCGTTATAGTCACTATATCATAACTCCATGTAGTAACTTGCGCCTGCAGCTCACCAACCTTATTTATAACTCTCCTCACATTAACATTAACATGCTTTCCAACACCATGCTGGTCGGCTTTGCTTTTTTCCTCCATCTAACTTCTGTTCTTTCCACACTATTCTTTATTCTGTTGCGGTTTGTTCCCCCTTAGTTTTCTATGCACCTTGTCTCTCCTCTCTGCTGCTTCGTCCTGGTTCCCCTCTCCCTGCCAAATTCGTTTAAACCCTCCCCCACAACACTAGTTAACCTCCCCACGAGGATATTGGCCCCATTTCTTCTCCATCACGATAAATGATAACCATTACCTCTACCTCCGCCTTTCCATGGTTGATACATGTCTTTGACATGCCTTCGTCACTGCCAGCTGGCCTTGCTGATCTTCCATCCTCCACTCTCCCCTCTCCCCTCGCCATAAACTCCAACTTGTCCAAAACTCTGCTGTACATTTCTTATCCTGCATTAAGTCCCCTCGACCATACCTCCCAATCCTCACTTAAAATTAACTTACCAATGACTTGCATTTAAAGTCCTGGCGGAACAGGCTCGAGGGGCTGAATGGCCTAATCCTGTTCCTATGTTCCTCATCTTAGAATTCCTCCATTGCCTTGCCTCATTCCACCACGACAACCTCCTCTGCCCCATATCTCCCAAAACACACTCATCATATGACGCCAGCTTGTTGTGCATCCCCCATTTCCTTCAGCCTCCTGGGCCCTCGCCTCTCAAATTCCCTCTCTAAACCTCTCCTCGTCACTCCTTTTTAAAAACCTCCTCAGAACCCATCTCTCTGACTGAACACTTGGCTGCCAAAGAGGTTGTAAATGCTGGCTGAATATTGCCAGGCTGGGGCGGAGGGGGGGGGGTGGTGGGGGGGGGTGTGGGGGGGGGGGGGTGCCAGGGAGAGGTACCAGGTTCCCAACCCCTTTACTTCCCCCGAAACATAAATTGGATGCTCCCAGCAGCCTCCTGTGTCAGGAGACACCTAAATGTCTTAAATTTGGCCCCTCATCTTCAGGAGCTGGGTTGTGACCCCGACCTGGACCATTTGTACGCCTGATGAGACTCGGTGTTCTTTCATCAATGCTAGGCTGCCTTTTGACTGAGAGATGAGGTGTACGAGCTCCTGACTTAAGACATCTTTACCTTCAGCCCTATCCCGCCTTATTTTGATGATGGAGGCTGTGCTCCCACAAGGTGATATAGGAATCCCCTAAGTTATGTCAGGAGCCCACTCACTAGAACAGCCAAGGAATTTTGGCTCTTAAGTTTGCGATTTTACCAGGTTGTGAAAATGACAGTGTATTCATATTCATCCAGACAATGCACTGGTATGGACATTCCCTGATTCTAGTCACCATGCAACAGCAAGGATATCTGAGGCAGTGCAATCAAACTGGCACCTTGCTCAAACCCCCTGAGCTATTTTGAGACGTCAAAGAGCATGGGACTGTTTACTCTGGAGAATAGCTTGCTCCATTAAGGGAATAGGTATGGGTAGGGTGCTGACGTGGTTATGTTACCGGCCGAGTAATCCAGAGACCTGGACCAATAAGCCAGAGAATATGGGGTAAGTTTTAACGGGGAGCCGGGAAGAGGGGATGGGGGGAGGGGGCTTTGAAATTCCTGATGGGAAACCCAGAAGTACGGATTTCCCAGACGTCCTTACTGTTTTGATGCAAGGACGTCCTTCATTTTTTTTCTGTAGGCTTCCTGTCCGACAGGCCAGCCAGATTGACAGGCTGACTGTCAGTCGGACGGGAGAGCAGCCAGAGAGCAGATGCCAGCAGGTAAGTCTTAGATGGGGTGGGGTGGATGGTCATTGGGGGGGGAGGGATCAGAGATCGTGTGGGAGGGGTCAGGGATCATGTGCGTGAGATCATGGCAGGTAAGCTTGTTGGGCCTGGAGGAAACACTCCTGCCCCTCCTGGGCCCACGAGCAGTGCAATAAAGGCACTCACCTGTTGATCCGGGCCTTCTTGCCTCCTCTTACGTGGTGTGAAGCAGAAGGCCCAGAAATCCCGGCCCCCAAGAGTTAAAAATATAAAACCTGTCAAAATTTAGGCCTGCAGCCTCCCTAAAAGATTTCACTGACCGACCCGCCTTCTGATAGCGATTGGTCGCCCACCCCACGACCCGCCTCCGTTAAAATCGTGGGCGGGTTGGGGTCAGGTTTTATTTTTTTTTACAATTTTTACCTACCCACCTGTTTGTGGGGTTAAAATTTACCCCAGGAGTTCAAATCCCACCATGCCATTTTGAGAATTTGAATTCACTTAAAAAATCTGGAAATAACTTGGTATCAGTGACCATGAATCTTGATGTAAAAATCCAACTGGTTCACTAATGTCCTTTAGTGAAGGAAAGCTTACCCGGTCTGGCCCATATATGACACCAGTCCCACATCAATTAACTACCCTCGGAAATTGCTTCCACTCGGGTTGCATCAGGGATGGGCAATAAATGCCGACCTTGACAACGAAGCCCACATCCTGAGAATTAATGAAAAAACAAATAGTACCTTGATGATATGTTCTAGATTGCTACAAACTCTAGAACCATGGGATCCGAGCACAGGCTTAAAAGAGGGAAGGTGGACAGATGGTTCAGATTTAATTACTTTCTGCTGAGGGTGGTGAATGTATGAAATGGATTGCCCAGGGAGGCACATAGTGTGGGAACAATCAGAAGAGAATTGAATAGGCATTTGAGGCAGTGGCTTGAAGGTATTAATTAGTGTTTGGGGCTGGCCTGATGTACTGCGGCGTCTTTTTTCCAGTCCTGTACTTTCCTATATATCTGTAAGCAGAATGGGAGTTGAATTTGTGAGTTTGTAATTATATTAGTTGAGTTATTAACATGGCAACTAGTTAGTATGCTGCAGGCACTGCAAGAGGTAACAGTCATTAAGATGAGAGGAAGAGTGAGACAAAGTGGAGGTCGCCATGATGAAGGGCTGATTGGTACAGTCTGTTTTCCTCTCAAAGTGCTGATTACCATGTTTTAAAAGCTGACTGAGTGACATCTGAGCCAAGTCTGAACTCTTAGGTTTCTGGAAGTGTAATTTGTGCTGCTAATAATTAATGATGTCTGCGGAGGAATCTGATTGTGAACTCTGCCAATTGTAGCAGACCCAGTAGAGATTTTTCTTTGCTATTAAACTTCTGTTTCTTCCCTGTACTGCAGCCAACCCTTGAACCCCATGGCCTTAATCTTGTATCGAATGAATGTCTTGTAATTAGCTTGACTGCAACTGGAAATTCCATATTGAGACTATGAGATGAGACTCTGTGGGATGCAACGGCTAGGTTGAATAATGTGGAATTCTGTAAGAACATACAAGACTGGTTCACACTTTCGCAATCCATCTGGGTGATCCCAAAAGTAGCATAACCGGGAAATGACTGCAAGTAATATCGTACGAATGTTTACCACATTGGCATCAAACACCACTCTCTGTTACTGTACCGGAGGCATTTACTCACGTAAAAGAAATAGTTAATGCTTCTGTTAGCGGAGTGAGGAATTTACAGCACAGAAACAGGCCATTCGGCCCAACTGGTCTATGCCGGCATTCATGCTTCACATGAGCCTCCTCCCAGCCCTCTTTATCTAACCCTCTCAGCATATCCTTCTATTCCTTTCTCCCTCACGTGCTTACCTATGCTATTCAGCTCAACTACTCCTTATGGTAGCGAGTCCACATTCTTACCACTCTTTGGGTAAAGAAGTTTCTCCTGAGTTCCTTATTGGATTTATTGGTGACTATCTTATATTTATGGCCCCTAGGTTTGGTCGCCCCCACAAATGGAACCATTTTCTCTACATTTAACCGATCAAACTCCTTCATCATTTTAAAGACTTCTATTAGGTCACCCCTCTATCTTCTCTTTTCTACAGAAAAGTGCCCAGCCTCTACAATCATCTTAAACTTTCATACCATAACATTTCTCACAGTAATTTTTAGGCTTCTATCTCTATCTGTATTGAAACTCTGACGATATTTAATCTCCCATCAGTCTAGTCACTATCTGTGCCAAAAGACGATCCAGTTCACTCTTTAATTTGCTGATAGTATGGATACTGCGCATATATTCACCACCACCTGTATAAAGTAGCTAAACCTAAACTCGTGTGTTCACTTTCTCTCTTCTGAGATTGAGTCCTCGTCCCTAGTCTGTGCATCGAATACTAGACTGACACTCGGAACTTGTCTTTCAATTATCTTTTGGGATCAACCTATAAAATGTCAGTTTATCTCTTATCAAGTATTTTCTTGTAGTTGTTCACCGCTCTCAGGAAATTAAACAAGTCTGAGGAGAATCTGTGAGAATGCAAATTCTATATTGGAAGGTGCAGCTCATTCGGCCGAATAGCATTTCTCATTTCAGATTCTTTTATGTCATTTGACATGGAGCAGCATCAGGTGTAGCTAAAAATAAGGTGGCAACCTGGTGAAGCTACAACACAGGACTACATGCATGCTAAACAGCGGAAGCAACGTGCTAAAGACAGAGCGAAGCGATTCCACAACCAAGGGATCAGATCAAAGTCCTGCCACATCCAGTCGTGGACAATTAAACAACTAATGGGTGGAGGAGGCTCTGTGAACATCCCCATCCTCAATGATGGCAGAGTCCAGTACGTGAGTGCAAAAGATGAGGCTGAAGCGTTTGCAACCATCTTCAGCCAGAAGAGCCGAGTGGATGATCCATCCCACCATCACAAAAGTCAGTCTTTAGCCAATTTGATTCACTCCACATGATATCAAGAAACGGCTGAGTGCACTGGATACAACAAAGGCTATGGGCTGCGACAACATCCCGGCTGTAGAGCTGAAGACTTGTGCTCCAGAACTAGCTGCGCCTCTAGCCAAACTGTCCCAGTACAGCTACAACACTGGCATCTACCCGACAATGTGGAAAATTGCCCAGGTACGTCCTGTCCACAAAAAGCAGGACAAATCCAATCTGGCCATTTACTGCCCCATCAGCCTACTCTCAATCATCAACAAAGTGATGGAAGGTGTCGTCAACATTGCTATCAAGCGGCACTTACTCACCAATAACCTGCTCACCGATGCTCAGTTTGGGTTGCGCCAGGACCACTCGGCTCCAGACCTCATTACAGCCTTGGTCCAAACATGGACAAAAGAGCTGAAGCCCAAAGGTTAGGTGAGAGTGACTGCCCTTGACATCAAGGCAGCATTTGACCGAGTGTGGCACCAAGGAGCCCTAGTAAAATTGAAGTCAATGGGAATCAGGGGAAAACTCTCCAGTGGCTGGAGTCACACCTAGCACAAAGGAAGATGGTAGTGGTTGTTGGAGGCCAATTACCTCAGCCCCAGGACATTGCTGCAGGAGTTCCTCAGTGCAGTGTCCTCGGCCCAACCATCTTCAGCTGCTTCATCAATGACCTTCCCTCCATCATGAGGTCAGAAATGGGGATGTTCGCTGATGATTGCACAGTGTGCAGTTGCATTCGCAACCCCTCAGATAATGAAGCAGTCCGTGCCCGCATGCAGCAAGACCTGGACAACATCCAGGTTTGGGCTGATAAGTGGCAAGTAACATTTACGCCAGACAATGACCACCTCCAACTAGAGAGCATCTAACCACCTCCCCTTGACATTCAACGGCATTACCATCGCCGAATCCCCCACCATCAACAACCTGGGGAGAGGGGGGCATCACCATTGACCAGAAACTTATCTGGACCAGCCACATAAATACTGTGGCTACAAGGTCAGAGGCTGAGTATTCTGCGGCGAGTGACTCACCTCCTGACTCCCCAAAGCCTTTCCACCATCTACAAGGCACAAGTCAGGAGTGTGATGGAATACTCTCCACTTGCCTGGATGAGTGAAGCTCCAACAACACTCAAGAAGCTTGACACCATCCAGGACAAAGCAACCCGCTCGATTGGCACCCCATCCACCACCCTAAACATTCACTCCCTTCACCACTGGTGCACAGTGGCTGCAGTGTGTACCATCTAGAGGATGTACTGCAACAACTCGCCAAGGCTTCTTTGACAGCGCCTCCCAAACCTGTCACCTCTACCATCTAGAAGGACAAGGGCAGCAGGCACATGGGAACAACACCACCTGCACGTTCCCCTCCAAGTCACACACCATCCTGACTTGGAAATATATCGCCGTTCCTTCATTGTCGCTGGGTCAAAATCCTGGAACTCCCCTCCTAACAGCACTGTGGGAGTACCCTCACCATACGGACTACAGCGGTTCAAGAAGGCGGCTCACCACCACCTTTTCAAGGACAATTAGGAATGGGCAATAAATGCTGGCCTTGCCAGCGACACCCACATCCCATGAACGAATATAAAAAATGTGCACTGTGGCTCAAAATAAATCAAGAAGTGAGCGCAGATTGAAATCCCCGGCCTACCTTGAATCCATTTACTTTTCAATAGGTTCCAAACTGATTCCAGTTGAGCACAATTATGGATTCTAGTTTGATTCTAAACGGTTACAAAATGTTAAACTAAAGTATAAATGGGGCAATATATAATTGAACAAGATTTGGATAATTTTCTTCCACAGTGGAGTTTAACGTAATTGCTGATCTTCTAATTATTTATTAATTACAAGCATTAAAATCATGGCTTAATACCAATACTATAGTGCCTATGATGGGATGCCTGATGTGCAAGATCCACCTTGATGCTTTTTTTTTAGTTCTGCCATGAATTTTGCTACTGTATTCACAATTTGCCTAGTGGATAACCATAAAAAAACTATATATATTTGTGCATGTTTAATAAGAACATAAGAACATAAGAAATTGGAGCAGGAGTAGGCCAATCGGCCCCTCGAGCCTGCTCCGCCATTCAATAAGATCATGGCTGATCTGATCCCAACCACAAATCTAAAGAACACAAGAAGTCGGAGCAGGACCCGGCCACATAGCCCCTGGGCCCTCTCCGCCACCCACAGGGCATTGACCGATCCGAACTCAGCTTCATGTCCAATTTCCTGCCCGCTCCCCATAACCCCTAATTCCCTTTACTTCTAGGAAACTGTCCATTTCTGTTTTAAATTTATCTAATGATGTAGCTTCCACAGCTTCCTGGGGCAGCAAATTCCACAGACCTACCACCCTCCACAGTATATTTTAAAAAATCATCCTTGATCTGTAGCAGTGAATTTGTGATATAAATGTAATCTTGAGACTCTCCTGATCTTCATAAATGAGTTAAGGATGAAGGACAAGCTGGGAAACTACTTTCTATTCAAAGAACTCCACTACCGCCCCCCCCCAACTTTGCCTATTTCAAACATTGATATTGAGGCCTGACCTCTGACATTTTTTTTTAACGTCCTGGAGATTTGTAATATCAGCCTCTTTAGTCCTCTTGAAGTGGCTTCATTGATTGCAATGGAGGCCGTGGCTTCAGAATGGTTACAAAATCAATCTGGTGCCACCCAATTGCAGGAAAATATGCCATTGGGTGCACACACTGCGTGCCAGCTTGCTCCTGATTGTTTGAAGTTACAGACCCATTGCAATCAATGGGACCACTTCAGGACATCGAGGCTTCATGATAGTGGCAAGAAGTGAAGCGGACCCAAAGTGGTAGGGCTTGGTTGAGGTTAAAAAAAATAACATATTTGAAAATGCTATAAATTTGCAGGGCTATGGCGAAAGAGTGGGGGAGTGGGACTAATTGGATAGCACTTTCAAAGAGCCAGCACAGGTTCGGTGGGTCGAATGGCCTCCTTCTGTGATGTAAGATTTTGTGCATTTTTCCCACTTGAATGAACTCTTGTCTTGTAATTCATTGCTGTGTTTCTCTTTCTAATTGTGAATGGGGAGTTGGAAGTGTGGCTTTAGTAACTAGAAAACACAGACTTAGTAGTTATGGGCGACCATCCATTTTTCCTCCCATAGTTGACAGTTTAAACCTCCTGGATTAAGCCTATTCTTTAGTGTGTCATGAAGTCGCCCTCAAAAATATCCCAAGTTGCTTATAATTGAATTATTTGAAAAGAGTAATTTAGTGGATTGGATGTCACACTTGTGGAGCATCAATCCAATTTAAATTGATGCGCTCAAAGACTGCTCTTCCTGCTGGCTGTAAGGATCCCAAGTGAAATGAGTTTGGGGTAGCCAGAACCATGAGCCTTGTCAGGACAAGTTGGTAGCCCAGAACTGCCCATAAATGAGCGCTAAAATTAGACACTCTCACTCATAGACTGTGGCCTAGACGTTAACGGGAGGCAGGGAGGATGCGGGGGAGTGGGCGACAAACCCGATCGGGCCGGGAACGTGGAGGCCCTGTCGCTTTTAAATGGCAGGGCGTTCATCTAAATAGAAATCTGCAGATTCCCACCCGGCACCTGGCCAGATTGACAGCCTGGCCGGCGGGCGGGGAGCCGGAGCGGGAGTTTGCAGTGGAAGGCCGCGGCCGTGGGGGCCCGTGAGGAGGGTCCCCGTCAGCCAGTGGAAGGAGGGCTGTGCATGATATCGGGGGTTCCAGCGAGATCGGGGAGGGGGGAGGCCGGGGCTGGGAAGGCCCAAGGACTCCTTGAAGGTCCTGGGGGGAGCACTCCTGCTCCTCCTCGCCCACAAGGAATTCTAAAGGGAGCAGATCTTTCATACTCACCTCAGCAAGTCGGCACCTCCCATCTTGGATTTACTGCTGGGCAGCCGACCGCAAAGGCCTCCCCCCAACATTCAGTTAATTCTACTTCTGCATGTTAACTAGGCCCCCCCCCCCCCCCCCCCCCCGCCTTTTGCGGGAGCCTCGTCAATAGGCTGATTTGAGGTAGTAAAAATTTAAACAGCCGGAAAGGCAGTGAGTTGGAGCTGGGAGGTAGAATGTTAACCCTTCCCATGAAGCATACCCCCTGGATGGTGAGGCGGGGGGGGGGGGGGTAATATTAAGGCCTATAAGAATGGCTGCCATGAATGAGGAGAGACTCTCACTGGTACTTTCATATTAACAATGGATGCTAAAATATTCCATTCCCAGTCGTATCAGAATCTTAATAAGAGATTATAATAAAAAGAAAATAACAGCTTTATGTTCAATATTATAGCTTAAAGTTAAAGATCAAAACTGCAATTACTTTCTGTCTAATGGCTCTGTATGTTTTATGTTCTTCAAGTTGAAGGATAATTTTATTTTTATACATTTTTGCACACAGCAAGCACAAAGTGCCCTGGTGGGAAAATCAGTCTTAATTACAGTGCTTTGCCCTCATGTATCGCTGTGAACCTGAACAGAGGTCTCAGAATAGCATCCCCTTGCTGCAGTAGCATGATGTAATGAGATGCCCAGGAGGCCTTACAAACATAATCCGGAGGCTCGGCTGGTTTCAATAAACAAGCCAGTAAGAACACTTCTCGGACACCTTTGGAAGAAAGAGATGTTCCCAGCGATTTTTAACAAAAAAAATGATGATGAGTGCTGGAAATTTGAAATAAAAACAGCAAGTGCTGGAATGATGCAGTAGGCTTTTCAGCCTCGGAAAAGAGAAAGGACAGGCTACCATTGTGGAAGGCGGGGGGGGTCTTCACCGGAGCTCTTCGGTGAAGGACTTCGAGCTGAAACATCAACTCGCTGTTTCCTTTCAGAATCTTGACAGGCCTGCTGTGCACATCCAGAAATTGCTGCTTTTATTTGAGCTACTCGTTGGCTTCTGTTCGAAATGGCAAACATAATCTCAACTCAAACATTAAACACTAGGCTTCCTGTCGGACGTAAAAGGTTGGGATGGTAAAAATAACAAGGTACAGTGCACAACGTATAAAATTTAAACTAATATTTTAGTTCTAGGACCCGAGTCTTGGGCCTGTGGAATTACTTGAACATGTGGTGGGTGTGGACGTTGATTGAAAAGAACATGTTCGGTTACAGAGGGCAGGTTGCTCATAGTTGTGGGCAATTATGGGAACTTTAATCTCCAGGAGCCTTGCCTTAGAGGTGGGGGAGGGGGGGGTGGTCAGAGAGGAATTTACCAAAGTTTTTCATGTATAAACTACACCTTTTGTTTACTCTCTTTTGTTTCTTCAGGAAGATTGTATGGTTGGGAGGGCAGGGGGTGGTGGGTGGAGGGGTGTGGTTGATAAATAATGTACATGGTTGCACCATGTCTGGATGGGATGGATTTGATGGGCCTGATGGTCTCTTTCAACCCCCTTTTTTTCATATATTCATATGTAAGTCTAACCATTCTAATGGCTGCTGAGTAAACCAATTACTCCTCAGCCTGGGCACCAGTAACTGCGAGTTATGTAACAATAACACTACACTCCAGTCTGGCACATGAGCAATAGAATGATAATAGTAATGACACAAGTCTAACGCAGCTGGTACTTGATATAAATAAATGTTTCGGGCAAGCTGACGCATTCCTTACTTTATCCATCATCCCTGTTATGTGTGATTTTTTTTAATGTCTGCTTTTAGAATGATGAAAAATGCAGTTCTCTTTATTTTAGCAAATGTTGATCATTGAAATATTAAACTTAATTAACAGGATTGCATGAAAAGTCAGCAGTTAGCTAAATATCGCAGTCGTTAAA
Organism: Heptranchias perlo; assembly: GCF_035084215.1. Classification (NCBI taxonomy): domain Eukaryota; kingdom Metazoa; phylum Chordata; class Chondrichthyes; order Hexanchiformes; family Hexanchidae; genus Heptranchias; species Heptranchias perlo. Next base: position 152,048,736 of record NC_090326.1, on the reverse strand, counting down.
TAAATCAGTTGTAAAATAAATCTAAACAATGAGGATAAATGAACAGCTCATTTACTCGAGCTGGCTCCATTTTTATGAGGTATATTGAAAAATAAATCTCCAACCTCTTCTGACCAAATCAATCTTATTTATGCTGCCACATATCTCAAATGCAGAGACAATCAATACATTTAATGTGATTAATGATTCATTAATAATTCAATTATCTGTTGCTAGGAAAACTATTTATTGAAGGAAATTACACCATTTTGGGAGAAGTTTTCTACTGCTTTGCAAAACGCAGATTATATCCTTTCATCATCCCACGTCAACAGTAGCAGTTGATAAATCAGAAAGTCTTGATACTTCTTTCAAGTCAAAAATATACGGCAAACTGTTTTGCTTTTGGAGCCTCGTATGTATATTTTGTGCTAGTCCTACCTTGGTTCCTACCACTGTTGTAAAATTTTGCCAGTAATTCCATCTGTGATATTGTCACTCCCAACTTGACTTATTGCAAAGGAACTGGAGCCATCTGTATGCTGGGTTGCATGCCAGTCAAGAGCACGCAGCTGTCTGATCCCATTTTATCCAGAAGGGCAAGGTGAATATGGATTGAAAACTAGCTAGGAGATGAAAGATTTGTGACAGAACTCAATAACTACTGTAAAATTCTAAGGGGCGATTTTAACCAGTGGAAACCGGGCAGGTGGGCAGTTTAAATGCCCTGGGTTACTTACCCAGCAGAAAGCTGTCCTGGTCCTGCTGTCCACGATTTTTACTCAGGCTTCTGGACGGGTGGATGATGTAATCGGGCCGCCACTGCAATTTTAACTCCAGCCTGAGTGAGGAAGCCACTGTGGTTCTCCTGCCAGGTGACAGCCAGTCACAACAAGCCTGGGAAAAAAAAGAGACCACAAAAGGTGAGCTTTATACTTACCTTTGTGGGGCTAGGAGGTGCAGGAGACTACCATGAGGGTCACCATTGACCAGAAACTTAACTGGACCAGCCACATAAATACTGTGGCTACAATAGCAGGTCAGAGGCTGGATATTCTGTGGCGAGTGACTCACCTCCTGACTCCCCAAAGCCTTTCCACCATCTACAAGGCACAAGTCAGGAGTGTGATGGAATACTCTCCACTTGCCTGGATAAGTGCAGCTCCAACAATACTCAAGAAGCTTGACACCATCCAGGACAAAGCAACCCGCTTGATTGGCACCCCATCCACCACCGGCGCACAGTGGCTGCAGTGTGTACCATCCACAGGATGCACTGCAGCAACTCGCCAAGGCTTCTTCGACAGCACCTCCCAAACCCGCGACCTCTACCACCTAGAAGGATAAGGGCAGCAGGCACATGGGAACAACACCACCTGTACATTCCCCTCCAAGTTACACACCATTCCGACTTGGAAATATATAGCCGTTCCTTCATCGTCGCTGGGTCAAAATCCTGAAACTCCCTTCCTAACAGCACAGTGGGAGAACTTTCACCACACGGACTACAGCGGTTCAAAAAGGCGGCTCACCACCACCTTCTCAAGGACAATTAGGGATGGGCAATAAATGCCGGCCTCGCCAGCGATGCCCACATCCCATGAACGAATAAAAAAACAAACCTCCCGGAGATGTTCTTGCATCGCCTGCCTAAACTCGATTCAGGTGACTTCACACTTGATTCTCAGCACAAAGTTTGCACCAATGCACAGCCAAAACCACTTTGTATCAATGCAAATTGTGTGCTATAAATGGCCCATAAACCAGTTTGCTGTTTGTGATTTCGGTAAAAATGTTTTGTTAGAATAGATGAAATTATGGTGCAATTTGATAGAGGTGTTTAAAATGATCAATGGACGGGACAGGGTAGATAGAAATGGACTGTTTCCAGTGGTTGAGAGGTCTGGAATGAAGGGACATAGTTACTTGGTTAAATGTAAAGAGATTTGGAACAGAAGAGCAGGAGAAACTTTTTTACACAGAAGATTGTGGAATGCACTACCAGAGTTAGTGATTGAAGCAGAGACCATGTCAATATTTAGGAATTGGTTATCTAGGTGGTTGAAGGAAAGGGGGAATAACTAGACGTGGCAATAGAACAGACACATGCAGCTCAATTTTAAAAGTAAGAAACGAGTGGGTTTGGGGTGGGGGGGCATTGAAAATTGCCACCATTTCGGACCTGCCTCCAACCCGCTCATTTCCAGTTTTCACGGGGGCAGGATGAGGGGCGGGTGGCCAACCCGCTCCCAGGAGTTGGGTCGGGCCTTAAAACCTTTCAAGGAGGCGACAGGCCTCCATTTTTATCTAATTCCCCATTTCAACCCCGGGGGGCGGGGGGTCCGGGAGAAGCAGGAGTGCTTCCCCCAGGCCCAACAAGCCTACCTGCACCGACCCCCCGCCCCACCAATCACGGACCCGCAACCCTGATCCTCTGACCCTCCCCACCCGACCCCGATCCTCCGACCCGCTACCGTTCCCCTCAACGATCGCGAACCCCCACGATGACCCCCGACCCCGCCCCCCCGTGACTGACCCCCGCTCCCATCTCCCATGAATCGTGACCCCGCGTGCCCACCTATGTCTGCCCATGCCCACCATGCCCCTTGCCCACCCATGCCCCGTTTCCCCCCCCCCCACCCGTCCCCCCACCCCCTTCCATGCCAACAAAGACTTAACTGCAGACGTCCTCTCCCTGCCCGACTGAGACCAGCCTGTCCATCAGCTGGTCAGTCGGACGAGAAACCGACAAAAAAAAAGACTTCCTTACGTCAAAATCGTAAGGACGCCCGGGAAACCTGTACTAATGGGTGTCCTGCCCTTAAATTGACTCCTCCCTCCCCATTCCTGGCTCCGTTTGAAAATTGAGCCCATGGGATTAGGATTACTGCTTATGTGGAGGATAAAGAACATCACAGACTGGTTGGGCCAAACGGACCGTTTCTGTGTTGTAATCTCTATGTAAGTTTGTTCAATATAAAATAGCTTTTCCATGTTGTAATTTCTACGTAATGTACTACATTGCAGCAGAATATACATTACTCCCTTATTACTCTTACATTTACAGCCCATTAAAAAAAAACATTCCAACACCTGATATTGCGTTAACTATTTTGTTGGAGGGGGGAGAAACGTGATGGAAGCACGTTTAATTATATTCTTCTCAATCATGAAGTTCACTTATTTTCTTTGGTCTGCTAAACTTTTTACCAGTCTGTCGATGCACTATTTGTAATCTGTACGCTATTGATTCTTGCCAAGAAATATTTATTCATTTCTGAGGAATATCCATTTTAAAAGAACGTGCTCTGCAATATTATACAAGGTACCTCCAGAAACATCCTGGGCCAAAAAAAAAGTAACCAGCAGATGGTGGAAATCTGAAGTAAAAACAGAAAATGCTGGAAATACACAGCATGTGAAAAGACAGGATAATCTTTTAGGTGTTGACCCTTTGAATTCTGACAAAGGGTTTATACCTGAAATGTTAGCAAATCTTTTTCTTTCAGATCCTGACAGAACTGCTGTGTATTTTCAGCGTTTGCTTTCAACTATAATGACATGTTTTAATTTACAGGTTTTGGAATCTGATGTACTGTCACCTTACTGAAATTTAGTGGGAAGACGGGCACACTTAAGTGCCAAAAGAACTTGATTATATTTTAAATGAATATACCAGCCATCCAGTTACATTTCAGTGGGCCTGCCAGACAATTGGGAACAGTAATAAATAAAGAGTAAAGGGGCACGACATGATTTAGAGATAAGATCCTGTCCAAATTTGCATTTTAAAAAAACTGCCCCGCCGAATACTTATTTAACTGATGAATATGTACAGTTCAAAGGGTCTTAAGTGAGCAAGCAGCTTAAATGATGGATTTGGTTACCTTTGGAGTTGCACTTTATTCCTTCCCCCTGTCTGCGTCCTTTCTGCAGTGCCCCCGGGGTCAAATTCCTTGTGTTCAAATAGGAATACTGAACTAAGAGTAAGAGTTACTCTTAGATAGGAACTCACGCAGTAGGTATGGATATTGAATTCTGTTCACTTGGTGGAAATGTTCTCCGATTTCTTGCTTGCTGCTACTTTTGGCAACAACTTTTGTCTTAGAAATTCAATCTGCATTACTCTATTGGTGAGAGAAACCTTTTTCCATAATTCTCCCTTTCTTAAATAATTTATATACATAAGAGATTTTTATTGGCACAGCATTTAGATGAGTCGATACAATAAAAGGTACTATACAGGCAGGCAGCATTAAACCTCTACCTGCACTACATATTCAAGTCTATTTTATGTCCACACATGTTTATTATTCATGAAGGGTTTCCTTTCACTGAAGTGAATCAAGGTTTTAATGTTAAATACACGGAAAATTCACAACAAGTCTGTCAACAATGAAACCCTGAAAATGTGAAACAAAAATAGAACAATTACAGCTTTGCAGTTTTATTCTTTTTATTTTTAGGATATGCACTCTTAATTCTGTTAACATTTTGTGGACTGTAATCAAAGCAATGAGGAGCTGCCACGTGTCAGTTTGTGGCTTACTCGGTAGCACTCTCGCCTCTGGGTCAGAAGGTTCAAATCCCATTCCAGAGACTTGAGTACAAAATCTAGGCTGACACTCCAGTGCAGTACTGAGGGAGTACACTCCAGTGTAGTACTGAACTGTCTTTTGGATGAGACATAAAACCGAGGTCCCGTCTGCTCTCTCGGGCGTTAAGTAAAAGACCCCATGACGCGATTTTGAAGAAGAGCAGGGAAGTTCTCCCGGTATCCTGGCCAATATTTATTCCTCAACCAATGATAACCTGGTCATTATCACATTGCTGTTTGTGGGACCTTGCTGTGTGCAAATTGGCTGCCGCGTTTCCTACATTACAGCAGTGACTACACTTCAAAAGTACTTAAATGGCTGTAAAGTGCTTTGGGATGGGCTGAGATCATGAAATGCAGTATATAAATGCAAGTTCTTTCTTATATTGCACCAGAGTAACTGCTCCTCCTAAGCTGAATGTACTGAGTACCAAGGAGGCTTCAGATATGGTTACAGTACACAAGTAATTAGCTACATACCTGCTCTTAGCCGGGAGAACAATAGCGCCTCAGCTGGCCTCGGTACACCCATTCTCTGTGACCGCTGCTGGAAGTGCATTTGTGCACATTAGGTCTGGACAGGGTCGGACTTGGATATGAATGAGTAGCCTGTCAACAATCGCTATCCAGGCGCGCATGTAAAGAATGGATGGGGTACATGAAAGTGATTAGTGAGTGTGGGACTGCACGTAGCAAGGAATCAACACCTTCAGGGAAACAAAATTGCTAGAAAAAGGGGACGGTGGGGAAATGACAACACTTTTCAGTGGTTCAGATCTTTGATACTGTTGGGAAAGAAGAAAAAAATCTAGATTAACAGAAACACCTAACAGGGGAAAGGAACTTATGTTAGCTTGAAAGTTAAACTTGGCCATGGCAAAACTTGAGTGTAAACAAAAAAAAAATGAAAAAATTACTTTGGTTTCTACTCTTTTAGATGAGGGTGAGCAGTATTTTCCTACTCCTTTACATTTGTTGATATCAATTTCTCAAGACAGTTATGCTATCCTTGATTTGAATACAACCATGCCCTTGCCCAGGGTACCTCCTGTAAGCTCCTCCAGCCCTACTTCCAAACATATGCCCTACGGTCCTCCAATTCTGTGCAGCCCTCCCGCCAGATGCTCCTCAATTGATGACAGAGCTTTCTGCTGTCTAGGTCCTACTTTCTAGAGCCCCCTCTGAACCTTTTTCTTGCTACTACCTTACCTGTCTTCAAGAACGTCCTCGAAATCTCTCTTTGCCACTGACGCTTTCTGCTAACTCTCCTAATTCTCCTGCTACGGCATAGTAAGCTCCTTGCCAAGATGCATTTCATGAATTAAAAGCAGTATATAAATGCAAATTCTTGTTGCTAAAGGAACAATGCCAATCATATTCTTCTTCGGAATACTCCCAAACCATTATCATCTGCTCCTGCCTTGGTATTGCAGTGCACGGCTCTCTTTACATTACCCTGGCAAAGTACCTCAAGCCAAACCTCAGCTGAGCTCCCTTTCTGTGTTGCACATCACTTTCTCGTATATCCTTTGGTGTTTTACAGTATGATTGCCCAATTAATGCTGTGCACCATAGACCAGTGGGGGCAAAACTGAAAAAATTAATTCCACTTGTTAGGCTTAGCAACCTCGAGAGAGAGAGGATGGCGTCCTTCTATTCAGATCGAAGCCTTGGAGGAGAAAGAGTCTGTTCTAATGTCCTGGAGTACAGCCTCATCAAACTATTCTTTAAACAGCTATTTGTTTTACTGTAATAGCAAAGCAATCATCTCCATTTTACATAATGCCATCTGTCTAAATGAATGACTCTTCACATAAAGTTAATCACATTGACAAGTATGAATGCATTCTCAAAATTAGATCATATCATTGCAATTCTATCCCGTTTTACATCTGCTTTATGTTTTGTCAGCTGGTAATTATGAGCTCAGTGATTTTGCTGACGTTCGCTGAAAGATCTCAAAATAACAATTAGTTCTGGAATTTTCTGACATCTGATGTTCATACGGAGCAAGACAAATGGTTCTCGCAGACAAATCTAACATTAGTTTGGCAACTAATTTCTATGACTTGTTGGCACGGTGAAAATACAAAGAGACATTTTGTACTCCAACCCCCTTGTAATAAAGGCCAACATGCCATTTGCCTTCCTAATTGCTTGCTGTACCTGCATGCTAACTTTTGTGTTTCTTGTACCAGGACACCCAAATCTCTCAGGACACCAACATTTAAAAGATTCTCACCATTTAAAAAATATTCTGTTTTTCTATTCTTCCCACCAAAGTGAATAACCTCCCATTTCCCCACATTATACTCCATCTGGCACTATCTTGACCATACACCTAATCTGTCTATATCCCTTTGTAGACTTCTTGTGTCCTCCCCACAGCTTACTTTCTCACCTAGCTTTGTATCATCAGCAAACTTGGATACACTGCACTCGGCCCCTTCATCCAAGTCATAAATGTAGATTGTAAATAGCTGAGGCCCAAGCACCGATCCTTGTGATACCCCACTAGTTACAGCCTGCCAACCTGAAAATGACCAGTTTGGTGTGGGAGAAGTGGGTTTCGATTCGTGGGGCACTGGCACAAGTCCTGGGGAAAGAGAGAGCTGTTCCGTTGGGACGGATTACACCTGAACCATGCTGGGACCAGAGTTCAAGCGAATCGAATAACTAGGGAGGTAGATGGGGCTTTAAACTAAATAAGTGGGGGGGGTGGGGAGGGTCCCAGGTGGAGAGAAATCTAGAATGCTAAAGAGAAAAGACAAGGAAGCAGTTCAGGAAAGTGATTGGGGTAAGGATAGCTAGATTGTGTCAGGAAGGGACAGAGCGTACAAACAAAAGACAGCAAATAGGGTCCAGGTAAGAAAAAATGATAATAAGACAAATAGGACCATAGTAAAAGAAAATGTTAAGATGTCTAAAAATGTTAAAAAGACAAATCTAAAGGCACTGTATCTGAATGCACGAAGCATTCGTAATAAGGTAGACAAATTAACAGGCGCAAATAGATGTAAACGGATATCATATAATAGCAATTACAGAGACATGGCTGCAGGGTAACCAAGGCTGGGAGCTGAATATCCAACAGTATTCGCTATTTAGGAAGGACAGGCAAAAAGGACAAGGAGGGGGGGTGGCGTTGTTGTTAAGGGATGAAATCAGAGCAATAGTGAGAAAGGATATTGGCTCAGAAAATCAAGATGTAGAATCAGTCTGGGTGGAGTTAAGAAGCACCAAGGGGCAGGAAACAATAGTAGGAGTTGTCTATCGGCTTCCAAACAATAGTGGTGATGTAGGGGATGGCGTCAAACAGGAAATTAGAGATGCATGTAACAAGGGTACTGCAGTAATCATGGATGACTTTAATCTGCATATAGACTGGCCAAACCAAATTAGCAATAATACTGTGGAGGATGAATTCCTGGAGTGTGTATGAGATGGTTTTTTAGACCAGTACATTGAGGAGCCAACCAGAGAATAGGCTATCCTAGATTGGTATTGTGCAATGAGAAGGGGTTTATTAATAATCTTGCTGTGTGGGGTCCTTTAGGGAAGAGTGACCATAACATGATAGAATTCTTCATTAAGATGGAAAATGAAGTCGTCCAATCCGAAACTAGGGTCCCAAATCTAAACAAAGGAAACTATGAAGGTATGAGGAGTGAGTTGGCTATGATAGATTGGGAAGCTTCATTAAAAGGCATGATGGTGGATAGGCAATGGCTAACATTTAAGGAGAGAATGCATGAATTACTGCAATTATACATTCCTTCTGTTGCAAAAACACAAAAGGAAAAGCGGCCCAACCATGGCTAACAAAAGAAATTAAGGATAGTATTAGATCCAAGAGGAGTCATATAAAGTTGCCAGAAAAAGTAGCAAGCCTGAGGATCGGCAGCAGCTTAGAATTCAGTAAAAAAGGACCAAGAGATTGATTGAGAGGGGAAAAATAGAGTATGAGAGTAAACTTGCAAGGAACATAAAAGTGGACTGTAAAAGCTTATATAAGTATGTAAAAAGAAAAAGATTACTGAAGACAAATGTAGGTCCCTTACAGTCAGAAACGGGAGAATTTATAATGGGGAAGAAGGAAATGGCAGAGCAATTAAACAAATACTTTGGTTCTGTCTTCATGGAAGAGGACATAAATAACTTCCCAGAAATGCAAGGGAACCAAGGGACGAGTGAGAAGGAGGAATTAAAGGAAATTAGTATTATTAAAAAAATAGTTTTGGAGAAATTAATGGGACTGAAAGCCGATAAATCCCCAGGGCCTGATAATCTGCATCCCAGAGTACTAAAAGAGGTAGCCATGGAAATAGTGGATGCATTACATGATGAACTACAGACCTATAGGCCTATCATCAGTAGTAGGGAAAATGCTAGAGTCTATTATAAAGGATGTGATAACAGAACATTTAGAAAATATCAACGGGATTAGACAATGTCAACATGGATTTATGAAAGGGAAATCATGTTTGACAAACCCACTGGAGTTTTTTGAGGCTGTAACTGGTAGAATAGATAAGGGAGAACCAGTGGATCTGGTTTATTTGGATTTTCAGAAGGCCTTTGATGAAGTCCCACACAAGAGGTTAGTGTGCAAAATTAAAGCACATGGGATTGGGGGGAATATACTAGCATGGATTGAAAATTGGTTAACAGTTATACAGGGCCTTGGTGAGACACACCTGGAGTATTGTGTGCAGTTTTGATCTCCTTACCTAAGAAAGGATATACTTGCCATGGAGGGAGTGCAGCGAAGGTTCACCAGACTGATCCCTGGGATGGCAGGACTGTCGTATGAGGAGAGATTGGGTCGACTTGGCCTGTATTCACTCAAATTTAGAAGAATGAGAGAGGATCTCATTGAAACATATAAAATTCTGACACGGCTAAACAGACTGGATGCAGGGTCACAGTCTGAGGATACGGGGTAGGACATTTAGGACTGAGATGAGGAGAAATTTCTTCACTCAGAGGGTGGTGAACCTGTGGAATTCTCTACCACAGGAGGCTGTGGAGGCCAAGTCACTGAATATATTTAAGAAGGGGCTATATACATTTCTAGACACAAAAGGCATCAAGGGGTATGAGAGAGCGGGAATATGGTATTGAGATCGAGGATCAACCATGATCATATTGAATGGCGGAGCAGGCTCGAAGGGCTGAATGGCCTACTCCTGGTCCTATTTTCTATGTTTCTATGTTATCCCCACTCGTTGTATTTTGTCCATTAACCAATCGTCTATCCTTGCTAATATGTTACCCCCAACCACATTAACCCTTATCTTGCGTAACAACCTTTTATGTGCACCTTATTGAATGCCTTTTGAAAATCCAAATATATTACATCCACTGGTTCCCCCTTATCTACACTGCTAGTTACAGCCTCAAAAAACTCTAATAAACTTGTCAAACACGAATTCCTTTTCATAAACCCATATTGACTCTGCCTAATCATATTATGTTCTAAGTGCCCTGTCACCACTTCCTTAATAATAGATTCCTGCATTTTCCCGACGACTGATGTCAGGCTAACTGGCCTGTAGTTCCCTGCTTTCTCTCTCCCTCCTTGCTTGACTAGCAGGGTTACATTTGCTACCTTCCAATCCACGGGGACCGTTTTAGAATCTAGAGAATTCTGGAAGATCAAAGCCAATGCATCCACTGTGTCTGCAGCCACCTCTTTTAAATCCCTAGGATGTAGGCCATGAGGTCCAGGGGATTTGTCGGCTTTTAGTCCCATTAATTTCTGAGGTACTTTTTCTTTCCAATCTTAATTACTTCAAGTTCCTCACTCTCATTAGATCCTTGGTTCCCCACTATTTCTGGTATTTTTTTTGTGTCTTCTGCTGTGAAGACAGATACAAAATATTTGTTTAACGTCTCTGCCATTTCCTGATTCCCCACTATAATTTCTCCTGTCTCTGCCTCTAAGGGATCCACGTTTACTTTTGCTAATCTCTTTCTTTTTACGTACTTGTAGGAGCTCTTACAATCTGTTTTTACATTTCTTGGTAGTTTACTCTCATATTCAATTTTCTTCCTTTTTATCAATTTCTTGGTCATCCTTTTTCTGATTTCTAAAACCCTCCCAATCCTCAGGCTTACTACTCTTTTCGGCAACATTGTAAGCCTCTCCTTTTAATCCATGCTAGGGGTTAATATATTAGCATGGATTAAAATAAGACTTAAAAGAGACATATGACAAATTTAGGGCTATTAATACATAATTAATCAAGTAGATTATAAAAAATATAGATGGAAACAAAAGAAAAGATTAGAAAGACTAAGATAATATCAAGAAAGACTGGTAACATAAAAGAAGATAGTAACTTTTTTAAAACAGTTAAAGAGAAGGCAAAGGACAATTAGAGTTGGGAAAAGGAGAATCTTCTCATGGAGAATGAAGGAATGGTGTGACTCCAGTTCTAAAAAATACTTATTTGGCTGTAAAGCACTTTTATCTAACAGGAAGCAGAGAGTTGGGATAAATGGTTCTTTCTCGGACTGGCAACCAGTAGCCAGTGGTGTTCCGCAGGGGTCGGTGCTGGGTCCCCAACTCTTTACGATCCATATTAACGATTTGGAGGAGGGGACCGAGTGCAACATATCAAAGTTTGCAGATGATACAAAGATGGGAGGGAAAGTAGAGAGTGAGGAGGACATAAAAAACCTACAAGGGGGATATAGACAGGCTGGGTGAGTGGGCGGAGATTTGGCAGATGCAATACAATATTGGAAAATGTGAGGTTATGCACTTTGGCAGGAAAAATCAGAGAGCAAGTTATTATCTTAATGGCGAGCAACTGGAAAGTACTGCAGTACAAAGGGATCTGGGGGTCCCAGTGCAAGAAAATCAAAAAGTTAGTATGCAGGTGCAGCAGGTGATCAAGAAGGCCAACGGAATGTTGTCTTTTATTGCTCGGGGGATAGAATATTAAAAACAGGGAGGTATTGCTGCAGTTATATAAGGTATTGGTGAGACCGCACCTGGAATACTGCATACAGTTTTGGTCTCCATACTTAAGAAAAGACATACTTGCTCTCGAGGCAGTACAAAGAAGGTTAACTCGGTTAATCCCGGGGATGAGGGAGTGGACATATGAGGAGAGGTTGAGTAGATTGGGACTCTACTCATTGGAGTTCAGAAGAATGAGAGGCGATCTTATTGAAATATATAAGATTGTGAAGGGGCTTGATTGGGTGGATGCGGTAAGGATGTTCCCAAGGATGGGTGAAACTAGAACGAGGGGGCATAATCTTAGAATAAGGGGCTGCTCTTTCAAAACTGAGATGAGGAGAAACTTCTTCACTCAGAGGGTAGTAGGTCTGTGGAATTTGCTGCCCCAGGAAGCTGTGGAAGCTACATCATTAAATAAATTTAAAACAGAAATAGACAGTTTCCTAGAAGTAAAGGGAATTAGGGGTTACGGGGGAGCGGGCAGGAAATTGGACATGAATTTAGATTTGAGGTTAGGATCAGATCAGCCATGATCTTATTGAATGGCGGAGCAGGCTCGAGGGGCCGATTGGCCTACTCCTGCTCCTATTTCTTATGTTCTTATGTTCTTATGTTTAGGACGTCTTGAGGTTGTGAAAGGTGCTATATAAATGCAAGTCGTTTTGTTTGGAGATACTAAATGAGCATTTTGTATCAGTTTTAACAGAAGAGTGTGATAGTTAGAAACCAATGAGGTAGGGTTGAGAAATTAGATAGAATAGCTATATGTAAGGAAGAAAATGTTGGTGAACTCAAAGTGATAAAGGCACCACGCCTTGATGGCATGCATCCCAGAATGTTGAGGGAAACTAGAAAAGAAAATAGGACAGCTTCTTACCCCAATCTTTTAAACATCCTTGGAGATCAGAGAACTGGAGTGTTGCCAATGTAACCCCTTTGTTCAAGAAGGGAAAAAGGGATAAACTGGATAAGTGTATACTAGTCGGCCTATCATCGGTAATGGATAAGCTTCTTGAGGCTTAAAACAAATTTATAAACAGAATAAAATTAATGCTTCCATAAAAGATATGGTTTAATTCGGGATAGCCTCCCAGTATAGGTTTGTAAAAGACAAGTCAAATCTGAAAAAAGGAAAGGGACGAATGCTTCTGGCTGCCAGTATTTGCAGGTGGTGGTTGGCTGGCTATAGGCTGATCAGATATCGTGCGGGTCAGATGCAGATTAAGATTCCCTCCTCTGTACCCCCACAATTTAATTTGGCATCTCCACCCCCTACTGTGGCATTTTGCATGTATCATTGTGATATATTTCCCTTTTCTGCACCAACAATCCTTGTTGCCAATTTAAATGAGGCTCTCAATTTAATCCTAAATTATGGGACTCACTGGCTAGACGTTGATTTGATTTCATTTCACTCAGGCCTCATACAGCCAGTAGAAAAATAAGACATTCATGCATCAATTTGAAACCAGCTCCCAGAGTTGTGAGATGGAGCTGCGTTCCATAGACACTGTTTCTGTATTTATTTTGTAGGTACTTGTCTTTCAAAATACATATTTAAAAGATCAAATACCTGTGAGAAATGTTTTTCATAAGGATGATGGAATCAATGGAGCCGATTACTTAAATAAGGAAGACATTTCTTGAGAGAGACAGAGAGAGATTGCTGTTACATCTGATGACTGAAGGATCAGAAAGCTGTTGGAACTTTCAAATCAAAGATTTCTGCATTGGATGAACGGTCTTCATCATCCACTCCTGCCAGTGCCAGTTATTTCAATTGCACAGTGCCAAGTAATTTATGAAGAACATCAGGCAGTTGTAACACTTATCCTGCTCTTTCCATCATTAATGTTACCAGCAGCATTTCATTATGCTAGTTTGTTTCTGAGCGCAGATCAGATGAAAGCGTGGATGGCTAGCAGGGGTTTCATTAGAAACTGCAAAGCAGATAATTTCACACCTACTCTTGTACAGAATCAGCAGTTACTCAAAATTCAGTGGTCAATTTGCTAGGAAGAAAATGCACCACTTACGCACTTACTCCACATGACACTTCCTTCTGTTGCTCCTATTAGTCGTGTTAAATCTCCTCTCAATTTGAAATGTGTTGGTATCTCTGGATGGGAAATTACATGGTGGAATGGAGTGATAAGTAAGTGGTCAGCATGGGCAGACTGAGTATAATACAAAATGTAATATAACACCAAGAACACAGGATGACTCCAGGCCGGTGTGTGTTATAAGCATGTACCTTGCAAAGGCATGCTTGTGGGGTGCGAGTGATTTTGTAAACCACAAGAGGAAAGATTATGTTGTTTTATTTGTCAACCAGGTGTCTAACAATTACATCAAACCATCACCAAGCTACTGCGGAATGCACATAGGTAGTGTTTCCATTTGCCTGATATGGAGTGTGCACTCTCTGCGTAGAGACACACCCTACCTACCTAAGTCCATAGAGCTTAGGCAAAGATTGCCACCAGTGGAGGTTTAGGGATCCCAAGCACAGAGTACTAGTGCATTTCTCCTTGCTTGACCAGGTAGGACCACCCTACTGTTAGGATATTGGGTTACAGGATTATCATGCCGAGTGGGATGAATCCTAACCTCCAGTGAAGGTCCACCCGTGCAGTTCCTATTCAGGTTGGGTGGTCACTCGCCAACAGAGCCTGCCATGGAGGGCTGACTCAGTAAGAACATAAGAACATAAGAAATAGGAGCAGGAGTAGGCCAATCGGCCCTTCGAGCCTGCTCCACCATTCAATAAGATCATGGCTGATCTGATCCTAACCTCAAATCTAAATTCATGTCCAATTTCCTGCCCGCTCCCCGTAACCCCTAATTCCCTTTACTTCTAGGGAACTGTCTATTTCTGTTTTAAATTTATTTAATGATGTAGCTTCCACAGCTTCCTGGGGCAGCAAATTCCACAGACCTACCACCCTCTGAGTGAAGAAGTTTCCCTTCATCTCAGTTTTGAAGGAGCAGCCCCTTATTCTAAGATTATGCCCCCTCGTTCTAGTTTCACCCATCCTTGGGAACATCCTTACCGCATCCACCCGATCAAGCCCCTTCACAATCTTATATGTTTCAATAAGATCACCTCTCATTCTTCTGAACTCCAATGAGTAGAGTCCCAATCTACTCAACCTCTCCTCATATGTCCGCCCCCTCATCCCCGGGATTAACCGAGTGGACCTTCTTTGTACTGCCTCGAGAGCAAGTATGTCTTTTCTTAAGTATGGAGACCAAAACTGTATGCAGTATTCCAGGTGCGGTCTCACCAATACCTTATATAACTGCAGCAATACCTCCCTGTTTTTATATTCTATCCCCCTAGCAATAAACGCCAACATTCCGTTGGCCTTCTTGATCACCTGCTGCACCTGCATACTAACTTTTTGATTTTCTTACACTAGGACCCCAGATCCCTTTGTACTGCAGTACTTTCCAGTCTCTTGCCATCAAGATAATAACTTGCTCTCTGATTTTTCCTGCCAAAGTGCATAACCTCACATTTTCCAATATTGTATTGTATAAGTAAAACTTTCCATTGCCAGATGTGTCATCTTGGAACCAACTAGATCCCAAAAAAACTGATTACCCTTTCTCCCGAAGGGCCAATCAGCAACAACAACTTGCATTTATATGGCATCTTTAATGTAGTAAAACATCCCAAGATGCTTTGCAGGAGCGTTATCAAACAAAATTTGACACTGAGCCACATAAGGAGATATTAGGAAAACTTGGTCAAAGAGGAAGGTTTTTAAGGAGCATCTTAAAGACGGAGAGAGAGGAGGAGAGGTTTAGGGAGGGAATTCCAGAGCTTAGAGCCTAGGCAACTGAAGACATGGCCGCCAATGGTGGAGCGATGAAAATCGGGGATGTGCAAGAGGACAGAATTGGAGGAGCGCAGAGATCTCGGTGGGTTGTAGGATTTGAGGAGATTACAGAGACAGGGAGGGATCATCACTAGTTGGTCATTAGTGTTGGTTTTACATTTTCTGTACTACTTTACCCTGTGAAAGAATAAGTGCAAAATATGTTTTTCTTGTTCATTGATTGTAGAAGCAAGTGATGCTCGTTTTTTTTCCTCTTTGCTTTAGGAACTGACACGGGGAACATAACTGTTTCACTGCTCATCAGGCATTGGATCAAAAACACAAGCCTAGATTTTCCCTATCGGATTACCTTGCTGCCAATGGCAACTCATTTAAAATGAATAGGCTACTGACAGCATTAAAATAATGTTACTTGGGAAATCTGGGCTGCAGTTTTAGCATTGAGTCAGGTGAAGCATGTTTAGGTGCACGGTAGAGGCCTCTTTACAGTCACAGTCTTAGCCTCAGAAGGTTGTGCTAATGTTACATTTATCCATTTCCCTAAATTTAATGTCACTTCGTGCCAGTTTCGTGCTGAGGGCCCTTCTCACCAGAGGGAACTTTCATCCCGCCTTTGGGCTGGATTTGAACTCTGGTCCTAGAGGTAGAAGACCAATATCTAGCCCACTGCATTACCCAGGCTTACCAGACTCAGGCTATTCCTTCTATACAGTTGTACAAAATATATAATTCAGTATGTCTAAGATTTTTTTTTGTGTGTATGTATGAACTATTTAAACATTAGTGTTAGTACTGTATATAAACAATATCATTTGGACAACAAGCTCCAGCAACAATACAGAAGCTTTGCGTAACACGTCTCAAATTCCCAATGGATGTGGTCGCCGTGTGTTGTGCAAATTGTGCACGATACAACTGGGTCCTGCAGTACACACCACCACACATATTGGAGAAGGGCTCAAAATCTGTGGGAAGAAGTGTATCCCAGCATGAGTGCCATGACTGACCCCTAAGGGACGTCTGCTGATGACCTCACCAAAGTTTGCAGGGTCAAGGGAGATCCCTTAATTTCCATGCCACCACTGGAGGAACATCTCGAGTGCCCCGTAATGGCAGAAAGGCCAGCGCAAGTGACTGGATCTGGAGCGTGTCAGGATTCTCTTCACCCTCCAGAAAGAAGTTCGGGGTGTCCTCTTGCAGCCCCCACTTGCATTAAGGTAGTTTTAAAATGATTTTTAAAAATATATATATATTTCTTCGGGGTCCAGGTCACAATCCCAGTCTGGACCTCCAGGTGAGCCCAGCTTCTACCATTTGGTGGGAGAATATATACGGTCTCATCCAGCATACCTGTTGCCAGCTGCCTCCAAAGGCCGGAATAATAGGGACTCCCGACGTAGGGAGTCTCTGTGCCTGGTCTCACCTCCTCCTTCTGCCAACAGCCCATCCTAGAATCCCTGATTTAAAGTAAGGATCCAGTATACCCAGGTCTAACTCACTGCTCTTCCAGCGTACACTTGCCAAAGCTGTAGTGGGAAAGCGCTGGAAGTAACTTTGCAGATGAGCCAGTTCATCAACGTATATAAACATTTGCCTACATAATAACAGTGACTGCACTTCATAAGTGATCATTGATTGTAAATCACTTTGGGATGGTTTGAGGTGCTATATAGATGCTATCTCATTTATCCATAATCGTTCATCAAAGTTACATACACCACTATCGTGTAACATCATGTAAATGGGCTCAGTCTTATAAATAGTCTTACTGTTGGTAACAAATGACTATTTGAAGAGTACTGAGACCAAGAGTTGATAACGCATGAATTCAAAAGACCAGCTTAGATTTATTTTGGCAGTATTAATTACATACAAATGATTTATTAGTAACCATATCTTAGTTACCAATAACTAATTATGTGGTTTGTAGTAGTGTGTAGTGAGCTGTCACATTAGATCGTCAATTTTAGGACCAACCATTTTCTGGGATCTCTGACCCTCACCGCCCTGGCAAAAGAAAATATGGAAAACCGTATTTCGTGTTCAGACGTTATAAATGTTCTGAATATATTGCTGGATAAAACATTTCTTGATTTGGGATTCATATATGTAGAGATAAAAAGGCCAAGCAAATTATACCAGGATGAAGATGTATTGAGCTTCAGTTCTATTATTTGAAACAAAGTGTGCTCGGTTGCAGAAATAATGGCACTATAAGGTTAGGTACCTACTTCATCACTGGGCCTTGGTGTAGTGTGTCAGGTGTTGCGTTAGAACTATCAAAAACATCCATTGAATAAAGTATATATACCTCATCCAGAAGAGAGTTTAATGTCGTGAAATTACAACGCTTTTTCATGCTGCACAAATACACCTGACACTGTGTATTAATCAAATCTCTGTAAATCGATGACCATAACACTGTGAAGGAATGAAACAACAGATGGGATTGCAACAATGCAAGGATACAGAGGAATAGTCCTGCTTCGAAACCCAAGTATGGGTTGGATTTTAGGAGGGAGGTGGGTTGGCAGCGGGGGGTCGACTGGGCGCGTGGGTGTCGCGCCCAGTGAATTCGGGGTGCTCCGCACGCGATCACAGCCTAATTGAAGGCACTTACCTTGGCTTCCGGGTTTCACGCTGGAAAACTGCGCAGCGGGCGGACTGCGCACCCGCATCATAGGCTGTCAGCTGGAGGAGCCCTATTTAAAGGGGCAGTCCCCCACTGACTGATGCTGCAGAAAGGAGCCAAAATTACAGCATGGAGCAGCCCAGGGGAAAGGCTGCTCCCAGGTTTAATGATGCCTCACTCCAGATCCTACTGGATGGGGTGAGGAGGAGGAGGACAGAGATCTTCTCCCCGGCGAGTGAGAGGAAGTGGCCTGCCTCTGCCACCAAGAAGGCCTGGCTCGAGGTGGCAGAGGAGGTCACCTGCACCACCAACATATCACGCAACTGCATACAGTGCAGGAGGCGCTTCAATGACCTAAGTAGGTCAGCCGAAGTGAGTACACTTACTCATTCCCCTACACTCCGTCTGCCACATCACCGCCCCCACCCCACATCTCCTTCTGCACTGCCGACACTACTCTGACACATCACCCCTCATACCCACTCAAAGCTCATCCTCATCTTACCTGCACTTACTCACCTTGCCAGTACTCATCCCACCACTACCACTGAACCCAATCCTCATACAATCTCATGTCTGTATCTCATACTCACCCTCTCATGCATCTCTTTCACGGTCAGCCTCACTCAACCTGCCACTACCTGTGCTGCAGCCATAGGGCATGCATCACATATGTGCAGTAGGAAGCGTAAGGCAAAAGTGCCGTGAGCATGAAGGGGATGCACAAGGGTGTTTGAGGGTTTGTCATGGTTTTTACTTATATTTGATTTCTGATCAACTCACATTACATGTTATATTGGCACCACTACTGCCACGTCTTTGGAAATCTTGTCTGGTTTGTACAATAATGCCCTTTTCTGACCATGAAGACCTACACCTGATGCCACCCGTTGTGTCACTGCAGAGTGGGTGTAGGTGTATTTGCAGGGCTCTTTTGTGCAGATGACTGAGAGACGTCAGCGATGTCCCCGGTGGCACCCTGGAAGGATGCGGAGGAGAAGTTGTTGAGGGCAGTGGTGACTTTGTCAGCGACAGGTAAGAAGATGATGCTCGGGCCAGCCGGGAGCAGCTCGGCATGAAGGAGGCTGCAGATGTCCACGGCTGCATGTCGAGTGACTCTGAGCCTCCGTGTGCATTGCTGCTCAGAGAGATCCAGGAAGCTGAGCCTCGGTCTGTAGACCCTGTGGCGAGGGTAGTGCCTTCTGCGACGCATCTCTCTCTGCGGTTGCCCTCCCTCCTGCTGTGCAGGTAGATGTGTCACAGCACTCTGTTGTGGAGCTCCGCGTGGCTGGCGAGGCTGGTGATGCTGTTTGTCCTCCAAGGAGATCATGACTTCAGCTATGGCGGCCCCCATCCGGAAGATGTACGTTTGAGGGGGCCCGCAAGGTAGGTAAATGTGTCTGGACACCGGGGTAAGTGTGCAAGTTTGTGCGTTTTATTGTTAGGAGGAGGGTGGTGGAGGCCAAACTTTGTCCAAAGTGACAGAGTGGCCTCCTGCAATGAATGAGTGTCTCCCCCACCCCACCTGTCAAATGGACCTTTGCAGCTTCCACAGGCTGGTGGCTGCAACATGTCCATTTCAACTGGGAGTGTTTCCCCCAGTACGGGAAACAGTCTCAGTTGAGTTGAAAATCCCACCCCTCCTAAAATAGTCTGCAAACGACCTGAACTAATTGGTTGAAGTGGGATCTCGCATGCGGGGGCTGCACGTGCATCACTGGGGAACCTGGAAGTGGGCGGGCTCCGGACCCGCCCCAGGAATCCCCGATTTTCGGAGCCCCCCCCCCCCCTGCCACGAACCCGCCCTCTCGGACGTCCGAAAATCTAGCCCTATATGTCACGTTGGTTTGTTGGCTGTTGGGGTCAGCCTACACTGCAGCAGATGTGTCTGTCATAGCAATAATGCTCTTTAGTTTTATTTTTGAATTAAAGTTTTGGAAAAAAAAAACGTGAATTTACCCTGGTGGCTCAGGTTGAAAATGAACAGCCAATTGACTCCTAAGACAGGAGGGTACTATTTCCAATGCGCAAACTGTGCTGGATTGGCTGATCTCAGGGCAACAATAAGGGTGCTAAATTGCTAAAGGTGTTGATTCATTCTGGGGTATGGTTCTACAGACTCCATCCTCTGTCCAGTAGCTGGCCAAAGTAGCTCATTGTCTACGTGAACCTAAACAGTAGCTGTTGGCTGGCTATTCATTTGTAGGGGGGCAGGCCTCCATGTCCTCACTTAATGTCCACATAACAGGTAGGGTACGGTAACATAGTGGTTATGTTACTGGACTAGTAATCCGGAGGCCTGGACTAATAATCTGGAGTCACGAGTTCAAATCCCGCTGGGGAAAAAAAAATTAGTCTCAGTAGTTACTCAGTCTGGCCGAAATGTGACTCCAGACCCACAGCGATGTGCTTGATTTCTGACCTTCAAGATAGGTGACAATTGGGATTAAAAAATGCACACAGGACAAGACCCACAATAGAAAAACCTTATCATTATGTAATGGATCTGATCTATCGCACACATCACTGTTTACAATCCACCACCCCCCTGTATTTATATACCACCTTTAAGGTAGCAAAATGCCCCAGGAAACTTCACAACAAAAAATTACATGTGGTGCTGGATACCGAGCAGCAATTAGGGGGTGGAAGATTTGGTCTAAAGAAAGGTCGGATTTTAAGGGGACTTTTGAAGGGTGGGAGAAATGTCGCAAGATGGAGGGGTTTGGGAAGAGAGCTCTGGAGAACAGGCGCGTGGCGGCTTGAACTCTCTGTCACTGATGGAGGAGAATGAGGAGGATGGGGTGTGGGAGGACATTACTTTGGAGTGGAAAGATCAAAGTGTAAAGTCACCGTGCAGGATCCAATGCCACTCTGAAGCATTCTCATTGTTTCAATAGGGAATTTTTGGAACGGCTTAATTTCAGGAGTTGCTTACTTAATAGTCGGGTACTGGCATGTTTGAGTAAGTTTCTACCATGGCAGAAGCTGTCTGCTTAAAAATAGAAACATAGAAAATAGGAGCAGGAGTAGGTCATTCGGCCCTTCGAGCCTGCTCCGCCATTCAATATGATCATGGTTGATCCTCTATCTCAATATCATATTCCTGCTCTCTCCCCATACCCCTTGATGCCTTTTGTGTCTAGAAATCTATCTAGCTCCTTCTTAAATATATTCAGTGACTTGGCCTCCACAGCCTTCTGTGGTAGATAATTCCACAGGTTCACCACCCTCTGAGTGAAGAAATTTCTCCTCATCTCAGTCCTAAATGTCCTACCCCATATCCTGAGACTGTGACCCCTCGTTCTAGACCTCCCAGCCAGGGGAAACATCCTCCCTGCATCCAGTCTGTCTAACCCTATCAGAATTTTATATGTTTCAATGAGATCCCCTCTCATTCTTCTAAACTCTAGTGAATACAGGCCGAGTCGACCCAATCTCTCCTCGCACAACAGTCCTGCCATCCCAGGAACCAGTCTGGTGAACCTTTGCTGCACTCCCTCTATGGCAAGGATATCCTTTCTTAGGTAAGGAGACCAAAACTGCACACAATACTCCAGGTGTGTCTCACCTAGGCCCTGAATAACTGCAGTAAGACATCCTTGCTCCTGTACTCAAATCCTCTTGCAATGAAGGCCAACATACCATTTGCCTTCCTAACTGCTTATTGCACCTGCATGTTTGTACATCAACATTTCCCAATCTATCACCATTTAAATAATACTCTGCCTTTCTGTTTTTCCTTCTGAAGTGAATAACTTCACATTTATCCACATTTGCTGCATCTGCCATGTATTTGCCCACTCACTCAACTTATCTAAATCGCCTTGAAGCCTCTTTGCATCCTCCTCACAACTCACAATCCCACCTAGTTTTGTGTCATCAGCAAACTTGGAAATACTACATTTGGTTTCCTCATCCAAATCATTGATATATATTGTGAATAGCTGGGGCCCAAGCATTGATCCCTGCGGTACCCCACTGCCTGCAACCCCGAAAAGAAACCATGTATTCCTACCCTCTGTTTTCTGTCTGTTAACCAATTTTCAATCCATGGCAGCATATTACCACCAATCCCATGTGCTTTAATTTTGCACACTAACCTCTTATGTGGGATTTTATCAAAGGCCTTCTGAAAATCCAAATGCACCACATCCACTGGTTCTCCCTTATCTATTCTACCAGTTACATCCACAAAAAACTCCAGTAGGTTTGTCAAACATGATTTCCCTTTCATAAATCCATGTTGACTTTGTCTAATTCCATTGATATTTTCTAAGTGTCCTGTTATCACATCCTTTATAATAGACTCTAGCATTTTCCCTACTACTGATGTTAGGCTAACCGGTCTGTAGTTCCCTGTTTTCTCCCTCCCTCCTTTTTTAAATAGTGGCGTTACGTTTGCCACCCTCCAATCTGCAGGAACTGTTCCATAATCTATAGAATTTTGGAAGATGACAACTAATGAATCCACTATTTCCATGGCAACCTCTTTTAGTACTCTGGGATGCAAATCATCAGGCCCTGGGGATTTATCGGCTTTCAGTCCCATTAATTTCTCCAGCACTATTTTTTTTACTAATACTAATTTCCTTTAATTTCTCCTTCTCACTTGTCCCTTGGTTCCCTAGCATTTCTGGGACGTTATTTGTGTCCTCTTCCGTGAAGACAGAACCAAAGTATTTGTTTAATTGCTCTGCCATTTCCTTCTTCCCCATTATAAATTCTCCTGTTTCTGACTGTAAGGGAGCTACATTTGTCTTCAGTAATCTTTTTCTTTTTGCATACTTATAGAAGCTTTTACAGTCCACTTTTATGTTCCTTGCAAGTTTACTCTCATACTCTATTTTTCCCCTCTTAATCAATCTCTTGGTCCTTTTTGCTGAATTCTAAACTGCTCCCAATCCTCAGGCTTGCTACTTTCTCTGGCAACTTTATATGACTCCTCTTTGGATCTAATACTGTCCTTAATTTCTTTTGTTAGCCATGGTTGGTCTGATTTTCCTTTTGTGTTTTTGCACCAGAAAGGAATGTATAATTGTTCCAATTCATGCATTAGTTCTTTAAATGTTAGCCATTGCCTTTCCACCGTCATGCCTTTTCATGAAACTTCCCAAGCTATCATAGCCAACTCACTCCTCATACCTTCATAGTTTCCTTTGTTTAGATTTAGGACCCTAATTTCGGATTGGACTACTTCACTTGCCATCTTAATGAAGAATTCTATCATGTTATGGTCACTCTTCCCTAAAGGACCCCGCACAACAAGATTATTAATTAACCCCTTTTCATTGCACAATACCCAATCTAGGATAGCCTGTTCCGTGGTTGGCTCCTCAACGTACTGGTCTAAAAAACCATCTCGTACACACTTCAGGAATTCATCCTCCACAGTATTATTGCTAATTTGGTTTGGCCAGTCAATATGTAGATTATAGTCACCCATGATTACAGTAGTACCCTTGTTGCATGCATCTCCAGTTTCCTGTTTGACGCCATCCCCTACATCACAACTACTGTTTGGAGGCCTATAGACAACTCCCACCTGTGTTCTCTGCCCCTTGGTGCTTCTTAACTCCACCCTGACTGATTCTACATCTTGATTTTCTGAGCCAATATCCTTTCTTATCATTGCTCTGATTTCATCCTTTACTAACAATGCCACCCCACCTCCTTTTTCTTTTTGCCTGTCCTTCCTAAATATCGAATACACTTGGATATTCAGCTCCCAGCCTTGGTCACCCTGGAGCCTTGTCTCTGTAATCGCAATTATATCGTATCCGTTTACATCTATTTGCACTGTTAATTTGTCTACCTTATTACGAATGCTTCGTGCATTCAGATACAGTGCCTTTAGTTTTGTCTTTTTAACATTTTTAGACATCTTAACATTTTTTTGCACTATGGCCCTATTTTTCTTATTACCATTTTTTCTTACCCGGACCCTATTTGTTAGTGCACTATTTTTACTTTGTACACTCTGACCCTTCTTGACACAATCTGGCTATCCTTACCCCAATCGCTTTCCTGCACTTCTTCCTTGTCTTTTCTCTTTAGCATTCTAGATTTCTCTCCACCGGGACCCTCCCCCCTCCCCCCTCCCCCTTATTTAGTTTAAAGCCCTATCTACCTCCCTAGTTATTTGATTTGCTCGAACTCTGGTCCTTGCATGGTTCAGGTCCCAACAGAACAGCTCTCTCTTTCCCCAGTACTGGTGCCAGTGCCACACGAATCGAAACCCACTTTTCCCGCACCAATGTTTGAGCCACGCATTCATCTCTCTTATTTACCCTATGCCAATTTGCTCGTGGCTCAGGTAATAATCCAGAGATTATTACCTTTTTGGTTCTGCTTTTTAATTTAGTCCCTAGCTGCTCAAACTCTCTCAGCACTGTGTCAGTATTGGTATGAAATTCCATTGTCCTTTATTTTAATGGAGGCAGTAACTCATTTCTATTTTACAGGCGAATTGTACACACATGTGTTAGTGTGTTTTTTTTATTAACCACACTTAAGTGGAAGTTTAAACCCCACATTTGCACTTTTACACAAATTCATATTTTCAATTAAACTAAAATAAATAATAATAAACTTGAAGCGACAGATTCAATAACATCATCACATTATTGCGTCCTCCTGTGTTTATAAATGAGCCAACATTACCATAACGACAGCATCCATTAAGTACCCGGTGGTTATTTTGGGACATTTCACTATGTTTACTTGTGGACAATGCACAATAGGTGTCCAGAAGGCTGAAGCACTTTGATACATTATACACACACACTCCCTTTCATAAAAGCTTTAAATTGCATTGTATTTTATCAAGGCACTCCATCTTGGTTTTGAATTACTGTTTCTTGAAGATTTTCATAACACATAATTAGTTTTATGTCAGCAGTAGCTTCAAAATTGGCAGCGAGTGGCAACATGAAATGCTCAGTTATTCAATTTGAAGTGCACATTAAAGGAGTAAACAGGAAGAGGGCTTCACTTAACATTTGTTGCAATGTTTCGTATTTACAATGCATCAGTTTTCCAAGGACATTCTGCCCGGAGAAGACGAGAAAGAGTAGCTAGATAAAAAGAAATTACCTTTTGCCGACTAACACTATCAAATCTATTCACTTTTCTCCTTGCCCAGTGACCATTTGTTCCCTGCTGCAGAATTTGATCTATAAAATCTTTCAGCAGAGATACAGATGGAAAAATAAAATGATTAGGGTTACAGCTCAGAAGGAAGCCATTCAGCCCATCGTGTCTCTGCTGGTGTTGGCATTTCAACTGGAGATGCCTACTTTAATCCCATTTCTCTGACCTTTTCCTATATCCTATTATATTTTTTAAAATTCCTATCCAATTCTCATTTAAATGATAATATATTCTTTGCTTCAATACCTGCTTGTGGTGCAGCATTCCATATTCTAATGACCAACTGTGTGAGAAAATTTATTCTAACTTCCCCTTTTGTTCTTCTTCTGATAATCTTATCTATTCCCTTATTACTGATTCATCAACCAATGGAAATAATCATTCACTATTTGCCATTTCAAAACCTTTCATGAGTTGGAAAACCTCAATTGCATCATTCTTAGCCTTCGCTGTTCCAGTGGAATAAAAAAAAATCCTTCCTTCATAACTATGACTCTCCTGGTATCCTTCTAGTGAATCTTTACAGTACCCTGTCCTTGCCTCTAATATTCTTCCAATATGTGTCTGCTTTGGCTCAGCGGTAGCACTCTCGCCTCTGAGTCTGATGGTTGTGGGTTCAGCACATGAAGGCTGAGCACCTAATCTAGGCTGATACCTCAGTGCTAGTTCTGAGGGAGTGTTTCACTGCCGCAGGTGTCACCTATCGGATGAGGCGTTAAACTGATGCCCCGTCTTCCCTCTCAGGTGGACACAAAAGATCCCATGGCACTATTTCGAAGAAGAGTTGGGGAGTTCTCCCTATTGCCCTGGCCAATATTTATCCCTCAACCAACACCATTAAAACAGATTATCTGGTCATTATCTCATTGCTGCTTGAGGGAACTTGCTGTGTGCAAATTGGCTGCTGCGTTTCCTACATTAAAACAGAGACTACACTTCAAAAGTACTACATTGGCTGTAAAGCACTTTGGGACATCCTGAGGTCATGAAACCGATATATAAATGCAAGTTGTTTTTTTTCCTGATTGGGGCCCAGAACTGCACAGAATTCTCCAGCAATGGCTTAATTAATGTCCAGTACAAGCTCAACATCACTTCCTTGCTTTTATATTCAATGTCCCTATGTCTCAAACCCAGAATGCCATTTGCCTTTTTTTATGACCTTTTCTGCCTGCACTCCCACTTTTAAAGATCTATGTCTCTGCATCCTTAGATTTTAATCTTACTTTTTAGTGTGTACTTCCTTTGACTGTTCATTTTCCTAAAATATACTTCTTCATTGAATTTCCTACAAAGAACTGTTCTTCTAGAGTCCAGTTACACAAAGGTCATGCGGCGCTGTTCTTAATCACCACCATCATCACATGATGATCCCATATCCACAGGGATCCTTGTATGTTGCAAGAAGAAAAAGATGTCAACCAAACAGGCATGGGAAAGGAAATGATAAAAATGATGAGTCAATAAGCTTCAGGGTTCCTATAATTTAAGTCTGATTCCAAAATGGCTGCCTTGTCCTTATCAAATCTAAAATGTCAGAAATTGTGTGTGGCACTCAAGTTACTTCACATTGATTAAGTATTTACTAAACATATTTCTTTGCTATTTACAAAATATTGTGCTAAGTTATATTTTACCATATTTCACCCAGTCATTTTCAGTTAGTATGTACAAAGATGTGAACGAAGGTAATTAAGGACCTCCATAATAATGCAGAGGAAAGCTATGCTGAGTACAGGATTAGCCAGATCGTAATATATTTGGGCACAGTAATGTCATGGTTATGTTACTGCACTAGTAATCTAGAAAGCTGGACAAATAATCCAGAAAACATGAGTTTAAATCCCACCATGGCGGTTTGAGATTTTGAATTCAGTTTTTAAAAATCTGGCAATTAAAAGCTGGTATCAGTAAATGTAACCATGAAGTTTGTTGTAAAAATCCAACTGGTTCACTAACGTCCTTTAGGGAAGGAAACCCACCATTCTTTCCCGATCTGGCCTAAATATGTCTCCAGTCCTACACCAACTCTTGCCCTCTGAAGTGGCCTAGGAAGCCACTCAGTTGTATCAAACCGCTGTGCAGCCTTTCAAGAAGGCCCACCATCACTTTCTCAGGGCAACTAGGGATGGGCAATAAATGCAGGCCTTGCCAGCGACGCCCACATCCTGAGAATTAATTTTAAATCTAGAAGTACTTTTTAAATTTACTGATTGATTAAAAATTAAAAGTTAGTAATCCACTGGAAATTTGCCATTAGATCCATTTATTACATGAGAACAGGACATTTATTTTAGGAATATAAAATTGCCTCAACAAGCCTTCCCTTTCTGACAGATTGCCCACACCTACCCTCCTTCTCACCATCTCCATTGATGTCTTTATTTCATTATGATTTTGACAGGCTTGGCTCAGTCGGACAGGATCGTCGCGGTGGTCTGCGATCGTTGTGGGGAATTGGGGGTCATCGGGGGATCCGCGATCGTTGTAGGGGGGGTTGGAGATCGGGGGAGGGGGTACATGATCGTTGTGGGGGGGGTCGGAGATTGGGGGGGTGGGTCTGCGATCGTTGGGGGGTTGCTGCAGGTAGGCTTATTGGGCCTGGAGGAAGCACTTCTGCTCCTCCAGGCCCACAAGCTGTACCAGAAAGGCCCTTACCTGCAGTTTCAGGCCTTCTCGCCTTCTTTCACGTGGTGTGAAAGAGAAGGCCCGGGAATCATGGCACCCAGGAGTTGAAATTGGAAACTCTGTAAAAATGGAGGCCCACAGCCTCCTTGAAAGGTTTTAATCACCAACCCGCCTCCTGGATTTTGAATGCCTCAGCGCCCCAACCCACCCGTTTTTCCCTTTTAAAACTGTGCCCAATATCTCATGATCTGAGTTCGCTGCAATTTAGAACTTAAGTAGATCCGGAGAAGGCCTTTTAGCAAATCTAACTTCTTCTGCTGTGAGTGATACTCACAGTGGGTAAAATATGTGTTGTGTTGATGTGGTTCTGACCAGCTCTGCAACAGAAATCCAGGGTCTAGGAGAATACCAGCAATGTTGATTCTTTCAAAGCAGCAGGGGTAGAGGGGTGGGATTTTTCTCTGATCGCTGTTGAGCGTCACAGATGAATGATAGGAATGTGAAAAGGGTGAAATCTACGTCTTTTTCTCACTTAACATATCGCGGGGAGCCAAGCATTTTGTACTCTATAACCAGATGCTAGGTGCGTACTATGGTGAATATCCGACAAGAAATCATTGGATGTGACATGAAAGATTCTGAGCCAAGTTCCTGTCGCCTTGCACCAGAGATGGTGTTATAACTGCAAAACCTACAACAGACTATAAATTTAAATCAAATTTGGACTCAAAATTGCAATGATCTGAAGATGAAGTCGAAAAGGGCTACTGTCAGATCTTAAAGGTATATCTTTGATTCAACCCGATGGTTAGTAATAAGTCATAGAGAAGTGAGATTATTGTAAAACTGACTTTATTTGTGCACATCAATGTCACTTTACCAGCAAAGCATTTATATGACCTTGTCCGGGGAGTAGAGCTTAAAACCTCAGCATGATCAGATCCCAGGTCTTGGGAGGTGGTCGACATTTTGTTCCTTCGTTCCTTCTTCACCGGTGTCTTCTCCTTGTCTTTCTATCCTGGATTCCACCCGAACCTTATACTCTGTCTCCCTTTCACGTGTATCCCACGCAGTATCCTTAGTCAGAAATGGATAGGCTGAAACCCTTTTCATGTGTACAGCACAAACCCTGGTTCAAAGGGATAGGCCAAAACTTTTCTTTTCAATTGTCCTGTCCAATCTGCTCAAGTTGAGCGATCTGCCTTATGTTTGTTCCAGCACGGCCATTAATTTGTTTAGTCAGTTCCCTCCTTTGTATGCAGCCGTTGTCTGATAACCGTCTGGAGCTGGGCCTGTTAGCCTCCTTACTGATTAAATCAACCCCAGATTCCTTCAATGATTAAATCAAAGCCCACTTCACTGCAACAGCACTTTAAAACCGGCTAACAGGGATACTCCTTCTAGATAGCAAGCTTATGGATGTCTTGGACAGGTGTCTTCTTTGGACTGCAGGAAGCTGATGCTGCTGGTGCATAGAACTGCAGGACTACTGTGGATGTGGATGCCTGGGACAAATAATCTCCAAGCCACCATGGGAGTAGTTGCTTTGCATACACAACCAATAGAACAGCACAACAGTTCAGATGGATTGGATAGACACAGCAACATAAAGTTGGAAAATAAAATGTAAACATTTAAAATGGAGTCCTTTTAAAATATGCGAATGGTTCGATTTTTTTGGAGGGGGGTATTTAAATTAGCTGGCACAACAACAAAGTGCAGCCAAAAGCAATAGCAATGAAGGAAGATGGCTCACGATGATTAACATGATGATTGTTGATAGTATAAAAGGGATTGAAGATTTATGCTGGAGTACTATGAGAAAACCTAAAACCTTTCCATCGGAGCATTAATGCACACTCCAACCATCTTGATCAGCTGATGCTTAACTCAGGGTTTGTACACAGCGGGGACGATTCATTCCTCAATAATAGCAAGCACAATCAAATGGACTTTTGAGAGTGCATGGCTTAAGAATATTTTCACTTTGAGGGGAGTTTTTTTTACAGGCCCAGTTATGGTTCAGGAAGTGGGAGGGTAGGAACATAGTAAGGTGGAAGACTGGAAAAGATTTTGCACTCCAGCTGGTTGGTCCCAAAAACTAGTGTCCATACCCTCAAATATCTATGTAACTCTCCCTTACTATTTTCTAGACCATCTGGCCCTATTGCCTCCCAGGGAAGTCCATTCCATAGATATACTTGCTATAGTACGTTGATCAGAATTGTGCATAATACTGTAGTTATGGTAATATCAGTGCCTTTACAGTCTCATTCTAACCTTTAATTGGTGCTCGATCCCTCTGATTATCCAACAACAACAAGAAGTTGCATTTATAGAGTGCCTTTAACATAGTAAAAGGTCTCAAGGTGCTTCACAGGAGCGTTATCAAATGAAATTTGACACCGAGCCACATAAGGAGATATTAGGACTGGTGACAAAGCTTGGTCAAAGAGGTAGGTTTTGAAGAGCATCTTTAAGGAGGAGAGAGAGGTAGAGAGGTTTAGGGAGGGAATTCTAGAGCTTAGAGCCTAGGCAGATGAAGGCACAGCTGCCAATGGCGGTGCGACTAAAATCGGGGATGCGCAAGAGGCCAGAATTGGAGGAGCGCAGAGACCTCGGAGGGTAGTAGGGCTGCAGGAGGTTACAGAGATAGGGAGGGGCAAGGCAATGGAGGGATTTGAAAATAAGGATGAGAATTTTTAAATTGAGGCGTTGCTGGACCGGGAGCCAATATAAGTCAGCGAGCACAACGATGATGGGTGAACGGGACTTGGTGCAAGTTAGGTTACAGCAGCAGAACTTTGGACGAGCTCAAGTTTATGGAGGATGGAAGATGGGAGGTCGGCCAGGAGAGCATTGGAATAGTCAAGTCTAGAGGTAACAAAGGCATGGAGGAGGCTTTCAGCAGCAGAAGAGCTGAGGCATCCCAAGATCCAGCTAGCTTTCCTTACTCTTGCAGCGTACTGCACTGTTGGTTTGTGAGTTATCCATCCATACACCCATATCCCCTTCAGGTACTAACATATGAAAATAATGGGCAGGAAAAGACTATCAGGCCTGCCCCACACTCATGATGGCTAGAGCATCATGACAAGACTCTTCCTACTCTCCTGACTAGTTTCTTATCCTCCTTTATTTTGTTTTTCTATTGATCTCTGTTCACCATGCTACCCATAGCTTTATGCTTCAGGAACAGACTTTTTTTGCCCTCATTTGCTGCAATACCTCCGTTGTTACTCAATCTTTTCCATTCCTCCCACTTCCCTAGTGCTTGGTATCTGTACTCTCTATCTCCATTAATGGATGCATTAATAAAATATTTTCTCTTTTAGCAATACTGCATTCAAAAGACCTTTATAGAATTTTAACTTGCATATAATTGTATATTAATATAAAGAATATTCCTTTTTTGCATTTCAATTATTTAAAATAACATCGCGGCTACATTAGCAGCATCATAAAACTCTGTATTTGAAAACCTTCTAAATTTAGCTCCTTAATGGCTCCATTTTAGGCCAAGTATTAGGCCTTGCATCCTTTCCCTATTTTAGTGCTTTTGTTTGGAACAAGGTAATGATGTCATGCAGTAATTAAGCAATATAATGATAACAAAAAGACACAAGTGTGCACCTTTCACGTAATTTAAACACCCAACAATTTTTATGAACTAATGCATTTTATTGATGTTGCAAGTAATTATTATATTGAATTAAAAAATAAACTTGTGACTTCCCTCATTGGCTCAGTGAGCCTATCTAATGAGTAGCCGAGTTATACAAACCAAGACGTGCCCAGGCTCAATCTCCAGTCTGTGATATATTAGCTGATCTCACCTGGCACGGTAATGGTGAGGTGGGAGGGGTCAACATATGGTCTCTTCACCCCTGGGTTAAGGAGGTGAAAATTCTGTTCCTAGTCATTGCCCTAAGTGTCAGCCGTGGATCAGTGGGTAGCACTCTCGCCTTTGGGTCAGAAGGTTGTGGGTTCAAGGGCAATTAGGGATTCACAATAAATGCTGGCCTTGCCAGTGACGCCCACATCCCACGAACGAATAAAAAAAAGTCCCATCTTAGAGACTAGAGCACATTTTCTAGGCTGACACTCCAGTGCAGTACTGAGGGAGTGCTGCTCTGTCGGAGATGCAGGCTTTTGGGTCAGATGTTAAACCGAGGCCCCATCTGCCCTCTTATGTGGCTGTGAAAGATCCCATGACACTATTTTGAAGAAGACCAGGGAAGTTCTCCATGGTGTCCTGACCAATATTTATCCCTCAACCAACATCACTAAAGCAGATTATCTGGTCATTATAACACTGCTGTTTGTGGAAGCTTGGTGTGTGCAAATTGGCTGCTGCGTTTCCCTACATTACAACAGTGACTACACTTCAAAAAATACTTCATTGGCTGTAAAGCACTTTGGGACATCCTGGGGTTGTGAAAGGCACTATATAAATGCAAGTCTTTCTTTCACTATCCAATGCGTCCTGCTGATAACGTATGTTTGTAGACATTGGGCGAGGACAGAATTGGGCTGGGCTGTGATGCCTTTTCACTCAATTAACCAACCGACAGTCGCTGTCAAGGCTCAAGCATAAATAATAGCTGTCAGAGTGAGCTACAGGATGATGGCAGGCACCTGTGTCACTGCATCTCAGCGTGAAGCTGATACCTTCAAAAGAGGAGGGAGGAAAATTTACAGAGAGTAACTGGGCCAAAAAAGTCCTCATGATCTGGAACGTGTACTTAATTTTTTTTACTTGGTTGATCATCATAGTTAAAGTAGTTAGAACATGATATAAAGGGGAAGGTGAAAGTGAAATACAGAAGCCTGCAGGTCTGCGGAATCAGTTCCTTTCTGACACCCTTATATGTGGCAGCCTGCCCAGCTGACCTTTAGCAACAAAACGATACATCGCCATACAGGGGACCAGTGATTTTGTTTTTAAGGGGGAATAATACATTTGCATCACTTCAGCTGAATAAATCGGGCACTTTCTCTTCATGCTGGCGGTTTTCCTTCTACAGTAAGATAGAAAATTTTGGGCTCGATTTTGACTGTGTGTGATAGTGTAAATCAGGTGATAGTGAGTCGGTTTACATCTCTCCCCGTTTTTATTTCCATTGACTTCAATCGGGAGAGATGTAAAACGGGCTGCCGACTCGCTATCACCTGTTTTGGACTATTGTGCAAAGTCAAAATCTACCCCCTAGTGTCTAAATATTTGTTTCGCTTCGCCACCTGAAACACTAGCCCTTTCCATATTTCCTTTCATTAAAGCGCGAGAGTTCCCTCTGCGCACATGGGCAGACATGTGCATCAACTACACTAAATGAATGAATTAAAATCTAATTTTCTTTTTTCTCCCCCCTGTGTTCAAATGCAAATGCAGAGATATATACCCCTTTGCTGTGGGAGGAAAGTCACCAAAAGACGTTTTTTTTTTCTTCCTCCCCAGTCTGTGGACTGTGGCTAATAATGATGCTGCACACCTGAAAAATTCACCTTTAGTAACCTACCCTCTACTCTGATAGCCTCGGGCTCCTGGAGTGTTCCATCTGACCTGAAGCAACTCTTCCATTAAAAGCTGTTCTGTTAACTGATCTCCCTGGAATTTGTTGATGTCATGTTTGTCCATTGGTTGCAATATGCTGAGCTGTGGTTATCATCAGCATTTAGTTGGGGTGTGTCTGCCTATTAAAGGATGTGGTGCATTTAACTTCACCTCAGTCGGTTTTGCGAGGACTTACCTACGATCAGCAGCAGCAGCAGAGATCAAATAACTGGAGAATGACTGCTTTGAATGGCGTGAAAAAGTTCTGGAAGGTGTGTAAAAGGCACAGTGGAACTGGATGTAAAAATACGTGGTTTAAAGATGAGCCTTCTTGAATGAACTGCCAGTGATCCACTCTCACAGAGAAGTATAGATTACATTGTTGTTCCCTCTCTGCCAGTTTTGTTCGCTAGATAGGGGGGGAAAAAAGTCTGCTACTTGCAATGTTGGGCGTAGGAGCAAACAATAACGCAATGCCAGTCTGAAACCATTCAGTCCATTTGCGTTCTTGCAACACAGGTTATTCATCATGTTCTCCGAGGTAGCATTCTGTACCCTGTTAATCTTCTATGATGGACCGGATTTGTATGTGGAACAATAAAGGTGAAGTAAAGATTTTGACAGTGACCCTAAATTTTCTCCGGTTTGTGGGGTCTTGGCAGATGTTGGTGCGCACTGATGAAATGTAGGTGAAATGTCTTTTGGGTTGCTCCTGATGTGGAGGTAAGAAGGCTGTCAGTTTTGCGTTGGATATGGTCAGTTTGCAGCAGCTTAATTTATTAATACATTGATTGTCATGTACAAGCAAGTTAAGTTTTGTACAATAACAAGATCTTGTCCAGCACATTTCCAGCACTCGCACACTTGTTATCTCATTTCGATAATATCCTTTGATAGACACGGAAGCTTGCTGTCATTCTGTGCTGGGTGATTATGCACCAAGGAAACTGAAAAAATAATTCATGACAGGTTTTAAGTGAAATAGTTGAAGTTTTAAAAGAAAAAAATGAGCTTAGAGAATCTACTCAATGATAATGATAGCAGAATTCAAATTTTAAAAAATGTAAACTCTGTCCCAGGGCAGATTAACACATGAATAAAATACAAATATAATCTGTTCGATAATATTGATGAGCTAATATGCAAAAGAAAATCCTAAATTTCCTACTGATGCTTAGTAAAACAAAAATTAGCTGTAAAATTAAGAATTAGCCTATTTACTTATTATAATATTTTATACAGAACTTTCAAGTTAAGCACAAAAGCCTATTTACAATGGGTAGCATATCACATTACCCAAAGAGAATTCTATGTTTGCAATGGGCAGAAGCTGTTTTTCTCTTGTAAATGTGAAATCGTCTGCATGCCAAGTGGT
This sequence comes from Heptranchias perlo, assembly GCF_035084215.1. NCBI lineage: Eukaryota > Metazoa > Chordata > Chondrichthyes > Hexanchiformes > Hexanchidae > Heptranchias > Heptranchias perlo. Next base: position 152,014,001 of record NC_090326.1, on the reverse strand, counting down.
GCCACTGATTAATTATTGATTGGAAGAAAATGCAGGAACTGTAACTTCATTATTGCAAAGTTGGGATTGTAAATTATTAATTTTCTTCAAATTGTCTCTTTAGAATAACAGTAGAAAATGGTGGCAGAAGGACAAGTCTGTTGTTTTTTTTCTCAGACAAGAGAATGTGCTGGGCTAGGGATTGATTCAATGCTTCTTCCACTCGAGTGAAGCTGGGAAGATGCAGGAAAGGAGATGTTGGAGGATAATCGTATTCTCAAGACATTGGGCTAGATCTTGCTGGAACGGGGCACCTCGCTGTGTCCGCTGTTAGACTTTTGCCCTCGCCTTTCAGCTCGAAATTTTCTCCCCCCATAATTTGCTGGAAGTGCGAGCTGATAACGGGCAAGTGCGAGGGCAACGAGGCATCTTAGTGAATGACAGGACTAACAGTCTGTCTCCTTAACCAAAGAGATTCAAGGCTTGAGAAAGAAACAGAGGAACTATGGAGTAGGAGGGTGAATTAAGAGTCAAATCGAGCACAGAAAGAGAAATAAAGAGAGGGAAAGAAAGATCAGATTAGAATCATACAATGGTTACAGCACGGAAGGCGGCCATTCGGCCCGTCGAGTGAGTGCCAGCTCTCTGCAAGAGCAATCCTGCTAGTCCCACTCTCCCACCCTAACCCCGTAGCCCTGCAATTTTTTTTCCTTCAAGTCCTTATCCAATTCCCTTTTGAAAGCTACGATTGAATCTGCCTCCACCACCCCTGCAGGCAGTGCATTACAGATCACAACCACTGGCTGTGTAAAAAAGTTTTTCCTCATGTTGCCTTTGGTTCTTTTGCTAATCACCTTAAATCTATGTCCTCTGGTTCTTGACCACTCCACCAATGGGAACAGTTTCTCTCCATCTACTCTGTCCAGACCCTTCATGATTTTGAACACCTCTAACAAATCTCCTCTCCAACTTCTCTGCTCTAAGGAGAACAACCCCAGCTTCTCCAGTCTATGCATGTAACTGAAGTCCCACATTTCTGGAATCATTCTAGTAAATCTCTTCTGCACCCTCTCTAAGGCCTTCACACCCTCCTTAAAGTTTTGTGCCCAGAACTGGACACAATACTCCAGTTGTGTCGAATCAGTGTTTTATAAAGGTTCATCGCACCCTCCTTGCTTTTGTACTCTATGCCTCTATTTATAAAGCCTAGGATCCCGTATGCTTTCTTAACTGCTTTCTCAACCTGCCCTGCCACCTTCAACAATTTGTGCACATATAACCCCAGATCTCTCTGTTCCTGTACCTCTTTTAGAATTGTACCCTTTAGTTTATATTGCCTCTCCTCGATCTTCCTACCGAAATGTATCACTTCACAATTTTCTGCGTTGAATTTCATCTGTCACGTGTCTGCTAATTCTACCAGTCTGTCTATGTCCTCTTGAAGTTTATCACTATCCTCCTCACTGTTCACTACAATTCCAAGTTTTGTGTCATCTGCAAATTTGGAAATTGTGTCCTGTATACCCAAGTCCAAGTCATTAATATATATCAAGAAAAGCAGTGGTCCCAGCACCGACCTCTGGGGAACACCACTGTACACCTTCCTCCAGTCCGAGAAACTACCATTCACCACTACTCTCTGTTTCCTATTACTTAACCAATTTCGTATCCATGCTGCCACTGTCCCTTTTATTCCATGGGCTTCAACTTTGATGACAAGCCTATTATGCGGCACTTTATCAAACACCTTTTGAAAGTCCACATACACCACATCAACTGCATTGCCCACATTGACCCTCTCTGTTACCTCATCAAAAAACTCAGTCAAGTTGGTTAAACATGATTTGCCTTTAACAAACCCATCCTGGCTTTCTTTAATTAATCCACACTTGTCCAAGTGATTGTTAATTTTGTCCTGGATTATTGTTTCAAAAAGTTTCCCCAGAGGTTGAACTGACTGGCTTGTAATTGCTGGGTTTAACCCATACACCCCTTTTTGAACCAGGGTGTAAGATTTGCAATTCTCCAGTCCTCTGGCACCACCCCCATATCTATGGATGTTTGGAAGATTATGGCCGCCAGTACCTCTGCAATTTCCACCCTTACTTCCCTCAGCAACCTAGGATGCATCCCATCTGGACCTGGTGACTTATCTACTTTAAGTACAGCTAGCCTTTCTAGTACCTTCTCTTTATCAATTTTTAGCCCATCTAGTATCGAACTACCTCTTCACTTACTGTGACTTTGGCAGCATCTTCTTCCTTGGTAAAGACAGATGCAAAGTATTTATTTAGTACCTCGGCCATGCCCCCTACCTCCATGCATAGATCTCCTTTTTGGTCCCTAATTGGTCCCACCCCTCCTTTTACTACCCGTTTACTGTTTACATGCCTGTGTAAGACTTTTGGATTCCCTTTTATGTTGGCCGCCAATCTGTTCTCTTACTCTCTCTTTGCCCCTCTTATTTCCTTTTTCACTTCCCTTCTGAACTTTCTATATTCAGCCTGGTTCTCACTTGTGTTATCAACCTGACATCTGTCATATGCCCCTTTTTTCTGCTTCATCTTACTCTCTATCTCTTTTGTCATCCAGGGAGCTCTGGTTTTAGTTGCCCTACCTTTCTCCCTTGTGGGAATGTATCTAGAATGTACCCAAATCATCTCCTCTTTAAAGGCCGCCTCTTTAAAGGATTAAGAGAGAGTGAAAAAAAAGAGACAGAAAGGAAAAGCAAGGCAAAAACATTTTAAAAATTAAAGTTGACATTTTAAAATCTCTTAACAACAATTATGCAGGAATGAGATTGAACAGTTTAAATTGTTCCCTTTCTGGCCAGAGAGGTTGATTGCCATTGCGTTAACAATAATCACGTCGTTAAAGGGTACTTACGCTGTTAAGTTCCAGCCCTAACTTTCTGTGGCAAGTTTAACGAGCAATTAATGTTCAAATGCAGCAAGTTCTTAAAAATGATGGGGAGACTAAGGGCGAGATGCCGGTTAGTGCAAAGTAAATTGACCAGCAAGTTCTAGAGAATCACTGCGTATCTCTCCTTCCCCTGAACTTGCTGGCCGATTTGCGCATTAATGACAGCGTGCATCGTTAACACACCGTTATTTTCCCAGCAAGATTCGAATAGGAAGTGGAGTTTGGGCATAGCTGGGATTCAATCTCTCCTCTCACCCAATCAGATCGCAGCATTTTTGACTCAGTCTCTGCAGGCTTGCAGTGTTAAACCAGGAAGTGAAAGGTACAACATTTAAACAGTTAACATGGTACAAAGATGCAACATTTAAACTTGTTAAAACAGTTATAGGCAGTGAAAAAAAGAGTGGGTAAGAAATAATTGAATTAAATAAAAGAGACACTAGGGAAAAGTTAAAAAAAATATTTTTTTTAAATTTTTTTTTAATGACCAAAAACTATTAAAATAAGGAGTAATGAGACTCCACATTTTTAAAAGTTAATTTTTAGTTGTTTGGCAGTCATTAAGACTTACCGCGCTCTTAAAACTTAGTTTAGACTAAGTAGAATTAGATTTAGTTTAGACCAAGGAAAGTGGGATTAAGCTGGATAGCTCCTTATCGGCTGGCACGGACACGATGGGTCGAATGGCCTCCTTCTATGATTCTATGATAGATCTGTATTTTTAAGCCAACCTGTTTGGTGGCACAATTAGTTTGCTTATCTGACCAGCTGGAAAGTAGTTTGCCCTTTTTCAATGATTTCTCTGATTGCAGCGTGCGACGTCCCTCAAATTCGAAGCTGTCATATTGCCGGCTAACCACTAGGAGCAAGTTCCAGATTTCCGCGTTTCACTGCACATGTGCGAACGCCGGGACTTGTTCCTCATTTCGCCCCTCGAGCCTGCTCCGCCATTCAATGAGATCATGGCTGATCTGATTTTTACCTCAACTCCAGTTTCCCGCCTTTTCCCCATATCCTTTGACTCCCTTGCTGATCAAAAATTTGTCTAACTCAGCCTTGAATGTATTCAATGACTCAGCCTCCACAGCTTTTTGGGGTAAAGAATTCCAAAGATTCACGACTTTCTGGGAGAAGACCATTGCTAACATGTATAGTCACTGTTAACGAGTGAACAGGTTAGCAATGTTTACAGATGCTAACAATGGAGAAACGTATTAACAATGGATGCACATGTTGGGAGTGGTTACATGTGTTGTTAGGACCGGTTACTCATGTTGACATGGGGACACATGTTAACATGTAACCATTCCTAACTTGTTCATTCATTGGTAACACAGAGGATTGGAAAATGGCACGTGTGACTCCCATCTTCAAAAAAAGGAGAGGGTGAACCATTAAATTAGGGGCATGAGCTAATCAGAGACAGCCAGCAATTTTAGGAGTGGGAGGTCATTCTTGACTAATTTATTGGATTTCTTTGAGGAGAAGACAGACCTAGTTGATAGGGGAGAGACAGTGGATGTTATTTGCTTAGATTTCTGGAAAGCATTTGACACTGTCCCGTGTAATAGGCTACTTCATATGGTCCGAACCCATGGGATAGATGGGAATGTATTAAAATGGTTGGTTGGTAGAAAATGAATATTAGTGCATGGGCCGGTATCTGGTTGGCGGCCATTTACCTCTGAAGTGCTAGAAGATTTAGTGTTGGGGCTGCTGTTGTTTGTAATTTTTATAAATAATTTAGAGGAAGGAGTTGTGTCCAAAGTGTCCAAATTTTCAAATGAGAGTAAAATTGGGAGCAATGCAAAAAATGGACATCAATGTGCACAAATTCAAAAGGATCTTGACAAGCTCGATCAGTGGGCGGAGAAATGGCAGATGCAATTTAATACAGGAAAATGTAAGCTTATGAGATTTGACAGAGGTAAGGTTGATGTGGATCATGTGCTAATAGCAAATGTACTTGAGGTATTGGAGGAAGAGAGAGCTCTTGGGGTTTTGGTAGACAGGTCACTAAAACCATTAGTACAATGTTCCCTAGCTGTTAAAAAAAAAAGTGAACAAAATATTGGCCAAAATTTGAAGGAATCACGTATGACCAAAGATTAACTACCTTGGGTTTTTTCTCTCTCGAAAAGAGAAGGCCAACAGGGGATATGGTAGAAGTGCTTGAAATTATGAAGGGTTTGGAAAAATTGGATCTTATTAACCACAAGGAGGCCATATTTACAAATTAAGGATGACAAAAGAAAATAAAAAATGCAGGAGCAACCTTTTTACTAAAACGGTAAGTATGTAGAACAGATTCTGACACAGGTGGTGGATCAAGAAACCTTAATGCCTTCAGCTGTCTAGGCCCTAAGCTCTGAAATTCCCTTCTTAAACCTCTCTACCTCTCTCCTCCTTTAAGACGCTCCTTAAAACTTACCTTGGTCACCTGTCCTAATATCTCTTTATGTGGCTGGGTGTCAAATTTTGTTTGATAACCCTCCTGTGAAGCATCTTGTGACACTTTGCTATGTTAAAGTCGCTATATAAATGCAAGTTGTAGTAGTTGGTTGAACCTAATTGTAACAGCGCTCGTAAATGCCCACACTGTAGCAGTAAGTGGCAGATTTTTGTAATATTTTTCCAAGCTGTAAAAATTCTGACCCAGTGAAACACAAAAGAGAATGTGATAAAGGGCAGATTATTAATATTTAATGACAAAGCTTCCACTGCCCACATCTTTTTGACCACGTACTCCAATATCATAACAGTGACAACCGCCATTAGATCCGCAGCTGCCCGAAAAAGCCAGCGTGTTTAATGTGTTATAAACGACACCTTTGTAATTGACTTCAGTGGTAATGGGAAATTAGCACCATTTGCCCGATGTAGGTGGCTGCCCGTGATAAGCATGGCCATTGTAAGTGGTAGGGACTGTATTATGTTACTATGTAATCATTGTTAACACATGCAGTCATTCCTAACCTGTTTATTCTTTGTTAATACATATAACTGTTCCGAGCTTGTTCCTTCATAGTTAATACATGCTATCATTTCCAAACCTGTTCAATTGCTAAAATTTCCATCCACTGTTTAACAATGGTTACTTGTATTAATAATAGATGATCAAGGTAGGAATGGCAAACTGTTAAAATAATTATATGTATTTATCCATGTAACCATTACGAACGTTCATCCATTGTTAACATATTTGGCTATTATTAATGATTGCACAAACTAACGTATCCACCCAATGATAAATTAGAACTTTTCTTAAGGCGATTTTCCAGTTTCCTTGAATGTAATTTGACTTATTTATTTTGAGAGCTCCTCTATTCTCTGTGAGCTCAGGTAAACACCCAGATGTCCCTGGATACCTGTCAACCCAAGGCAAAAATTTGTGTAACAAACAAGTTCAAAATCATAGATATCTTATTAGACAGGTCAAGGATGATGTGGTTTATAGAAGATATGTTTAATGAGCATCCCATTGATGCATATAGTACTGCAACAGTGATTTCGCTCAAATGTAAGTGCAGTGCCAAAAAGTAATTTCAATAAAAATCTCATCCAGTGATTTGGTCCAAAGAGAATGATCTCACTTCCATAATTCATCAGCTGGTTGTTATAAAGTTCAGATGTGAGAATCACTTTTGAAAGGACATTAATGCATTGCAGAAGCTTCCGAGAAAAGAGACCAAAAATGATTATGGGACTCTAAACTCAAAATAATGAGAGTCCAACAGAATTGAACTTATTCTCATTGGAGAATGTAAGTCTCAGTGGGACATGATCCAGGTTTTTGAAATGCTGAAAGGCGTACAGAACGTGGATGTGAGCAGGCTATTTAACTTAAACAGAGATCACCGAATGAAAAGATGTGAATACAAAATTGACCAGCCTGAAGCCTGACTAAAGATTAGCAGAAATAAAAATAGGAAATGCTGGAAAAGCTCAGCAAGTGAGGCAGCATCTGTGGAGAAAGAAACAGAATTAATGGGCCCGATATTACCAGGGCGGCGGGTTCGCGGTGGGGGGTCGATTGGGCGCGTGGGTAACGCGCCCGGTGAAATCAGTCTGCCCCGCGCGCAATCGCAGGCTGATTGGATCCACTTATCTGTTGTTCCGGGTTCCCCGCTGCTGATCTGCGCGTCGGGCGGACTGCGCATGCGCAGTAAGGTCTGTCAGCTGGAGGAGCTCTATTTAAAGGGGCAGTCCTCCACTGACTGATGCTGCAACAAATAGGAAAAATTACAGCATGGAGCAGCCCAGGGGGAAGGCTGCTCCCAGTTTAATGATGCCTCACTCTAGCTCTTATTGGATGGGGTGAGGAGGAGGGGGAGGACAGAGAACTTCCCCCCCGGCGGGCGGGAGGAAGCGGCCTGCCTCTGCCACCAAGAAGGCCTGGCTCGAGGTGGCAGAGGAGGTCACCTGCACCACCAACATATCGCCCACCTGCATACAGTGCAGGAGGTGCTGTAATGACCTAAGTCGGTCAGCCAAAGTGAGTACACTTACTCATTCCCCTACACTCCTTCTGCCAAATCACCGCCCCCACCCCACATCTCCTTCTGCACAGCCAACACTACTCTGTCACATCACTCCTCACACCCACTCAAAGCTCATCCTCATCTTACCTGCACTTACTCACCTCACCAGTACTCATCCCGCCACTACCACTCAACCCAATCCTCATACAATCTCATGGCTCTATCTCATACTCACCCTCTCATGCATCTCTTTCACAGTCAGCCTCACTCAACCTGCCACTACCTGTGCTGCAGCCACAGGGCACGCATCACATATGTGCAGTAGGAAGCAGAAGGCAAACGTGTCGTGAGCATGAAGGGGATGCACAAGGGTGTTTGAGGGTTTGTCATGGTTTTTACTTATATTTAATTTCTGAGCAACTCACATTACATATTATATTGGCACCACTACTGTCACGTCTTTGCGAATCTTGTCTGGTTTGTGCAATAATGCCCTTTCCTGAGGATCACAATGAAGACCCACAACTGATGCCACCCATTGTGTCACTGCAGAGTGGGTGTAGGTGTATTTGCAGGGCACTTTTGTGCAGATGACTGAGAGACGTCGGCGATGTCCTCGGTGCCACCCTGGAAGGATGTGGAGGAGAAGTTGTTGAGGGCAGTGGTGACTTTGACAGCGACAGGTAAGAAGATGGTGCTCGGGCCAGCCGGGAGCAGCTCGGCATGAGGAGGCTGCAGATGTCCAGGACTACATGTCGAGTGACTCTGAGCCTCCGTGTGCACTGCTGCTCAGAGAGGTCCAGGAAGCTGAGCCTCGGTCTGTAGACCCTGTGGCGAGGGTAGTGCCCTCTGCGATGCATCTCTCTCTGCGTTTGCCCTCCCTCCTGCTGTGCAGGTGGATGTGTCACAGCACTGTGTTGTGGAGCTCCACGTGTCAGAGGTGGACGGCGTGGCTGGCGAGGCTGGTGATGATGTTCGCCCTCCGAGGAGGTCATGACTGCAGCTACTGCGGCCCCCATCCAGAAGATGTACATCTGAGGGGGTCCGCAAGATAGGTACATGTCTCTGGACCCCGGGGTAAGTGTGCAAGTTGGTGAATTTTGTTGTTAGAAGGAGGGTGGTGGAGGCCAAACTTTGTCCAAAGTGACAGAGTGGCCTCCTGCAATGAGTGAGGGTCTCCCCCCTCCCACCTGTCAAATGGACCTTTGCAGCTGCCACAGGCTGATGGCTGCAACATGTCCATTTGAACTGGGAGTGTTTCCCCCAGTACAGGAAACAGTCCCAGTTGTTTGTAAAATCCCAACCCTCCTAGAATATCACATTAATCAGGTCTGTAAACGGCCTGAAATACCAAAATAAATACTTTAAGTGGCACCCTGCCGGCTTTAATTGCCGGTGGGAGTCCCACATGCGGGGGCTGCGCGCGCATGTCAGCGCGTCAGTGGGGAACCCGGAAATGGGGCGGGTTGGAGCCGGGCTCCCGACCCGCCCCGGGAATCCCCGATTTTCGTCGCCCCCCCCCTCCAGGAACGCACCCGATCGCGGGTGCTAAAATCGAGCCCAATGTTTCAGGTCGATGACCTTTCGTCAGAACTTCGACCTGAAACCTTAACTCTGTTTCTTTCTCCACAGATGCTGCCTCACTTGCTGAGCTTCTCATTTCATTTCAGATTTTCAGCATCCGCAGTATTTTGCTAAAGATTAGCAGAATTCTTTTCTATTCATTGCATGTGTGGAACAGACTCCCATTAAAAACAGTTAAAATTTTGTCAATAAACAATAAACCCCTTTAAAAAAGAGCTGACAGATATGAGGTAAGAATAAGAGGAAAGCTGAATAAGTACACGAAGGAGAAAAGAATAGAAGGATATTATTGATACAGTGAGATGAAGTAAGGTGGGAGGAGGCTCATGTGGAGCACAAACACCGGCATAGACCTGTTGGGCCGAATGGCCTGTTTCTGTGATGTAAATACTATGTAATACTATGAATAGCATCTGAAAGTTAGAAAGAAAAGTACGAAGATGAACCAGTAAGGAACACAATGATTCCAGCCCTGTGCTGCTGGGACCATGAAAATGTCATGCGTGGTATGAAACTGATTGGGGTTGAATAATGTGGATCATACAGTTGAATGGTAACCTGTGGTTTTGTTTAATAGCTTTAGATGAGGGAGGAATTCCATAGAATATTATCTTCTCGGAATGTTTCCCTATTTCTAGTCACCTCCAGTGGGAGATTAAAGAATTTGGTGAGGGGGGTGGGGAATGCATGCAAATTACACCTTATCTGTTGGAAGGGCAAATGAGCCTTTCCGCTTCCTGTACTTCAGTAACTTCTGATGTTGACCTGCCAAACGTGCAGGGAATCCTGTTACTACAATATGATAAAATCTATTGCTGCGATGTGACCCTTCAGTTTTAGGAGTTTGATTGTCTCCCAACATGAAGGAAGGAGAAAGGAAGATATGGTGGTTCCTTTTCTGCTGCAAGAAAAGGAAAGGTTCTTTTATGAAGGCAAGGGATACTCCAAAGTTGAGGTCTGATTGGTGTGGTGGAACCACTTATAATTTGTGTCTGCACAGCACCCTAATTTGGGGATGAAGTGAAGAATTATCTGGAACACTTAGTTTACCTCAGTACAAGCAACTCAATGGCCCGGATTTTCCTCTGAGCAGCGAACGAGCGGCGCCCAGCACTCGTTAGAATTGGACATGTCCATAAAATTTTCTTGTTTTTTTTTCACAGCAAGTTCCTCTCAAGGGGCATTGAATCTAAAAGCTGCGCCTCTGCAGTGCAGGTGGGACCTGTGTGAATCGGGCAAGCAACTATCGATCCCCTTAATCAGTCAGATTAAAGCATCCAATGAGCAGCGAAGAGTTAGATATAAGAGTTAGATATAAAAGAGGCAGAAAGAAAAAGTGAAAAAAAAATTTTTTTTAAATGTCCAACAACAATTAAAATCTAAAGGAATGAGGCTCCACGCCTGTAAAAGTTAATTTTCAGTGCCAGAGAGGTTGTTTGGCACTCATTAAGACTTAACATGCCATTAACAGTGTACATAATCTTAAATAACTTGACATACCTTTTTTTAGCGAGATTAGTTTGTATCCGTCAGGTCAGTGCAGGAACTTCACGCATTTCCATTCATTTGACCAGTGAGTCAGTCGGCGAGATGTTATGCTCGCAGAGTTTACGGAGGAGCTGGGCATCTGGTAGAGCAACTTCCGGATTTCTGCATTTGACTGCACATGTGCGATTGCAGGAAGTTGCTGTACCAGATGCACAGAAATAACCATGAGCCCTGTTAGCCTCACCGTTATTTTCAGAGGAAAATCCGGCCCAAATCTTGCTGTTAGGTAGAATTTTTCTGCACCCTCAGCTCAAAATTTTTTTTGCAAATGTGCAAATCCAGCAAGTTCTTAAAAACAACGGGGAGGCTAAGAGCGCGATGCCATTTGTACGAAGCAAACTGCGAAGCGGCGTAAATCGACCAGCAAGTTCTGGCGATTTGCAACTCGCGCCGTGTCTCTTAATCCCCTGAACTTGCTGGCTGATTTGCACATTAATAACAGCGTATGTCATTGAGAAGCCGGTTTATTTTCAGCAAGATCTGTTGATTCAGGTTGTTTTGCCCATCTGTTTTTAAACAAAGAAAGTTTTTAAAACGTGTGGATTTTTTTGTGTTTGGGATGTGGGCGATGCTGGCAAGCCTATAAAGTAATATTGTGATGTATCCGTAGCACTAAATTGGATGTAGCGATGAAAAGTCGAACTTTGGCTTTGTCTTCTAACTCTGATGCTGTGGCTTTCGACCTCCCAGTGCTTTCTCCCACCATCTCACCCCATCAGCTCCATCTCGCCTTGCCTCATCTATATTAAAATCTTTTCTGTCCTCGCCTCCTGTATGACAGCATCCTTGGATTATTAAATTTATCTAAAATGCTTTTTCGTGGCCCCTCTCCTCACACTCTGTATTAACAATGTAACAATGCCCCTGGATAATTATCTCTCATTCCCTCTCTCAGCTCCAGGATCTCTCCTTACCCTTCATAATAGTGCCCCAGGATCATTCCTGCCATCTCTGCAGCTTATTCCTGGCATTCCTTCCAACTTCCTCTTTCCCGACCATTAACAATTCTGGCGTTTGTGCACAAAAATTAAACCAAATTAGAACTGCAATCAAAAGTTAACCTCGTCTGTAAACAACAACATAATCTGTTGTATTGTGTATCAGATCTGGAATATTTCAGTGCCTCTAAATAACTCTGAACTCGTAATTCTTTGTGTATCTCTTGTAAACAATTTTACAACACCAAGTTATAGTCCAACGATTTTATTTTTAATCCCACAAGCTTTCGGGGGCTTTCCCCTTCCTCAGGCTTCCACACTGCCTGAGGAAGGGGAAAGCCCCCGAAAGCTTGTGGGATTAAAAATAAAATCGTTGGACTATAACTTGGTGTTGTAAAATTGTTTACAATTGTTAACCCCAGTCCATCACCGGCATCTCCACATCATTTTGTGTATCTCAACAAAGAGTAACAGAAAGGCAGTAAAATCAGAATACAATGAGGAGATGGAAAATTATGAAGCAGAAAAAAAAATGATAAACTAATAGTACACATAAACAAATGGGGTATTAAATAAATATTGGAGCCGTACGAAAATGAAGAGGACAGAAAGAGAAATGAAGATAAGAGAATCATGACCAGGAGAGTGAGCAAGATAGGCAAGAAAAGAAAGCAGAAAGAGAAAGAAAGAACAAGTGAGACACGCATAAAAAGGGTGAAGTGGGGGAAAAAGGCCATTGGCACTCAAAACAGGAAAGGGAAAAATAGGACCCAGAGTGACAGGACTCGCTAAGGATTGACACTAACGCAGCTTAATTAGTGATTGCCTGTGAAGGATATGTTTATGGGATATAATAAGCTGATTATGGATGCCATATACATTTAATTTTATGATGTATCGTAAAATATGGTGAAATAACTTTGGAATAACCTTGTGAGAAATAAGAACTGTGGAACTCCATAATGTAATTATGCAAACATTTACTTTGTTGCTTGGAAGGTTTTGTCAAGTAGTCATCAATTTTATCACTTTAATGAGAATCTAAAAGGTTTGCGAGCGCTTAACATAGCTATACCAGAGAGATCATTTCTCCAAATACTGCCTCATATTTTAGAATTAAATACAGCAGCCAATTGGAGAAAAAAATACCAAACAGCAGGAACATATTTTAAAGATTTTGGCAGTGTGAACAAATAGCCACATTCTGAGCTTGGCTCTATTGGTGCACCACCTGCTAATTCAAATGTGTCAGCTAGCTATGGGGGTGCAAATGCGATTCACTCCCAGCACGAGCACAAAGTTACATCAAGTTACATCGAAAGTACAGCACAGAAACAGGCCATTCGGCCCAACTGGTCTATGCCGGCGTTTGCGCTCCACATGTGCCTCCTCCCTCCCTACTTCATTCAACCCTTCTATTCCTTTCTCCCTTATATGCTTATCTAGCTTTCCCTTAAATGTATCTATGCTATTTGCCTCAACTACTCCGTGTGGTAGCGAGTTCCACATTCAAACCACTCTCTGGGTGAAGAAGTTTCTCCTGAATTCCCTATTGGATTTATTAGTAACTATTTTATATTTATGACCTCTAGTTTTGGACTCCCCCACAAGTGGAAACTTTTTCTCTACGCTATCAAACCCTTTCATTATCTTAAAGACCTCAATCAGGTCTCCTCTCAGCCTTTTTTCTAGAGAGAAAAGCCCCAAGCTGTTCATCCTTGTGAGTCTTTTTTGCATCCTCTCCAATGCATCTATATCCTTTCTATAATATGGGGACCAGAACTGTGCAAAATACTCCAAGTGTGGTCTATCTAAGGTTCTATACAAGTTTAACGTAACTTCTTTGCCTTTCAATTCTATCCCTCTAGAAATGAACCCTAGTTCTTGATTTGTCTTTTTTATGGCTTTAATAATCTGCCTCGCTACTTTTAGTGATTTGTGTATCTGTACCCCTCGATCCCGTTGCTCCTCTATCCCATTTAGACTCTTATTATCCAGGTAGTACATGGTCTCCTTATTCTTTCTATCAAAATGCACCACCTCACACTTGTCTATATTGAAATTCATTTGCTAATTACAAGCCCATTCTTCACGTTTATTTATGTTTTCCTGCATTTTGTCGCAATCCTCCTCGATATTAACTGTACCCCCTAATTTGGTGCTGTCTGCAAATTTTGAAATTGTACTTCTGATTCCCGAATCCAAATTGTTAATGTAAATTGTGAACAACTGTGATCCCAGCACCTATCCCTGTGGAACACCACTTCCCACCTTTTGCCAGTTTGAGTATGTACCCTCAACCCCTACTCATTGTTTTCTGTTTTGTAGCCAACTTGCTATCCATTCTGCTACGGGACCCCTGACTCCACATGCTCTGACCTTAGTCATGAGTCTACAATGCGGAACCTTATCGAAGGTGAAAATCCAAATATATTACATCTACTGCATTACCCTTGTCTACTCTTTCTGTTACTTCTTCAAAGAATTCAATTAGGTTGGTCAAGAATGAATCATAGAAATAGAATTATAGAGTCATTCAAAATTTATGGCACAGAAGGAGGCTATTTGGCCTCATCCCACTTTCCAGCACTTGGTCCTTAGCCCTGTAGGCTACGGCCCTTCAGCTGGACATCCAGGTACTTTTTAAATGAGTTGAGGGTTTCTGCCTCTACCACCCTTTCAGGCAGTGAATTCCAGACCCCCACCACCCTCTGGGTGAAAATTGTTTTCCTCAGCTCCCCTCTAATCCTTCTACCAATCACTTCAAATCTATGCCCCTTGGTTATTGACCTCTCTGCTAAGGGAAATAGGTCCTTCCTATCCACTCTATCTAGGCCCCTCAAAATTTGTACACCTCAATTAAATAACCCCCCAACCTCCTCTATTCCAAGGAAAACAACCCCAGCCGATCCAATCTTTTCTCATAGCTAAAATTCTCCTGTCCTGGCAACATCCTCGTAAATCTCCTCTGTACCCTCTCTAGTGCAATCACATCTTTCCTTTAATGTGGTGACCAGAACTGTGCACAGCACCTCTTCCCGCTAACACAGAAATCCAGCTACCCCCTCTCGCCCGCAGGAGTGACCGGAAATAGAGGCGGGATAGGGTCAGGGTGGTGGTGAGGGGGGTGGGGGGGGCTGGAAATCGGGACTTGTGGCGGGGGGAGGGGCGGGTTTGGGAGATCGGGACTCGGGTAACAGCAGACGGGTTTGGGGGAGACGGTAACAGGACTGGGCGTCAGGGTGATTGTGGCTCGGGCAGGCGGAGAGGGGGACTGGGAGTTGGGGGACTTGGGGCTTGGGTGGAAAGAGGACTGGAGAATGGGGTGGGCATGGGGCCCAGCATTTCCTGCAGAGCCAGGAGCGGCAGCAGCAATGTGATGAGTGGGAGCGGTGCCGAGAGAGGAGCAGCCAGTAAAGGGCGAGTGACACCTGGGAACTTTACTCTGTGTAAATATTGAAAGATTACTATCACTGGTGGGCTAATAGCGAACAAGGGGAGGGGGACTGAGGATTCTCCATACATGCCCTGATTTTACATCACAAGCTCCAATACATGGAGGATCGAGATGCAGGGGGGCCGAGTATGGCACACAGTGGTGCCGTGGAGCTGGGAGGAGCCCTCCTGCTCCTCCAAGCTCGACCTGCTCCTCCCCGTTCGACCTGCTCCTCCCCGCTCCACCTGCTCCTCCCCGCTCCACCTGCTCCTCCCCATTCGACCTGCTCCTCCCTGCTCCGTCTGCTCCTCCCTGCTCCACCTGCTCCTCCCCGCTCCACTTGCTCCTCCCCGCTCCACCTGCTCCTCCCCGTTCGACCTGCTCCTCCCCGCTCCACCTGCTCCTTCACACTCTACATGCTCATCCCCGCTCCACCTGCTCCTCCCCGCTCCACCTGCTCCTTCACACTCTACATGCTCCTCCCCGCTCCACTTGCTCATCCCCGTTCTACCTGCTGCTCCCCGTTCTACCTGCTCCTTCACACTCTACCTGCTCCTCCCCGCTCCACTTGCTCATCCCCGTTCTACCTGCTGCTCCCCGTTCTACCTGCTCCTTCACACTCTACCTGCTCCTCCCCGCTCCACTTGCTCATCCCCGTTCTACCTGCTGCTCCCCGCTCCACCTGCTCCTTCACACTCTACCTGCTCCTCCCCGCTCCACTTGCTCCTCCCCGCTCCACTTGCTCATCCCCGTTCTACCTGCTCCTCCCCGCTCCACCTGCTCCTTCACACTCTACATGCTCCTCCCCGCTCCACTTGCTCCTCCCCGCTCCACTTGCTCCTCCCCGCTCCACCTGCTCCTCCCCGCTCCACAGAAAGAGAAGTTTAAAAAAAACTTTCCCTACCATTTCTGCGGCAGCCTCCAGTGATCTCTTCAAGGAACCCGCCGTTTAGGCCGGTGTAGAACTGGAAAAACTAGTCGGAGCTTGCACGGCGCATACTCATCTTAATTTTTCACGCATTTTACTGAAGGGTCCTGAAACAGGTGCAGGACCCTTCTTTGTATATTTAAATTGATCCAATGCTGATTGCAGGCAACCGCCAGGTACGCCTAAAAACATGAGGATCAAATGGGATTTAATGTGCTGACAGGGCAGATTAGGTGCAGGACCTCACACCCAGAAATTGGTACACATTGCCCCTGTTTTGTGCCCGAAGAATGGGCAAAACGCATCCCAATTTCTACCCCAGTGTGTCCAAATACCTTCTGCTGAAGGCAGACGCCAAGTGCCAGGATGCCAGATCAGGCCCACCATGTAAATTGAGTTTGACATCACTGATCTACCTGAATGGCGGAAGAGGCTCCAATGGGCTGAATGGCCGACACCTGTTCCTATGTTCTACCCACTGAGAGATGCCCCCTGGAGTCATTAACACATAGGAGGCAAACTTCCTAGCCTTTGCGAGGAGTTGCACCAGGGGCCCCTTGGGGCCTGCTGCAAGGGAAGAAAGAGGCAGCCATAGTGCTGCCTGTGGAAAAATAATTTTGTCATGTTACAATTTTACCTTTTCTCAGTGCAATCTTAATATAGCTACACCACAGCCAAGCCCCGTCCAGTTCACATCCAATGTTGTGCGCTTCAACTATTTCCAGCAGAGTTCACTCAGTAGCCTTCAGGGCAGGAACCATGCCTGATTTTCTTCCTTTGTAGGCCCAGGATCATTGCAGCCCTGCAACTGCTGCCCTTAGTAAGATCAGCCAACTTGGTATGTGGGATCTTCCTGGATTGCATGGTTCAATACCATACGGGGTGGTACATTTGGCCCAGTAAACTGTTCGGAAACTTCATGCAGACGAACAAATATTTTTGCCTTTGATTTTAGATGTGTTCAGTAATGTGTGTGACTTTTTGACCTGAGTGATACAAAGAGACACTGGCAGTGTCTTTAAAACAAAAATCTAATGTAATTCGCTGCAATTCTCTTAATTTTGCTCTGGAGAATAACAGTGACATTGTGTGTTTAATGGTTTCCTTTCCTTAGAGAATGAAAAAAATAGGAAGAGCAATTTTTGATTTCTATTAGTGCAGAGAGTGTTACAAAGAACCTGAGTGCAATTTAAACTGGTTACAGAAAATACATAATGAAACAGCAATTTAATACCAGAGGCACAATCAGCTATCTTCACTATTTCTTTAAACCAATCTCCTTCCTTTTTGCACCATGGAAACATTTTCTCTAAAGATAAGTTGCCTGTAATCTTTGACTTAAACATAACCCAGAGTGTGGCTTTCAACCATGCACACTTTATTATTTTAAATCCATTTGTGTTACATTGTCATTACCGGTCTTCTGCACAGCGTATTTGAATGGAATACAGATTTACTGTTGAGTTTCTTCATTGCTGCTGCTGCAGTTCAAGTGATCTTGAAGGAAGGAAGTCAAGGAAATGATAAAGCATCTCTTGAACATAAAAGATTAAGCGGTGATCTAATTGTGGTGTTTAAGATGATCAAAGGAATTGATAGGGTGGATAGAGAGAAACTATTTCCTCTGGTGAGGGGAGTCCAGAACAAGGGGGCATAACCTCAAAATTAGACCTAGGCCATTCAGGGGAGATGTCAGGAAGCATTTCTTCACACAAAGGATAGTGAAAATCTGGAACTCTCTCCCCCAAAAAGCTGTTGAGGCTGGGGGTCAATTGAAAATTTCAATACTGAGATTGATAGATTTTTGTTTGGCAAGGGTATTAAGGATGATGTGGAGATGCCGGTGATGGACTGGGGTGGACAAATGTAAGGAATCTTACAACACCAGGTTATAGTCCAACAGTTTTATTTGAAAATCACAAGCTTTCGGAGGCTTTCTTCTTCGTCAGGTGAGAGACTCACCTGACGAAGGAGAAAGCCTCCGAAAGCTTGTGATTTTCAAATAAAACTGTTGGACTATAACCTGGTGTTGTAAGATTCCTTACAAGGGTAATAAGGGTTATGGAAACAAAGCATGCAGATGGAGTTAACATACAGATCAGCCATGATCTAATTGAATGGCAGAACAGGCTCGAGGGGCTGAATGGCCTATTCCTGTTCCTGTGTTCTTGTGCATCTCACCAGAAAATAAGACATGATAGTGGATAATACGGAGAGCAGATCTTTTAGAAATGGATGTACAATGATAGGGGATTGAGGGTCTGTGGAAACAATGAGAGAACTGCATCCATGCAGAAACTTTATTTAGGTACAAGATCATTTCTAACCGGTAGACTGGTGAGGGCAATGGTTCCTCTGGGGAGTACAGCCAGAGCCAAGTCCAAGGCACCATGGGTGGCTCAGCTGTACAGGGGGGTAGAGGAAGATCAGGAAAGCAATAGTGATACGGGATTCAATAGTTAGAGGAACAGACATAATTCCAGGATGGTACGTTGCCTCCCTGGTGCCAGGGTCAAGGATGTCACTGAGCGGCTACAGAACATTCTGGAGGGGGAGGGTGAACAGCCAGAGGTCTTGGTCCATATCGTTACCAATGACATTGGCAGAAAGAGGGATGAGGTCCTGCAGGCAGATTTTAAGGAGCTAGGAAAGAGATTAACAAGCAGGACCTCAAAGGTAGTAATCTCCGGATTACTCCCAGTTCCACGTGCTAGTGAGGATAGAAATAGGAGGATAGTGCAGCTGAACGCGTGGCTGGAGAGATGATGCAGGAGGGAGGGCTTTAGATTCCTGGGAGTGGTTCTGGGGGAGATGGGACCTGTACAAGCCGGACGGGTTGCACCTCAACAGGGCCGGGACCAATATCCTCGTGGGGAAGTTTGCTCGTGCTGTTGGGGAGGGCTTAAACCGGCTCGGCAGGGGGATGGGAATCTGAGTGTAGATTCAGAAGGGAGAGTAGCAGAACTGGAAATGGAAGGCAGAAAATTAGTTTGGAAGGCAGAGGAAACAACGGTTAGAAAATAGACAACAAAGGAGTTTGGCAGTGCTTGATGGTAAATACCTCAATGCAAGGAGTCTAGTGATTAAGATGTGGAGATGCCGGTGATGGACTGGGGTTGACAATAGTAAACAATTTTACAACACCAAGTTATAGTCCAGCAATTTTATTTTAAATTCACAAGCTTTCGGAGGCTTCCTCCTTCCTCAGGTGAACGAAATGAAATCCTCGAAATGAAATCGCATTTATAATTCACAGAACAATGCTTGGTGAGTACAGACAGTTTTTTCAACTGCCCGTTGCCAAGGCAATCAGTGTGCAGACAGACAGGTGTTACCTGCAAGCTCTCAGAATATACAAATCACCAAAAAAAAAACAACAAACAAAAAAAAAAAACAGAGATAGAGAGGTAGAAACATAGAAAAGACAGCAACTGACCCGTTATATTAAAAACAGATAACATTTGTTCGCTGGTGGGGTAACGTGTAGCGTGACATGAACCCAAGATCCCGGTTGAGGCCGTCCTCATGGGTGCGGAACTTGGCTATCAATTTCTGCTCGGCGATTTTGCGTTGTCGTGTGTCTCGAAGGCCGCCTTGGAGTACGCTTACCCGAAGGTCGGTGGATGAATGTCCATGACTGCTGAAGTGTTCCCCGACTGGGAGGGAACCCTCCTGTTTGGCGATTGTTGCGCGGTGTCCGTTCATCCGTTGTCGCAGCGTCTGCATGGTCTCGCCAATGTACCATGCTCTGGGGCATCCTTTCCTGCAACGTATGAGGTAGACAACGTTGGCCGAGTCACAGGAGTATGAACCATGCACCTGGTGGGTGGTGATTAAGGCAGATGAGCTGCAGGCACAGATAGACATGTGGAAGTATGAAACATGTCTTAAAGAGGGGCAGCAATGGCAGCTCAACATTCCTGGTTACAGTGTTTTCAGACAAGATAGAAGAGGGGATAAAAAAAGGAGGGGGGTGGCAATATTGGTTAAAGAAACAATTACAGCTGTGAGGAGGGATGATATGTTGGAAGGATCATCAAATGAGGCCATATGTGTTGAGCTAAAGAACAAAAAATGGACTATCACACTGCTGGGAGTGTACGATAGACCCCCAAACAATCAGAGGGACACAGAAGAGCAAATATGTAGGCAAATTTCTGAGAAGTGCAAAAACAATATGGCAGTAATAGTAGGGGATTTCAACCACCCTAATAATAACTGGGATACAATCAGTGCAAAAGGTACAGAGGATGCAGAATTCTTAAAATGCACTCAGGAGAACTTTTTAGCTAGTATGTAGCAAGCCCAACAAGAGAGGGGGCAGTTCTGAACTTAGTTTCAGGGAATGAAGCTGGGCAGGTGGAAGGAATGTCAGTGGGAGAGCAATTTGGTGGTAGTGATCATAATTCAGTTAGATTTACCATTGCTATGGAAAAGGTCAAAGATGGAGCAGGATTAAATGTGCTACATTGGGGAAAGGCAAATTTTACTAAGTTGAGAAGTGATTGAGCATAAGTGGACTGGAAACAGCTACTTGAAGGTAAATAAGTGTCAGAGCAGTGGGAGGCATTCAAGGGGGAGATAGTGAAGGTTCAGAGTAAATACGTTCCCACAAAGAAAAAGTGTGGGACTCCCAATTCTAGAGCCCCCTGGATATCAAGGAGCATACAGGGTAAGATAAGGCAAAAAAAAGGGAAGCTTATGTTAGATACCGAGAGCTCAATACTGCAGAAGGCCTAGAAGTGTATAGAAAGTGCAGGACTGAAATTAAAAAGGAAATTAGGAAAGCAAAGAGAGGGCATGAAAGAATATTGGCAAATAAAATGAAGAAAAACCCAAAGGTTTTTTATAAATACATAAACAGCAAGAGGATAACTAAGGAAAAAATAGGGCCGATCAGAGACCAAAAAGGTAACCTGTTTGTGGAGGCGGAAGATGTGGGTATGGTTCTTAACTACAATGCCTGCATCTGTCTTCACAAAAGAGGGGGACGATGCAGGCATTGTAGTTAAGGAGGAGGAATGTGAAATATTGGATAGTGAGGGAGGAAATATTAAGGGTATTGGCATCTTTGAAGTAGATAAATCGCTGGGCCTGGATGAAATGTATCCTAGGCTGTTAAAAGAAGCAAGGGAGGAAATAGCAGAGGCTCTGACCATAATTTTCCAATCCTCCCTGGCTACAGGCGTGGTGCCAGAGGATTGGAGGACTGCTAACGTTGTACCCGTTGTTCAAAAAGGGAGAAAGGGATAGACCGAGTAATTACAGGCCAGTCAGTCTAACCTCGGTGGTGGGCAAATTATTGGAAAAATTCTGAGGGACGGTATTGATCATCGTTTAGAAAGGCACGGATTAATCAAGGACAGTCAGCATGGATTTGTTAAGGGAAGGTCGTGTCTCACTAATTTGATTGAATTTTTTGAGCAGATAACAAGGAGGGTCAATGAGGGTAACGCGTTTGATGTAGTCTACATGGACTTTAGCAAGGCTTTTAATAAGGTCCCACGTGGCAGACCGGTCAGACAAATAAAAGCCCATGGGATCCAAGGGAAAGTGGCAAGTTGTATCCAAAATAGGCTCAGTGGCAGGAAGCAAAGGGTAATGGTTGACGGGTGTTTATGAGACTGGAAGCCTGTTTCCAGTGGGGTTCCGCAGGGCTCAGTACTGGGTCCCTTGCTTTTTGTGGTATATATTAATCATTTAGACTTAAATGTAGGAGGCTTGATAAAGAAGCTTGCAGATGATACAAAAATTGGCCATGTGTTTGATAGTGAGGAGGAAAGCTGTAGACTGCAGGAAGATATCAATGGACTGGTCAGGTGGGCAGAAAAGTGGCAAATGGAATTCAATCCAGAGAAGTGTGAGGTAATTCATTTGGGAGGGCAGACAAGGCAAGGGAGTGCACAATAAATGGGAGGATACTGAGAGGTGTAGAGGAACAAAGGGACCTTAGAGTGCATATCCACAGATTCCTGAAGGTATCAGGACAAGTAGATAAGATGGTTAAGGAGGCATACGGGATACTTTCCTTTAATGGTCGAGGCATAGACTATAACAGCAGGGAGTTCATGCTAGAACTGTATAAAAGACTAGTTAGGCCCCAGCTTGAGTACTGCATTCAGTTCTGGTCACCACATTACAGGAAGGATGCGATTGCGCTAGAGAGGGTACAGAGGAGATTTACGAGGATGTTGCCAGGACTGGAGAATTTTAGCTGTGAGGAAAAATTGGATAGGCTGGTTTGTTTTCTTTGGAACAGAGAAGGCTGAGGGGAGATTTAATTGAGGTGTATAAAATTGTGAGGGGCCTCGATAGATTGGATAGGAAGGACCTATTTCCCTTAGCAGAGAGGTCAATAACCAGGGGGCATAAATTTAAAGTAATTGATAAAAGGATTAGTGGGGAGCTGAGGAGAAATGTTTTCACCCAGAGGGTTGTATGGGTCTGGAACTCACTGCCTGGTGGTAGAGACAGAAACCCTCATCACATTTAAAAAGTACTTGGATATGCACTTGAAGTGCCATAACCTACAAGGCTAAGGACCAAGTGCTGGAAAGTGGGATTCGACTGGATAGCTCTTTTTTGGCTGGCACAGACACGATGGGCCGAACGGCCTCCTTCCGTGATGTAAATTTCTATGATTCTTTGATTAAATTACTGATCCACATTAACCTTGTTAATAGAGCAAATCAGTCCTATTACACCAAGAAATTGGACACTGGGAGAAAACCTGATAACTACTTTGCTCTTATTAATAGTATTGGATGTTAGGGTATTAAATATTTTTTCCAACTATAATGGGATTTCCAATAGATCTAACATGACACAGCACAAATCATTGGGGTTATAAATATAAGGTAGTTACTCATAAATCCAATAAGGAATTCAGGAGCAACTTTTTTTCCCAGAGAGTGGTTAGAATGTGGAACTTGCGACCACAAGGAGTAGTTGAGGCGTCTAGCATAGATGCATTTAAGGAGAAGCTAGATAAACACATGAGGGAGAAAGGAATAGAAGGATTTGCTAATTGGGGTAGATGAAATAGTGTGGGAGGAGGCTTGTGTGGAGCTTAAACACCGGCATAGACCAGTTGGGCTGAATGGCACGTTTCTGTGCTGTGAATTCTATGTAAATCAGTTACTGAACGTGATAGTCCTTGCTATCATCAGCCTCTTCCTTTAAGTTCTTTGCTGTTGGCTTGGATTTGTGTGATGAATCTTTAATTATTTTTCTTTTACATAACCAGCGAGGTGTTGTTTAAGTTCTCACTGTGAGCCTCAACAGGACGCTGAAAGGAAAGACACAGGAGAATCAAAACCCAAAGCGCCTTTTTTGTAAATGTCACACCTGCAGCAGCCTTACCGTTAACTGATATACATGTCTATCTCCCAGAGGCAGTAAAGCTGAACTAGAAAAAAAATCTCGTCATTAAAAAAAACATTTTTTATTAATTCCATGCCAATCAGCCCTCAGGTTAATGACATTTGCTTAAGAGTCATAATCCAGGTTGAGCTTGAGGCATAATTAGTTGTGTGTTTAAACAACACTCCTTTATGGTTCATTGCTCCTAGCTAGAAAATGGAAGGGTTTCCTTAGGCTCATGTTTCATCAATGACCTTCCCTCCATCATAAGGTCAGAAATTGGGATGTTCGCTGATGATTGCACAGTGTTCAGTTCCACTCGCAACCCCTCAAATAATGAAGCAGTCCGAGCCCGTATGCAGCAAGACCTGGATAACATCCAGGTTTGGGCTCATAAGTGGCAAGTAACATTCGCGCCAGATAAGTGCCAGGCAATGACCATCTCCAACAAGGGAGAGTCTAACCTACTCCCCTTGACATTCAACGGCATTACCATCGCCGAATGCCCCACCATCAACATCCTGGGGGTCACCATTGACCAGAAACTTAACTGGACCAGCCATATAAATACTGTGGCTATGAGAGCAGGTCAGAGGCTGGGTATTCTGCGGCGAGTGACTCACCTCCTGACTCCCCAAAGCCTTTCCACCATCTACAAGGCACAAGTCAGAAGTGTGATGGAATACTCTCCACTTGCTTGGATGAGTGCAGCTCCATCAACACTCAAGAAGCTCGACACCATCCAAGATAAAGCAGCCCGCTTGATTGGCACCCCATCCACCACCCTAAACATTCACTCCCTTCACCACCGGCGCACTGTGGCTGCAGTGTGTACCATCCACAGGATGCACTGCAGCAACTCGCCAAGGATTCTTCGACAGCACCTCCCAAACCCGTGACCCCTACCACCTAGAAGGACACGAGCAGCAGGCACATGGGAACAACACCACCTGCACGTTCCCCTCCAAGTCACACACCATCCCGACTTGGAAATATATCGCCGTTCCTTCATCGTCGCTGGGTCAAAATCCTGGAATTCCCTTCCTAACAGCACTGTGGGAGAACCTTCACTACACGGACTGCAGCGGTTCAAGGAGATGGCGGCTCACCACCACCTTCTCAAGGGAATTAGAGATAGGCAATAAATGCTGGCCTTGCCATTGATGCCCACATTCCATGAATGAATAAAAAAAAATACCTCCCAGAAAACTGTGATGACAGCTGTTGGAATGTATTTTCTGGGGGGCTGGGTACACAAACATATGTTCATATATTCGGGGGTCATTATCTGTCTTGATTGTCTCACTCTCTCCCTATCTTCAAAAATACCTCTTTGACCGTGCATTCAGTCAGCTCCCCTAACTTTTCTACTAGTTCCTGCTCAGTGTCCATCACTCTTCTGTAAAGTTCCTTGGGACATTTACATGAAAGAAGCTTGATAAACGTAAGATGTTGTTGGTCTTGAAGATACATTCACAATTTCCTGCCACTCTATAACGAGGAAACAAATAGCAGGTGTTTAGAAGTTGGCAATACATGGCGTGCAATACTTTAGAATTTCACATTTTTTAAAAACTTGTTTCCTGTGATTAATTGCACTCAGTTCCCCTTTAAAATACAGGAGTGTCTGAAGCTATGAGAGAAATGTGTTGAAAATGTCAACACATTGGAAGCTAAGACTTTTCAGTTGGGTGCCACTTTTATAGGACTTTGCCCTTTAGAATAAGCGTATGTTGTCTCAATGTAATTAACCTGAAATCTTCAACAGTTGAGTGGGTGATCCCTAGAGGAATGGGATCATGACTAAGATCATTATCATAATTACCGATCGCATTTAGTTTTGCTCAAAAGCAATGAGAAAGAAATGGTGTGTTTGGGAATTAAGGTTCAGAGGAGGTCAACATTCAAAAGTTTCTATTCTCTGATATAATGTGCTGCAGATCCTATACATAAGAGCACTCTCAAGCAAATGGACACAGAATTAGTATAAGATTAATTAGGCAAGAAAGAAATAATAATTTCTAAGAACATAAAAAGCAAGGAACAAAAATGAAGGTTATTTCACCCATTAAGCCTGCTCCTTCTGCAATCATTTCTGTCAAGGACTTTACCCTATCCATTGAATCTTCTGAGGAAAAATCCTGCATAAAAGCGTAATGATCCCCAAAGACAATCAAGGAAACCTCTAAAATATCTATCCTCACATCTCCACTACTCAACCCTGCCCTGCTGCCCTTAACAGACAATAGTCTACTCCAGCCTCACCTCCCATGGAGTATTTGATCATCTCAGTCCATACGTATCTCTTCAATTTTCAATCCTATTCTAATTATATCCTTTTCCGGCTCTTTTTTGAAGAAGTTGACCATCTCAACCTCAGCTGGGATTCTGTTCCAAATTGCCAGTGCGCTTTGGAGAAAAGAAAATTATGCTAATCTCCAGTCTCACTTCATCTTTGTTCATTTTAAATAGGTGGCCCTTAGTTCTGAGCTCACGGTCCAAGTTAAATAGTCAGTTTGCGTCCATTGCCCCTACACATCTTGGAAACCTGCATCATGTCCACCTCTCAATTTCCTTTTCTGCAGTGAAAACAAGTACTGCTCTGCAATCCTCCCCTCATAGCTTACAGCCCTGCAGCATTATTCTAATTAAAAATAAGAATAATAGCATGGCAATTTTATTGCTAGATTTTAGTTGAGAATAAGAAGCATCAAATTACAAATAAGGACTGACAAGAACTGATGAAGCACCCCAGGCATTTTGGAGATCGTTCTTTGAATAGTCCGTTGGTTTTCGGGGCTGTCTCAGAGTTCTCGGAGATATTGTAGAGGGTTGAAATTATAAAGAGCACTTCCCTGTCTTTTCTTGACTGGTCTCTTATGATGGTAATAATTATTTTATGGCAGGCTTGTGTTTTTCAGCTTTTAGTAAGTATGATAGTGCAAAGACTACATGCCGCACAGGCAGAATCAAATCTGCAGGAAATTTAAAAACTGGATGGATGCTTTGCATCTTCTCTGCCTACTCATGGCCGAATCCAAAATTAATTCTGCATTGCACACAAATTTACTATCTGCTTCCAAATAATTTCACACAGTGGAAAATCAGGGTGAATTAGTCACTCTACATGTGGCATATCTGATACGTTGATAGGGTTAGATAAAGTAGGGTGGGAGGAGGCTCATGTGGAGTATCAACACGGCACAGACCAGTTGGGCCAAATGGCCTGTTTCTGTGCTGTAAATTCTATGTAATTCTGTGTAATATCTGTTCTTCCAGTTAATGCACAGGAACAGGTGTGACTGCTCCGCATCAAATGCGATACAAAAAACATATACATAGTATAAGCTGTATTAACAAAGCACATTCTTTAATGACATCTGGCACATATACAAGGTAAGTGGACTGAATACTGAGTGATAGGAGTGGGAGAATTCATGGTAAATTATTCAACATCAACACCCCTTCCGTGAGGGCGGTTTTCCACATCTTGCAACAAACTCATCTGTCCATCTGCCCTGTGTGTCTTCCTGTCCAATCCTGCTGCTGTCCACAGGCCTGGACAATGTTTTTCCCTGATTTTACCAAAAAAAGGTAGACGCAAGAATAAAGCCAGAAACATTGATTTACACTGACACCTACTTTCTTCTTGAAATGAATTAAGACAACAATTTAGCTCTAGCCCCCAGATGTCAGCTTTGAAACCCTTACCCTTCCTGCCCGACTGATGTCATCCTCAGCTCCCGCCCACCCCAGACCATATTTACCCCTCTCATGAAAAATTCATGTTCCCCTTCTGTTGTTCCTTTCACCACTTCTCTACTGCCCCCTCTAAGATCCGTTCTGCTAGCGGGAGTTAGTGTGACGGGGAAGGGCTATCCTGACATACTCAGTGTGAGTGAAAGAAATATATCACTTTCATCGGTGGTAAAAATACCAGGAAACCCCAAGCCTGCGACCTCCACTGGCAAGAAGGACAAGGGCAGTAGGTGCATAGGAACATCATCAACTCCAAAGTTCCCCTCCAAGTCGCACACCATCCTGACTTGGACATATATCGCTGTCCCTTCATCGACACTGGGTCAAAATCCTGGAACTCCCTACCTTACAGCACTGTGGGAGCATCTTTACCACACGGACTGCAGCGGTTCAAGAAGGCGGCTCACCACCACCTTCTCAAGGCTGAACAGGCTGGGGCTCTTTTCTCTAGAAAAGAGAAGGCTGAGGGGTGACCTAATAGAGATCTTTAAAATTAAGAAGGGGTTTGATAGAGTAGACATAGAGAAAATGTTTCCACTTGTGGGGGAGTTGAAAACTAGAGGACATAAGTATAAGATAGCCACTGATAAATCCAATCGGGAATTCAGAAGCAACTTCTTTATCCAGAGAGTGGTTAGAATGTGGAACTTGCTACCATTTGGAGCAGTTGAAATGACTAGCATAGATGCATTTAAGGGGAAGCTAGATGAACACATGAGGGAGAAAGGAATAGAAGGTTATGATGATAGTGTTAGATGAAGAGGGGTGGGAGGAGATTTCTGTGGAGTATAAACACCAGCTTATATAAGTTGGGTTGAATGGCTTATTTCTGTGCTGTAGACTCTATGGCCCAGATGTTTGTGGGAGGGCGCGGGGGAAGCTGCTAGGACCTCATTATCATTTTTTTCTTCCGTTTCCCGCCCGGCATCCAGCCAAATTGACAGCCTGGCCGGTTGCCAGGCGGGAAAGCCATCAGCAGGATGCCGCAACCGGGGACCTTTGGAGGCAGTCCTCAGCAACCAGGAGTGGGGAGGTCGGCCACGATCGCAGCGGAGGCAGGGAGAGAGGCTCCGATCAGCAGAGGGGAGGTCAAAGGCTTCCTTGAGGAGCTGGAAGGAAGCACACCTGCTCCTCCTGGCCCACAAGGAGTGCTGTAAAAGCCACTTGCCTTGTAGGGCTGGCAGCTCCCCCCTCCCGTTCACTGTTGGGTTTCCCAACCCCTGTAAAATTTAAATCGGGCTCCCTACTGTGGGAGCGTTCCCCGTTTTTCAATTTTAACCCTCCCCCTACCCTCTCCCTCCCATTGTGGAGGGAGGGTTAATATCTAGAATAGTGTAATTCTATGTAACTAGCGATGGGCAACAAATGCTGGCCTTGCTAGTAACTCCCATATCCAATGAACTTTCCCATAATATGCCATATCTTCCAGTGAAACTGAGCAGCGATAGTGGAAAATGGACGAGCGGGCAGCTGTAGTTGTGAAGCTTGGGGTTGTAAGCAGGAGGTTTGAGGAAGACATCAGAGGGGCAAGTGGGGTTTTCAACCTGATGGTGTTCAGGCAGTAATGGGGTGAAAGTGGTACCAGGAAGGCATGGGATGGGGCCATCAGGCAGTAATGGGATGAAAGTGGTACCGGGAAGGCATGGGATGGGGCCATCAGGCAGTAATGGGGTGAAAGTGGTACCGGGAAGGCATGGGATGGGGCCATCAGGCAGTAATGGGGTGAAAGTGGTACCAGGAAGGCATGGGATGGGGCCATCAGGCAGTAATGGGGTGAAAGTGGTACCAGGAAGGCATGGGATGGGGCCATCAGGCAGTAATGGGGTGAAAGTGGTACCGGGAAGGCATGGGATGGGGCCATCAGGCAGTAATGGGGTGAAAGTGGTACCGGGAAGGCATGGGATGGGGCCATCAGGCAGTAATGGGGTGAAAGTGGTACCGGGAAGGCATGGGATGGGGCCATCAGGCAGTAATGGGGTGAAAGTGGTACCGGGAAGGCATGGGATGGGGCCATCAGGCAGTAATGGGGTGAAAGTGGTACCGGGAAGGCATGGGATGGGGCCATCAGGCAGTAATGGGGTGAAAGTGGTACCGGGAAGGCATGGGATGGGGCCATCAGGCAGTAATGGGATGAAAGTGGTACCGGGAAGGCATGGGATGGGGCCATCAGGCAGTAATGGGGTGAAAGTGGTACCGGGAAGGCATGGGATGGGGCCATCAGGCAGTAATGGGGTGAAAGTGGTACCGGGAAGGCATGGGATGGGGCCATCAGGCAGTAATGGGGTGAAAGTGGTACCGGGAAGGCAGGAGAGGGTCCACCGAGGTGCTGAAGTGAAAAACAGAAGATTAGGGGAGAAGAAATTTCCAAGACCTTTTGTAACAGAGGGCCAGATATGGAGCAATTGGGGAGGCAGTGAATATGAGACATAAATTTCCAGGAGTGACCTCGGAGGCATGGAGCAGATGACGGGGGAAGGACAAATAGTCCATTCTGTCATCCTGTCAAGTTCAAATCATTTTGAAAGTATGGAAAATAATCAAATTATTCATTTTCTAGAGTAAAATATTACCTCAGAAAGAGTAATATGGCATGACAAAAGATTATTTGACAGCTACAATCATGTAATGAACTTCTCTGCTCTCTGCCTGTACTTGGTGCATGTAACAGCGAGGACTCTTTCGGATCAGCTGCTCTTTAATAGCCGCGGTTAGGTAATGTCATTTCATCATTTGTTTTATTTCGATTTACTGCACCTGCTCAGCTTTCCTTAACTTTAATGTATTCAAGAGCTTAAATCAACACAACTGAGTGATTCTTTTGAGTAGCTAATTTATATTTGACCGTCACTGGACAATTACGGGAAAATCTATTGTCATCTACAAAAATGTTTCAGTGGCATGTCTGCCCTATAGTATCATTTTGGGAAGTGGCATTTATGATCCTTAAGAAAATCACATCGCAATCCCTTCTAAGCATCTGTTGCTGCATTTATTTTTTAAGAATGCAGTCATCTAGATAGCAACATCTTAAAAATAAAAATGAGTGCCTGTCACTTCTAATGAGTGACAAGTGGCAGGTCTGATTTTGTCAGCTCTTATTTTACAAAATGGCAGTAAAGGATTCTGAATATTAATGTTGGGAGGGAAGGAATGCAATCAAAAATAACAAACAAGGACTGTTTAAATTTGTAGAGACTTAATCTGATCATTCAGAATGTTGCATTCATTCAAACCACAATCCACTCCTATCCCAACAAGTGAGCACCCAAATTCACCTCCTCACCCCCTTGAGAAGGTGGTGGTGAGTCCCTTCTTGAACCTCTGCAGTCCGTGTGGTGAAGGTGCTTCCACAGTGCTGTTAGGTAGGGAGTTCCAGGATTTTAACCCAGCGACGGTGGTATATGTCGAGATTAGGATGCCATGTGACTTGGAGGGGAACTTGGAAGTGATGGTGTTCCCATGCACTGAAGTAACACTAATGCGTTTGTAGTTGTCTGTGTCTGTTTTGTCATCCTTTTTGAGTATGGACACCATGTTAGCTGTATTCCAATCTTCTGGTATCTCCCCAATGTCCATTGACTAGCTCATATTGATTGTCAGTGCCTCACAAATCTCCTTCCTAATCTCTCTAAGAACTTTGGGCTAAGTACCATCTATCCCTAGGCATTTATTTGTTTCTCCTTACAACCTGCGAAGGAGTTCATTTTAATTCATATCAAAGTTTAGAATTATACCTTGATACCCTTTTTTGGTGAATGAATTCCCTTGTGAGTACTTTGAGGAAGTAATCATTGGGTTTGGGCCAGACTTTGCTGTAGCAGAGCAGCTAACGCCAGCTGCCGTTAGTTAGACATGCCCATGCACCCTTCAGCTCAAAACACTTTTACCCACAAAGTTGTTGAAAGTGTGAGCTAATAATGGCGCAGTGAGGGAAACAGGGGACGTGGGACCTGAGTGAACAGGGCAACCAACAGGGTTTAAGGATTGAGAAATAAACAGCAGAAGGACTGAGAAGGAAGGTGAATTAAAGGTGGTGAATTCAATATTAAATCAGGTACGTAAAGAGAGGAAACGAAAGACTGGATACAGAGAGAGAGAAAAAAAAGAGGCAGAAAGGAAAAGTTAGACATTTTTAAAATCTCCACCAAAAATTCAAAACCTGAAGGAATGAGACTCCACCCTTGTAATAGTTAATTTTCAGTGCCCGAGAGGTTAATTGGCAGTCATTAGCAATTGTCACATCGTTAAAAGGGTACAAATGCTACACCTACTAGCCTTAAATGTCTCCGGCAGGTTTCATTCATATCGACCAGGCAAATGCAGCAACTTCATGACAGTCGATGCATTTCAATGGTGAGCGAAATGCTGTTTTTGCGAAGTTAACGGCAGAGCGGCGCAACTCGGGCAGCAACTTTTGGATATTCACGTTTAACCGCGCATCTGCTCCTTACCTAAAGTTGTTGTACCATTTATGCCACGAGCAAATTGGCATAGGGTCAATAGGATCAAGGAGATGAATGTGTGGCTCAAAGATTTGTGTAGGAGAAGTTGGTTTCGATTTGTGGGGCACTGGCACCAGTACTGGGGAAAGAGAGAGCTGTTCTGTTGGGACCTGAACCATGCTGGCACCAGTGTTCTAGCAAATCAAATAACTAGGAAGGTAGATCGGGCTTTATACTAAATAAGGGGGGTGGGGGGGGGAGGGTCCCAGTGGAGAGAAATCTAGAATGCGAAACAGAAAAGACAAGGAAGCAGTACAGGAAAGCGATTGGGGTAAGGATAGCCAGACTGTGTCAGAAAGAGGCAGAGCGTACAAACAAAAGACGACAAATAGGGTCCGGGTAAGAAAAAATGGTAATAAGACAAATAGGGCCATAGTACAAAAAAATGTTAAGATGTCTAAAGATGTTAAAAAGACAAATCTAAAGGCACTGTATATGAATGCACGAAGCATTCGTAATAAGGAAGACAAATTAACAGCCCAAATAGATGTAAACGGATACGATATAATTGCATTTACAGAGACATGGCTGCAGGGTGACCAAGGCTGGGAGCTGAATATCCAAGGGTATTCGATATTTAGGAAGGACAGGCAAAAAGGAAAAAGGAGGTGGGGTGGCGTTGTTAGTAAAGGATGAAATAAGAGCAATAGCGAGAAAGGATATTGGCTCAGAAAATCAAGATGTAGAATCAGTCTGGGTGGAGTTAAGAAGCACCAAGGGGCAGAGAACACTGGTAGGAGTTGTCTATAGGCCTCCAAACAGTATTGGTAATGCAGGGGATGGGATCAAACAGGAAATTAGAGATACATGTAACAAGGGTACAACAGTAATCATGGGTGACTTTAATCTACATATAGACTGGTCAAACCAACTTAGCAATAATACTGTGGAGGATGAATTCCTGGAGTGTGTACGAGATGTTTTTTTAGACCAGTTCTTTGAGGAGCCAACTAGGGAACAGGCTATCCTAGATTGGGTATTGTGCAATGAGAAGGGGTTAATAAATAATCTTGTTGTACGGGGTCATTTAGGGAAGAGTGGCCATAACATGATAGAGTTCTTCATTAAGATGGAAAGTGAAGTACTCCAATCCGAAACTAGGGTCCTAAATCGAAACAAAGGAAACTACGAAGGTATGAGGAGTGAGTTGGCTATGAGGTTTGAGGTCACAATCAGATCAGCGATGATCTTATCAAACGGCAGAGCAGGCTTGAGGGGCTGAATGGCCTACTCCTGCACTTAATTCTTATGTTCGTATGATTGTATGTACGTACGATAGATTGGGGAGCTTCTTCAAAAGGTATGACAATGTATAGACAATGGCTAACATTTAAGGAACAAATGCGTGAATTGCAACAATTATACATTCCTTTCTGGCGCAAAAACACAAAAGGAAAATCGGCCCAACCATGGCTAACAAAAGAAATTAAGGATAGTATTAGATCCAAAGAGGAGTCGTATAAAGTTGCCAGAGAAAGTAGCAAGCCTGAGGATTGGGAGCAGTTTAGAATTCAGCAAAAAAGGACCAAGAGTTTGAATAAGAGGGGAAAAATAGAGTATGAGAGTAAATTAGCAAGGAACATAAAAGTGGACTGTAAAAGCTTCTACAAATATCTAAAAAGAAAAAGATTAGTGAAGACAAATGTAGGTCCCTTACAGACAGAAACGGGAGAATTTATAATGGGGAACAAGGAAATGGCAAAGCAATTAAACAAATACTTTGGTTCTGCCTTCACGGAAGAGGACACAAATAACTTCCCAGAAATGCTAGGGAACCAAGGGACGAGTGAGAAGGAGGAATTAAAGGAAATTGGAATAAGTAAAAAAAAAAATAGTGCTGGAGAAATTAATGGGACTGAAAGCCAATAAATCCCCAGGGCCTGATAATCTGCATCCCGGAGTAATAGAAGAGGTAGCCATGGAAATAGTGGATGCACTGGTTGTCATCTCCCAGAATTCTATAGATTATGGAACAGTTCCTGCAGATTGGAGGGTGGCAAATGTAACCTCACTATTTAAGAAAGGAGGGAGAGAGAAAACAGGGAACTACAAACCGGTTAGGCTAACATCAGTAGTAGGGAAAATGCTAGAGTCTATTATAAAGGATGTGATAACAGGACATTTAGAAAATATCAACGGGATTAGACAAAGTCAACATGGATTTATGAAAAGGAAATCGTGTTTGACAAATCTACTGGAGTTTTTTGAGGATGTAACTGGTAGAATAGATAAGAAACTGGTAGAATAGATAAGGGAGAACCAGTGAATATGGTCTGTTTGAATTTTCAGAAGGCCTTTGATAAAGTCCCACAAATGAGGTTAGTGTGCAAAATTAAAGCACATGGGATTGGTGGTAATATACTGGCATGGATTGAAAATTGGTTAACAGACAGAAAACAGAGAATAGGAATAAATTGTTTTTTTTCAGTATGGCAGGCAGTGACTAGGGATCAGTGCTTGGGCCCCAGCTGTTCACAATATATATCAATGATTTGGATGAGGGAATCAAATGTAATATTTCCAAGTTTGCTGATGACACAAAACTAGGTGGGGTTGTGAGTTGTGAGGAGGATGCAAAGTGGCTTCAAGATGATGTAGACAAGTTGAGTGAGTGGGCAAATACTTGGCAGATGCAGTATAATGTGGATAAATGTGACGTTATCCACTTCGGAAGGAAAAAAGAAAGGCAGAGTATTATTTAAATGGTGATAGATTGGGAAATGTTGATGTACATAGGGAGTTGGGTGTTCTTGTACACCAGTCACTGAAAGCAAATATGCAGGTGCAGCAAGCAGTTAGGAAGGCAAATGGTATGTTGGCCTTCATTGCAAGAGGATTTGAGTACAGGAGCAAGGATGTCTTACTGCAGTTATACAGGGCCTTGGTGAGTCCACACTTGGAGTATTGTGTGCAGTTTTGGTCTCCTTACCTAAGAAAGGATATACTTGCCATAGAGGGAGTGCAGCGAAGGTTCACCAGATGGTTCCTGGGATGGCAGGACTGTCGTATGAGGAGAGATTGGGTCGACTCGGCCTGTATTCACTTGAGTTTAGAAGAATGAGATGGGATCTCATTGAAATGTATAAAATTCTGACAGGGCTAGACAGACTGGATGCAGGGAGGATGTTTCCCCTGGATGGGGGGTCTCGAACATGGGGTCACAGTCTCAGGATACGGGGTAGGACATTTAGGACTGAGATGAGGAGAAATTTTTTCCCTCAGAGGGTGGTGAACCTGTGGAATTATCTACCACAGAAGGCTGTGGAGGCCAAGTCACTGAATATAATTAAGAAGGAGATAGATAGATTTCTAGATACAAAAGGCATCAAGGGGTCTGGGGAGAGAGCGGGAATATGGTATTGAGATAGAGGATCAGCCATGATCATATTGAATGGCGGAGCAGGCTCGAAGGGCCGAATGGCCTACTCCTACTCCTATTTTCTATGTTTCTATAATGGCGAGCACAATTAGCCTCACCGTTATTTTGACAGCAAATTCTGGCCCAATATTTACTGTCTTATGCTCATCAATTACAAGCATCATTTAATGTTCTCACCTCTTCGCTGACAGAACTCCTGCTCTTGAAGTGCTGAAAGAATGTTTTACTGTTACATTTTGCCTCTGCGGGAATCCTCTTTTTCTAGGTCTCCCTTTGCCTCTCTGATCACCCTTGTTTTTACTTGATCTTTTGTTCATCCTGTGATCCACTTTTCCTTTCTTGCCTTAGGATTTGTAGAGCTCATTTTTCCTTTATACTGTGCTTTATTTTGTTAATCCATTTGGGGGCACATTTGTTTACCCTGAGCTTATTGACCTTCGGTAACTGCTCATAGGAACAGGAAAAGGCCATTCAGCCCCTCGAACCTGTTCCGCCTTTCAATTAGATCGTGGCTGATCTCTATCTTAGCTCCATTTACCTGCCTTAGTTCCGAAACCCTTAATACCCTTGCTTAACGTAAACCTATCAATCTCAGTTTTGACATTTTCAATTGACCTAGCCTCAACAGCTTCTTGGGGGAGAGAGTTCCAGATTTCCACTACCCTTTGCGTGAAACTCATCCTGCATGTCCAGCACTATTCTGCTAAAGGTGTTCCATTTTATTCTACTGATATTTTAACAAACATGCTCCTCCAATCCATTTATTTCAATTCTTCCCGTATCACTTTGGATTTTGCCTTTTTTTAATTTATTAGCCTGGCTCCTGGTCTGTGGTATAATTATGACGCAGGCCACGTTTAACTTGATCATTCTGTTTTCCGCCAAAAAGTTCTTTATTGTGTAGAAATTCAATTTTAAACATTGAAATTTCTTCTTCCTTCAGTACTTGCATGGAACAATTGACTCAGTAGCATATACGTTTCCTGGTCCCAGATAATTAACCTGCTCTTCAGAGCCCTTCGTTGCAAAACACACTTCTGTGATGAATTTGTGGCACTTACTTCAATAGTGAATTTTCAGAGCGCCATTGTGCTGCATAATATTAGCAGCTGGTCAACCGTGGCTCAGTCGGTAGTCTCTGAACCTGAAGGTCGTGGATTCAAGTTCCACTCCAGAAACTTGAGCACAAATTCTCGGCTGACACACCAGTACAGTCCTGAGGGAGTGCTGCACTGTCAGAGGTGCTGCCTTTCGGATAAGACATGAAACCGGGGCCCCGTCTGCCCTCTCAGATGGACGAAAAAGATCCCATGGCAGTATTCGAAAAACAGCAGAGGAGTTCTCCCCGATGTCCTGACCAATATTTATCCCTCAACCAACATTGCTAAAACAGATTATCTGGTCATTATGACACTGCTGTTTTTATGGGACCTTGCGGTGCGCAAATTAACTGCCTTGTTTCCTACATTACAACAATGACCACACTTCAAAAAGTACTTAATTGGCTGTAAAGCGCTTTGGGACGTGCTGAGGTCATGAAAGGCACTATATCAATGCAAGTCTTTCTTTCTTCTTCTTTCACCTCGTGTGTTATGCTGATATTACCTGACAGAAAAGCAATACCAATAGGACTTGGTACAGGTTAATCTCAACTCCTGGATAACTCCCAAATCTAGTGCCCTCTAGAGAAAGTTAGAAAATTGTAGCTTTATATTTCACTGCTAACAGTTTATCGTTATAGCTGAAACTTACTTTGCAGATTCAACTCCGGACTCCTGTACTTTCAAGGGCAAGTCCTCAGACAGTAACTGCCTCTTTAACTGAGAATCATGATTCTGCTGAATAAAGTGCTATCTAATTTATCAAAATAGTACTGACTTTCAATCCACATAATTGGAATTACACAGCCCAGCAGCAGTTAACACATAATAAATAATGTCGGCATTCAATTGAGGGTCTGAAGGCTCCTCTCTTGTTCCTCATACATTCCAAATAAGCAGCCCTGTATGTTCTTCCTGCTCCCTATAGCCCTATACTGATATGAAGACTTACTGGACTGTCTATTACTCCTTGGCTGCATATAGTATGGAGATAATTGGGTAATTCCACCGCCAATCACGCCTGAAGACCACACTGCTGTGAGTGACTGGGATTTATTTTACGTACATTATTTGTATTACGTAACTATCCTCCACTCACTGCATTTTGCTGAAGAAATAATCCTGCTTTTATCAGGAGAATGTGCTGCAGTTTCAGTCATGAGTTCTGTTTGCTGTAGTTTGTAGAGACTCTTTTTAAATAGACCCTGTAGACTGTTTGCTGTTTGAACAGACTCTGCTGTAAAATACACTGTTTGCTGTGAGTCCTACCTTTGCTGTAAGTTCCATCCTGCCTCCAACTCATTAGCTTTCACAGTGGTGTCAATAGACACTCTACTAATTTCTTTCCCAACTATGAAACTCCTTAACCTCTCCCATTTTCCCTACCTTCTACAATTAGGCTTTTAAAAATCCTAGCTGAGTGTCATTTGACATCTGGTTCTTCATCATTTCACCAACTATTTTCAAGCTTGTCTTATACAGTGGCACTTGGCCATTCATCTAATTTTCTCAACATCAAAAAGCACACACGCTTTGAGAGCAACTTTTTAGCAGTTTCAATTTTTATACTATAAAGTAGATTTTGCAAAATTTATCAATCAGAGTATTAACTGAAAAATGGAAATTGTTATGCTTATGCCATGCTTTTTATTTTGGTGCACGTTGCTAATCCAGATTCCAGATACTTTAATTGACTGTGCGTCAAGTACCAAACTTAACATATTTAACATTAAATGCCATCTTTTCAATGAGGCAGGACATGGAACTTTCAGGATCTGACTATCATAAGGTCCTTAGGTTTTTTTAAAATTCATTCTCGGGATATGGACGTCGCTGGCGAGGCCGGCATTTATTTCACATCCCTAGTTGCCTCGAGAAGCTGGTGGTGGACCTTCTTGAATTGCTGCAGTCCGTGTGGTGAAGGTACTCCCATAATGCTGTTTGGTAGGGAGTACCAGGACTTTGACCAAGCATCAATGAAGGAACGAAGATATATATCCAAGTTGGGATGGTGTGTGACTTGGAGGGGAACTTGGACATGATGGCCTTTCCATGCACCTGCTGCCTTTGTCCTTCTAGATGGTCG
Organism: Heptranchias perlo; assembly: GCF_035084215.1. Taxonomy (NCBI): domain Eukaryota; kingdom Metazoa; phylum Chordata; class Chondrichthyes; order Hexanchiformes; family Hexanchidae; genus Heptranchias; species Heptranchias perlo. The sequence goes on along the minus strand of NC_090326.1, from coordinate 151,975,997 downwards.
AGGTCGTGGGTTTGGGAGGTGCTGTCGAAGAAGCCTTGGTGAATTGCTACAGTGTACCATGTAGATAGTACACACTGCAGGCACAGTGTGCCGGTGGTGGAGGGTGTGGATGTGTAAGGTGGTGGATGAGCTGCCAATCAAGTGGACTGCTTTGTCCTGTATGGTGTCGAGCTTCTTGAGTGTTGTTGCAGCTGCATCCATCCTGGCAAGTGGAGAGTATTCCATCACACTCCTATAGTTCTCTCCCATTTTAAAATTATTTCATCACTTCTTTTAGCTCACTTAGTGCTACTTATCAAGTCCTGGTCAAGAGGCAACGTGTTGCAAGGGCTTTACCAATGAACCTCTTATAATAGTTAGCTGGAAATACTCAACAGTCAACTGGGGTGACTAAGCCTCTATGGGCTATAAATCGGGCCGTGTAGCGCCCGTTTTGTAGGTGCTACGCGGCCTCCTAAGGACTCAAAATGGCCTCTGAAATCCGCGCTTACGCTTCTAGCGTGACGTGCGCCTGGCGCATCTTGGTAAAGGCATTTGCGCACACGCAGATAACGAACGCCGGCAGCATGTAAAGTAGGGAGAATATGTGGTAGATCAGTGTGCAACATTGATTTAAAGGGACAGATTTTGGAACTCAACGATCCAGCCAATGCACTGGTTTAATCGTGCACTGCTGAACAGGTGATAGACAGCCTGGAGGATCCCCCCACCAGCGCTATTTAAAGGAATCATGCCGGTGTTGCAGGTTAGTTGCTGGAATATTGCTTCTGGCTGGTGATGCAATTGTACATGTTTGTTGGAGCTTCCTATACTTGGAGAAAGTTACAATATTGTATAGAGAGTGGTCTGGCAGGTCCTGCATTACTGTTGGTGGCATTTAAAACAGTGTGCTGAACAAGGTTTCTGCCAACCATGGGTGGCCTGCTAGGGCTCCCGCTGGGCACTGAACACAACTGGGAGCAGGAGCATGTAGCGAGGCCACGCAGAGCAGGTTAAGCTGTGAGGAGAGGGAGGAAGAGGAGGAGCCGCAGGGCAGTGAGCAGGAGGCTATAGCCAATGAGGGCCTTCGGGGAACAATTCTCTTACCGCAACATGAGCAAAGATCAGTGCATCAGACAGCTGTGGTTCACGAAAGAGGTCATAAAGGAGATATGTCAACTGCTTTGATAAGGATTTGTTAAGGGAAGGTCATGTCTGACAAACTTGATTGAATCTTTTGAGGAGGCAACAAGGAAGGTTGATGAGGGTAGCGCGTTTGATGTAGTCTACATGGATTTTTGGGACCTTGTCAAAATTGGCTCAGTGGTATGAAGCAAAGGGTAATGGTCGACAGGTGTTTTTGTGACTGGAAGGCTGTTTCCAGTGGAGTTCCACAGGTCTCAGTACTAGGTCCCTTGCTTTTTGTGGTATATATCAATAATTTAAACTTAAATATAGGGGACATAATTAAGAAATTTGCAGATGACACAAAAATTGGCCGTATGGTTGATAGTGAGGAAGAAAGCTGTAGACTGAAGGAAGATATCAATGGACTGGACAGATTGGCAGAAAAGTGGCAAATGGAATTCAATCCGGAGAAGTGTGAGGTAATGCATTTGGGAGGTCAAACAAGGCAGGGGAGTACACAATAAATGGGAGGATACTGAGAAGTGTAGAAGAACAGGGGGACCTTGGAGTGCATGTCCACAGATCCCTGAAGGTAGCAGGACAGGTAGATAAGGTGGTTAAAAAGGCATAAGGGATACTTTCCTTTATTAGCCAAGGCATAGAATATAAGAGCAGGGAGGTAAAGCTGAAACTGTATAAAACACTAGTTGGGCCACAGCTAGAGTACTATGTACAGTTCCAGTCATCACATTACAGGAAAGATGTGATTGCATTAGAGAGGGTATAGAGGACATTTACGAGGCTATTGCCAGGACTGGAGAATTTTAGCTATGAGGAAAGATTGGATAGGCTGGGGTTGTTTTCTTTGGAACAGAGGAGGTTGAGGGGGGATTTAATTGTGGTATATAAAATTATGAGGGACCTAAAAAGAGTGGATAGGATGGACCTATTTTCCCCTAGCAGAGAGGTCAATAATCAGGGGACATAGATTTAAAGTAATTAGTAGAAGGATTGGAGGGGAGCTGAGGAGAAATGTTTTCACCCAGAGGGTGGTGGGGGTCTGGAACATGCTGCCTGAAAGGGTGGTAGAGGCAGAAACTGTCACCGTATTTGAAAAGTACTTGGATGTGCACTTGAAGTGCCGTAACCTACAAGGCTACGGACCAAGAGCGGGAAAGTGGGATTAGGCTGGATAGCTCTTTTTTGGCCGGCCCAGACATGATGGGCCGAATGGCCTCCTTCTGTGCCCTAAATCTATGATTCTATGCTGCAGTCACAACTGCAGCTTCAGAGCAGGGTAAGAACAGCATTTCCTGTGGCTATAAAGGTAACTGTGGCGCTGAAAGTTTACAGCTCTGGATCCTTTCAGGTCGCTGCTGGCGATATGTGCAATATCTCGCAGTTTGTAGTGCAATGTTGCATAAGGGAGGTCACTGAGGCACCGTATGAGCTACGCAACAGATTCATAATGTTCCCTCTTGACAGAGCAGCAGAATGAGCGAGCACGAGGGTTTGCTCGCATTGCAGGCTTCCCCATGGTGCAGGGTGCCATTGACTGCACACATATAGCCGTGCGTGCTCCACATCTCAATTCGGCCATCTTCATGAACAGAAAGGGGTTCCACTCCCTCAGTGTGATGCTGGTGTGCGACCACACGCAGCGCCTCATGCAGGTCAATGCCCGCTACCCTGGCAGCAATCATGACGCCTTCATTATGCGGCAGTCCAACGTCCTGTCTATCTTTCAACCGGCAAGGCAAGTCAAAGGCTGGCTGCTGGCTGACATGGGCTATCCCCTCATGAGGCAGCTCATGACTCCGGTAAGGAATGCACGCACACATGCAGAGCAGGCCTACAATGAGAGCCATGTGGCCACACAAAACGTCATCCAGCACACACCATAGGTGTCCTAAAGCAATGCTTCTGCTTCCTGGGCTGTTCTGGAGGAGCCCTGCAGTACTCAGCTGAGCAGGTGTCAAGATTCATCGTCGTATGCTGCATGCTGCACAACCTCGCCCTTATGAGAGGACAGCCCTTGCCACCGCCTATCCGGCTAGACCCTGAGCTAGAGGCAGAGGAAGTGGAGGAGGAGGAGATGGAGGAGGAAGTGCAACAGGACATGAAGGAAGAGGAAGGGAGGTTACAATGTAGACAGGCCTTTTCTGCCAGGGCTCTCCGTGATCAGATTATTAATGAGCGATACCAGTAACCTCAACACCTCCCCATTCACCAACATTCCCACACTCCTTACCTTTCCACTCCCACATGACCAACAATTCGTCCTCTTTATGATTACACATTGCTTCCTCCTCCAGCTCATCGCAGAAATGAAAATCACCATCAACTGCAATATTATATACAAATTTATAAACCAACACATGAAATCATTTATACATCGTTTCACTATTCACCCTTGTGCATTCCCTTAGTGCCTGTCCTTTTCCTTTCCTAGTGCTCCTACGAGATGCATCCTCAGTGGCTGGAGCATAGGTGGTGGAAGTATGCTGACCCTCAATTGAGGAGCGTGCAGATGGCCGTGGAGGACGACCACGAGCAGCTCTGGGCCTGGAGGGCCCGGCTTCAGACTGCACCATCTCGGCTTGGGCTTCAGCAGCCTGGCCTGGCAGACTGATAGGCAGCAGCAAGAGCAGTGGCGGAGTGGCAGGGGTGGGAGCAGAAATGCTGTCACCCTGAGAGAGGACAGGAGGTTCGTCTTCCATGCTGCTACTGCCACTCTCCCGGGGCATTGCCTCAGCACTCCTGGGGATCAGCTGGAGAACAGATTGCTGGACTGCTGCGACCGCCCCGGAAGCCCCGTTCCGCAGTGGTACCCGGAGCAAGGATAGCAGCAGTCTGAGCTTCCAAAGCAGCAGTCTGAGCTCCAAATGAAGCGTGCAGACCTTTGATGGCATCTGTTTGTGCTGCAATGGAAGCTGTGACATCGGTTATCAGACGCTGCATCATGGTGGGTTCCACAGGTGTGCTGATGGAGATGACCACCCGTTCCATGTTGGAAAGGATGGGCTCCAAGCTCTGCGCATAGCCCTGTGCCAAGTTGGAGTTGGACCCCTCCATGCCCTTGATATTGTGCGCAGGCTTTCTAGCAGGCTTTTTAGTGCATCAAGCCTTTGGTTGTGTACACCCATCTGTAGCCTGGCTCATCGAAGTCATCATCTGACTCCTCGGCAGCAGAACTCATGTGCGACATCACCTTCTGGAGATCTAGCACCTGTGATATCCGTTCCCCCCACCCTGGCTCCTGCGCACTTGTGCCCGGTGTCTCACCACATGTAGATCCCTCCTCCAACCTTGCCTCTAAAGGACATGCAGTGTCATATCTGAGCTGGTGGATGCGAGTGTCAGATCATGTGATGGTGGGGCTTCATTATCACTGTCCTCCTCCTCCTCCACCTCGGACGGTGCCGGCTCCAGTTCTTGGGTATCTGCAATGACAAAGGGAGATGGGTTGAGTTGTGGAGCGGGGAGAGGAGAAAGTAAGACGTGCTTGCTGACACCATCCGCAGCACGTGAATCAGGAAAGATTGTGGGATGAGGGAGATGTGGGAAATGAGAAGGAGGATTAGGTATGCAGAGACCCTCATCATCGATACCTTCAGCGCCACCAGTGGCCACAGCCGCAGTGACGGCCCGCCCAATGATCCCCAGCACTGTCTCCTCCATGGGGGTGAGGACGTGTAGGCGTGCCTGTCCTCCGTCCATTCTTTCCTGCTGCTGGCTGTTATGCGCCACCTTCTCCTGCAAAACAGAGGGAAGTATGTCAGTGAGTGTCCTGCTAGATATTTGGGTGATGTGCCTGTCATAGTTGAATAACTGCCAGTGCGTGTGTGACCTGTGAGTTGTGGGTGTGTGGATTGCAAGAGTGGTTCTACGTGAGGGTGAGATGCAGCATTCAAAGTGCAGCATTGCGTATGGATGAGAAGTGTTTGTTGGTGGGTGGGTGACGGAGGGTGTTGTGCATGGAGCAGTAGTGCAGCTGGTAGGATGCGCCACTTGACACTTGAATTCACTCACCTTGACCACTCGTGTCAAATCATTGAACTGTTTCCTGCACTGGATCCACATGCTTGGTGCAATGCTCCTGGCATTCACTTCCAGGGCCGCTTCCTCCCACTGCCTCCGCAGCTGGTGTGCGGTGAATCTTGTGCCATCCTGCGGATACAGGATGGCCCTCCTCTACCAAGCCCTCCAGTGCGTCATCGGAGAACCTCGTTGCACTATCTCTTGCAGGTCCAGCCATTACACTTTTCTTCCACCACCGATTGCGTGGACAGTGCACCTCCCCTTTAAGAGGTGCAAGCTGCCTTTAAGTGGTGCTGGCCATGCCCCATATCGGGCCCCCTGCTAGTGTGTGCAGCCACTCAACAGCGCAGGAAGTGATGGCTGCGTGCAGAAATCATGGAGATGATCCTGCAGCACGAATCTCACGTGCTGCCTGCATCTCAATGACCAGGCGCAGGTTAATCGCGCACCGCGACCCCCGCGCCCGGATTAGGGGGGTTATCGAATTTAACTCCCCGTGTTTCCTGCCTCTGATGTTGGAGGCAAGGATTTATGGATGGGATGATGTTTATAGAGCAGATCATATTGTGCTTTGATTGATGTCTGGCGAGAGTGATGCATCACAGACAGAGGTAGCAAGGCTGGAATTTTTTTTTGAGTTGCATCTGACGGCACCTCATTTTGCTGAAGTCATCAAAAACAAGGCTGCTCCTCTGCCCTTTAACATTAACTGTTCTGAATCGTCACCTCCACTTGGCACCTCTGCCCTTTAACATTAACTGTTGTAAATCGTCACCTCCACTTGGCACCTCTGCCCTTTAACATTAACTGTTGTGAATCGTCATCTCCACTTGGCACCTCTGCCCTTTAACATTAACTGTTGTAAATCGTCATCTCCACTTGGCACCTCTGCCCTTTAACATTAACTGTTGTAAATCGTCATCTCCACTTGGCACCTCTGCCCTTTAACATTAACTGTTGTGAATCGTCATCTCCACTTGGCACCTCTGCCCTTTAACATTAACTGTTGTAAATCGTCATCTCCACTTGGCACCTCTGCCCTTTAACATTAACTGTTGTAAATCGTCATCTCCACTTGGCACCTCTGCCCTTTAACATTAACTGTTATAAATCGTCATCTCCACTTGGCACCTCTGCCCTTTAACATTAACTATTGTAAATCATCACCTCCACTTGGCACCTCTGCCCTTTAACATTAACTGTTATAAATCGTCATCTCCACTTGGCACCTCTGCCCTTTAACATTAACTATTGTAAATCATCACCTCCACTTGGCACCTCTGCCCTTTAACATTAACTGTTATAAATCGTCACCTCCACTTGGCACCTCTGCCCTTTAACATTAACTTGTAAATCGTCATCTCCACTTGGCACCTCTGCCCTTTAACATTAACTGTTGTAAATCGTCACCTCCACTTAGCACCTCTGCCCTTTAACATTAACTGTTGTAAATCGTCACCTCCACTTGGCACCTCTGCCCTTTAACATTAACTGTTGTAAATCGTCACCTCCACTTGGCACCTCTGCCCTTTAACATTAACTATTGTAAATCGTCACCTCCATTTGGCACCTCTGCCCTTTAACATTAACTGTTGTAAATCGTCATCTCCACTTGGCACCTCTGCCCTTTAACATTAACTATTGTAAATTGTCATCTCCACTTGGCACCTCTGCCCTTTAACATTAACTGTTGTAAATTGTCATCTCCACTTGGCACCTCTGCCCTTTAACATTAACTGTTGTAAATCGTCACCTCCACTTGGCACCTCTGCCCTTTAACATTAACTGTTGTAAATCGTCATCTCCACTTGGCACCTCTGCCCTTTAACATTAACTGTTGTAAATCGTCATCTCCACTTGGCACCTCTGCCCTTTAACATTAACTGTTGTAAATCGTCATCTCCACTTGGCACCTCTGTCCTTTAACATTAACTATTGTAAATCGTCACCTCCACTTGGCACCTCTGCCCTTTAACTGTTGTAAACCCAGACAAATGACATCATCAGAAGTGAAGCGACGAACCAGTCATGCTCATTAACTTTTCATGTGCCTATTAAAAGTATACAAATGATATGTCGTCACTCTGTGACAGCCTGGCTTGTAGCCCAATACATTATTGACAGAAAATCCATTTTGACAAGAGAAAATGCATCACTTGAATAGATCAGCAGAATAGAGAGCATACACAAGGCACTTAATAGTCTGTAATACAATCCCCTCTATTTACAAATAAACCCCAAGACATCAACTTCCAGCATTAAATTAGTTTTACCTTAATATTTATGCATTTACCAGTTTTTATTGTCAGAATGAAGGGAGAATTTACAGATGGCAGACCATTCAAATGAATTAATATGTGATTCACTAAGGAACAAGCAGTAAAATATGCATCTGGTTTGAATCTCTGATAATACTCATTGGCATACATTAAATAGAGCCAAATGTAAAAAAAAATAATGATCCCTTTAACAATTCAAAACTCCAACATGTTAATTAAGAATCTCTGTGAGCTGTCTGGCTAGGTTTTGTTTTGTTCCTCGGGTTATTACCAGAAGGTCATTAGCTTCTTTCATCCCTGATCCAGCCTGGACTGAAGGGATGTAAGCCTTGTCTCCCTGTTGACTATAAGGATGCTATGGAAAGAGTTATGACCATCTCAAACCATAGCGGACATACACACACAGCACATAACTGCTTCTTATTTGGCACTAGAAATTGTCACTCTTATTCCAAGGATGAGTGGAATGTAAAATGGAAATGCCTCAGTGTTGCAGTAGGGGATGCTTTTGACGTTGGCACGTTGTTGAGACGAATAGGAGGTGGTTTACTAATTCGAGAGCCAATGCAACACAAATTTAAAAGTTTTAGCACTCTTCTTCCCTCAAAAAAAGTTTAAGACCTGTATAAGAGAAAAGTTGAAGGAACATTTAAAGGCTCGTGGAAATAGATATCAGCAATAAGTTGCACCACATTCCTTCAGCTGGGAGGTACAGCATACAGATTTCTGATTTAACGCTTAGGCTTGGTATACCAGTCAATGACAGGCTTCTACACGTTCAGTTGTCATAAATAACATTCATATGGTTTATTAAATAATTGATTTCTGCTCTGTAACTGTGTTGTTGTGATCAGATGGGCAGCAAAGTCATTAAAAAGCAAATGTTCCAGCAACTTCAAGTATTGCCAGGGCTGCTGTAATATCATGTCCAACTGTTTATCGTGGGAACCCATGAAAGACATGCTGCTCTGCCAAAGTCAATACTCCTTCAACCCCCACAAAAATCATCCTGCTTCATTACCCAGTTAACTCCTCACCACCACTCCTGACTTCTTCCTGTTGCTGCTGCTGAATCTACTCGATGTCAGCTACAGCTCAGTGGTAGCACTCTCGCCTCTGAGTCAGAAGGTGTGGGTTCAAGTCTCACTCCAGAGACTTCCCTCCATTATAAGGTCAGAAATGGGGATGTTCGCTGATGATCGCACAGTGTTCAGTTCCATTCGCAACCCCTCAGATAATGAAGCAGTCCGTGCCCACATGCAGCAAGACCTGGACAACATCCAGGCTTGGGCTGATAAGTGGCAAGTAACATTCCTGCCAGATAAGTGCCAGGCAATGACCATCTCCAACAAGAGAGAGTCTAACCACCTCCCCTTGACATTCAATGGCATTACCATCGCCGAAGCCCCCACCATCAACATCCTGGGGGTCACCATTGACCAGAAACTTAACTGGACCAGCCACATAAATACCGTGGCTCCAAGAGCCGGTCAGAGGCTGGGTATTCTCCATCGAGTGACTCACCTCCTGACTCCCCAAAGCCTTTCCACCATCTACAAGGCATAAGTCGGGCGTGTGATGGAATACTCTCCACTTGCCTGGATGAATGCAGCTCCAACAACACTCAAGAAGCTCGACACCATCCAGGACAAAGTAGCCCGGTTGATTGGTACCCCATCCACCACCCTAAACATTCACTTCCTTCACCACCAGCGCACTGTGGCTGCAGTGTGCACCATCCACAGGATGCACTGCAGCAACTCGCCAAGGCTTCTTCGACAGCACCTCCCAAACCCGCGACCTCTACCACCTAGAAGGACAAGAGCAGCAGGCACATGGGAACAACACCACCTGCACGTTCCCCTCCAAGTCACACACCATCCCGACTTGGAAATATATCGCCGTTCCTTCATCGTCGCTGGGTCAAACTCCCTTCCTAACAGCACTGTGGGAGAACCTTAACCACACAGACTGCAAAAGTTCAAGAAGCCGGCTCACCACCACCTTCTCAAGGGCAATAAATGCTGGCCTCGCTAGCAACGCCCACATCCCATGAACAAATAAAAGAAATCTTGAGCACATAATCTAGGCTGACACTCCAGTGCAGTACTGAGGGAGTGCTGCACTGTCAGAGGAACCATCTTTCGGTTGAGATGTTAAACCGAGGTCCCATCTGCCCTCAGGATGTAAAAGATCCCATGGCGCTATTTGAAAGATCTGGGGAGTTCTCTCTGGTGTCGTAGCCAATATTTACCCCTCAACCAACATCACTAAAATAGATTATCTGGTAATTTTTTGTGGGATCTTACTGTGTGAAAATTGGCTGCCATGTTTCCTACATTACAACAGCGACTGCACTTCGAAAAGTACTTCACTGACTGCGAAGCACTTTAGGACGTCCTGAGGTTATGAAAGGCGCTATATAAATGAAAGTTCTATCTTCTTTCTTTCTTGCTTTTTCTCTTTCCTGCCTACAGCACATATAGCAACCCGTTTCCTTCACTGCTTTTACATCCAGCAGATCGTGCTCTGTGTTGTTTCCCTAAGAAAGTCCATTTTACAAGTGGGCAGGTCCTTAACCTTACTCACAATGTCCTACCAGGAGAGCCTGCTAGATGATATGGGGAGTGCGTGGGGGCGATGGTTGCCACTCCACTCCCGTCGGGCATGAATTACCCCACTGGATGTGTAAGCCAGTACTTCGAGGCCGGAGCTCTGGTCTCTTCCTCAGTCTACTGCTGTCTGCGGGTGGGTTTCGAGTTCTGCTGTGTGCTGTGGACAGAAGTTCCTGATGGTTTTGCTGCACAAAGTGTGCAACAGATTACGATCCCTCAGAATAGCAGCAGCATCTGATAAGGAGTTGGGAGCAGCGGTGCAGAGACAATCGAGGTAACAAGGTAAATGGGAGGGGGGGTTGGGAGACTAGTGGCTTTGTGAACTGGGAAGAGAAGGGGGCTAAATAAACAATATAACAATGTAACATTCAGTAATAACAATTTAACAATCAGATTTAGTTACATATTGGTGCATGTCCAAAATAGCCCACAATTTCTCCGTAAGAAATTAGGGAACGTTCCTGCAATTTATGCCACAATCTTCTGCGGTTTTCCAGTGGCCCAGATTATTGCAACAGAAAACACATAATTTTTTTTAAAAGCACATTGAACATTAGATAAATAAGCACATCAGATAAACAACACAAAAATCCAAAGAAACTTGCCTATCTTATATGCAAACTACTTTTTTTTCAAGTCGAGCTTCATAGTATCATAGTAAGTACAGCACAGGAGGAGGCCATTCGGCCCATCGTGCCTGTGCCGGCTCTTTGAAGGAGCTATCCAATTAGTCCCATTCTCCTGCTCTTTCCCCATAGCCCTGTAAATTTTTTCTCTTCAAGTATTTATCTATTTCCCTTTTGTAAGTTACTGTTGAATCTGCTTCCACCACCCTTTCAGGCAGTGCATTCCAGATCATAACAACTCGCTGCGTAAAAAAATTGTTTCCACATGTCGCCTCTAGCTTCCTTTATAAACAAATCAACCACTTTATGATAAACGGTTTGTAATACAAGCCATTTAGTCATTTTTTATTTATTGCCCATTTATTATAACACTTCCCAAATCTTCCTTGATAACTAATATCATGCTATTCAGTGTCATTATCAGAATTATCTGACAGCAGAGTTTCGTGCTTGAATGGGTGGATTCTGACAGAGCTCTCCATTCACATAGATGTTCCATCGTAACACAAATGTGGCATTTATGTCCAGTTTTGACTTGGTAACTGTCCCTTTAATTCAGTCGTTGTCCGTCAGGAATTTAAAAAAAATAAAGCTGCTGTCAGGCACTTATTAACCATGGTAGACCACAGGTCTGGGTGTCCACATGCTCGATGGCTTTGTAGGATCATTCTCCCTTCTGCCTCCTTGCAGCTGGACGACAGATTATCAGCAGCTACTTCAATGCCTCTGCAGACCGTATGGGGAAAAAGGCGCTACCAGTCAATAGCTGCTGAGATGGCAGGACCATTGACTCACATCTGCTCGCTACTGCTCTAAAAGAAAAAGTGAGGTGGAGATGCCGGTGATGGACTGGGGTTGACAAATGTAAGGAATCTTACAACACCAGGTTATAGTCCAACAGTTTTATTTGAAAATCACAAGCTTTCGGAGGCTTTCTCCTCCGTCAGGTGAAGAAAAACTGCAAGGTTTGGTTTGTTGATGGGATGATTGATGCATTTTACCCATTGTTTGGACACTGGTGTACATGAACCGTAGATCCGATCTGATCCAAAACCCTGCCGACTGGAACATTCGCCTGCCTCTTCGATGTCATAGCAGCCAAATGCAATGGTAACTCTTTTACATGCTTGGTTACTTCATGTAGCCATAATATAGTGATGAATAGCTGTTGAACTCAAGTATTTTATATAGGTTGGCTGATCTCCCCAAAGATCTTTCATGGACTGTTGACTGGTGGAATCTGAGCACAAAAGCAAGGAAGTTATGGTAAACCTTTAGAAATCATTAGTTAGGCCTCAGCTGGAGTATTGTGTCCAATTCAGAGCATCTCACTTTAGGAAGGATGTCAAGACCTTGGGAGGGGGTGCAGAGGAGATTTACCAGAATGGTACTTCCAGAATTTATGAACTTTACTAAACTGGTGAGGGACTCCAATTATGTGGAGAGACTAGAGAAGCTGAGATTGTTCTCCTTAGAGCAGAGAAGGTTAAGGGGAGATTTAATAGAGGTGTTCAAAATTATGAGGGGTTTTGATGGAGTAAATAAGGTGAAACTGTTTCCAGTGGCAGGAGGGTCAGTAACCAGAGGATACAGATTTAAAATATTTGGTAAAAGAACCAGGGAGGAGATGAGGAGACTTTTTTTTTTAATGCAGTGAGTTGTTATGATCTGGAATACACTGCCTGAAAGGGTGGTGGAAGTAGATTCAATAGTAACTTTCAAAAGGGAATTGGATATACTTAAAAAGGAAAAATTTGCAGGGCTAAGGGGAAAGTGCAGGAAAGTAGGACAATTGGATCGCTCTTCAAAAGAGCCAGCACAGGCAGGATGGGCCGAATGGCCTTCTCCTGTGCTGTATCATTCTATAAATTGTAATATTATGAACAAAAAAGCCAAAAAACTGCGGATGCTGCCAATACAAAACAAAAGCGGAAAATGCCAGAATCGTTCAGCGGGTCAGAGCACAGTCGAGCCCGACATTTCAGGCGCCGACCCTTTGTCACACGGACCTGTTGAGCATTTCCGGCATTTTCTCTGTTTCTAGTTAAATGTTCTTCTGTGAAACAGCACCAGGGCTGTAGCTCGAAGTTGTTTGTTTTCCATTCCAGAATTTCTTGCACAGTGTCATAATTTTATGGTAATTGGCAAAAGAAGCAGAGGTGCGATGAGGAGAATATTTTTAACGCAGCAAGTTGTTATGATCAGAAATGCACTGCCTGAAAGGAAGCAGATTTATTTTGCTCTCTACGTTAGGGCAGTGGGTTAAACTAAGAGCTGGGAATCTATAACTATTACTTTGTTAAATTAATTAAACTAGATAAACTAATTAGTTAATAAAACTAAAAATATCGAGTGAATAAATACTCTAATTAAGTAAATAAATAAAACAAGGTTGGTTAGAGATGGCAGGGCAGTTTGTGTGTCCTAACTGCAGCATGTGGGAGTTTGTGGAGAGCAGCGTGGTCCCAGGCAACCACATCTGCAGTAAAGTATCTGCAAATCGAGGAACCTCAGCTCAGAGTTGTTGAGCTGGAGTCCAAGCTGCAGACATTGCGATACATGAGGGAGGGGGAGAGTTATCTGGACACTTTGATCCAGAAGGCAGTCACACCTCTTAGGTTAGTTAGTGGTTTAGATTTGGTCAGTGGTCAGGGACAGGAGGATGTGACTACGAGTCAGGCAGGTACGGGGGCTCAGGATGCAGTGATGGAGGAGCCTCCGCTTTTGACCTTGTCCAACAGGTATGAGGTACTTGCTACCTGTATGGATGAGAACAAAGACTGCAGGGAGGATGGGCAATTTGACCACGGCACCGTGGTACAGGAGGCCATTCAAGTGGGGGGAACAAAAAGGAATGTGGTAGTGGTAAGGGATAGTATAGTCAGAGGGATAGATACTGTTCTCTGCAGCTGTGACCGAGAGTCCGGAAGGCTGTGTTGCCTGGCTGGTGCCAGGGTTAAGGAGATCTCCTCGTGACTGGATAAGAACTTGGAGCACGAGGGGGAAGATCCAGTTGTCGTGGTCCAAGTAGGAACCAACGACATAGGTAGAACTAGGAATGAGGTTCTGCTGAGGGAGTTTGAGGAGTTAGGGACCGAATTAAAAAGCAGAACCTCGAAGGTAATATTCTCTGGATTACTACTTGAGCCAGGCGCAAATTGGCACAGGGACAAACAGATTAGATGGTTAAATATGTGGCTGAACAAGTGGTGTGCGAAGCAGGGGTTTCAATTCATGGGGCACTGACACCTATGTCAGGGAACGAAGGAGCTGATCTGTTGGGATGGACTCCATTTTTTTTTATTCGTTCATGGGATGTGGGCGTTGCTGGCAAGGCCAGCATTTATTGCCCATCCCTAATTGCCCTTAAGAAGGTGGTGGTGAGCCACCTTCTTGAACCGCTGCAGTCCGTTTGGTGAACGTACTCCCACAGTGCTGTTAGGTAGGGAGTTCCAGGATTGTGACACAGCGGCGATGAAGGAACGGTGATATATTTCCAAGTCAGGATGGTCTGACTTGGAGGGGAACGTGCAGGTGGTGGTGTTCCCATGCACCTGCTGCCCTTGCCCTTCTAGGTGGTAGAGGTCGCGGGTTTGGGAGGTTCGACGAAGCCTCGGCGAGTTTCTGCAGTGCATCTTGCAGATGGTACACACTGCAGCCATGGTGCGCAGGTGGCGAAGGGAGTGAATGTTTATGGTGGTAGATGGGGTACCAATCAAGCGGGTTGCTTTGTCCTGGATGGTGTCGAGTTTCTTGAGTGTTGTTGGAGCTGCACTCATCCAGGCAAGTGGAGAGTATTCCATCACACTCCTGACTTGTGCCTTGTAGATGGTGGAAAGGCTTTGGGGAGTCAGGAGATGAGTCACTCGCCACAGAATACCCAGCCTCTGACCTGCTCTTGTCGCCACATTATTTAGTTGGCTGGTCCAGTTAAGTTTCTGGTCAATGGTAATCCCCAGGATCTTGATGATGGGGGATTCGGTGATGGTAATGCCATGGAATGTCAAGGGGAGGTGGTTAGACTCTCTCTTGTTGGAGATGGTCATTGCCTGACACTTGTCTGGCATGAATGTTACTTGCCACTTATCAGCCCAAGCCTGGATGTTGTCCAGGTCTTGCTGCATGCAGGCACGGACTGCTTCACTATCTGTGGGGTTGCGAATGGAACTGTACACTGTGCAGTCATCAGCGAACATCCCCCCTTCTGACCTTATGATGGAGGGAAGGTCATTGATAAAGCAGCTCAAAATAGTTGGGCCGAGGACACTGCCCTGAGGAAATCCTGCAGCAATGTGCTGGGGTTGAGAGCTTCGACCTCCAACAACCACTAACAGGCTGTGACTCGTGTCTGACGAATCGAATAACTAGGGCGGTAGATAAGGCTTTAAACTAATAAGCGGAGGAGAGAGTTCAGGTAAGGGTAATTTTATCAGTCTAAAAAGAAGTGTCAAGGCTTGTAGAGCAGAGTAGCAATTTGATAAAAACAAGTGTGTCAGGAAGGGGCAGAGAGTTTAACAAAGGCAATAGGACATTAGTGACTAAGGTCACATCAGGGAAAAAAGTTAAAATTAAAGGCGCAGTATCTGGATGCACGAAGCATTCGTAACAAGACAGATGAATTAATGGCTCAAATAGAGATAAATGGTTTTGTCTAGTAGCCATTACTGAGATGTGATTGCAGGGTGACCAAGGTTGGGAAATAAATATTCCAGGGTACTTGACTTTTAGAAAAGACAGACAAAATGGAAAAAGGCGGGGTGGGGAGGTGGTGGGTAGCCCTGATAATAAAGGATGAGATAAAGACAGTAGTGAGAAAGGATCTTAGCTCCGAAAATTAGGATGTAGAATCAGTATCGTTGGAGCTAAGAAATAACAAGGGCAGAAAATACTGGTGGGAGTAGTTTATAGGCCCCCTAACAGTAGTTATAGTGTTGGACAGAATATAAATCAGGAAATTAGAGGAACATGCAACAAGAGTCATGCAATAATCATGAGGGACTTTAATCTTCATATAGGCTGGGCAAATCAAATTGGCAAAAGTGGTTTGGAGGACGAGTTCTTGGAATGCATTCGAGACAGTTTTCTAGAATAATATGTCAAGGAACCAACTAGGGAACAGGTTATTTTAGATCTAGTATTGTGTAATGAGACAGGGTTAATTAGTAATCTTATAATAAAGGATTAGGTCGATAGATTTTTGGATTCTAAGGGAATCAAGGGATATGGGGATCGGGCAGTAGGTGGACTTAAGATCGAAGATCAGCCATAATCTTATTGAACGGTGGAGCAGGCTCAAAGGGCCATATGGCCTACTCTTGCTCCTATTCCTTATGTTCTGGATTCAATGGTAACTTTCAAAAGGGAATTGAATAAATACTTGAAGGGGAAAAATTTGCAGGGCTATGGGGAATGAGCAGGGGAATGGGACTAATTGGAAAGCTCTTTCCAAGAGCCGGCACAGGCACGATAGGCTGAATGGCCTTCTTCTGTGCTGCGTCATTCTATGATTCTATGATTTGTTTGTCAGCATGTTTAATGTGCAGTGGAGCTAAACCCCGATTATCAGGCAGAACAAAGAGTCCTTGTCTCCCGTGGATAATGGAAATTGGAGGATAATTGAAAATCGCAAAGTTAAACTGCCGTGGAATAAAGAAGCACACGAATAAATTATGTGACCAAACAACAACAGTGATCCAGCAAAGCACAGTGTGACCTGTCTGTTGTGGCCACCCATTAATCTGGCCTGATTGGCTGTAATTGGCAATTCTACACAGGGTCCTGATATAATTAAGAATAGTTCTTGACTCTGAATGAACCAGTAGCAGTTTGTTACGTCTTTGGTCTCTGCAACGGCATTTCAATCTACATGGAATTATATAGAATGTATAGCACAGAAACAGGCCATTCGGCCCAACAGGTCCATGCCAGTCTTAATGCTCCACACGAGCTAATCTGAACAGAGGGGTAGAAATTGCGATGCGTTTCGCATGTTTCCTGGATCCAAAACCGGTGCCATGAAGTTGAATTCTGCAGTGCGACATTCCGTGCCGAAAGTGCACGCGACGCCATAAAGATTTGGGTGCTCGATAGGCGTCCCTGGAGGCCGCCTGCAACAAACGCAGACATCATTTACATATGTTAATAAGATTCCTGCACCTGAATCAGGACCCTTTTGTTAAAGTGGTGCCCGTGCGCGCCTGAATCATCACTTCCTTTACCTGCCTAGCAAATCATGGTGGGAACAATCGGGAAGTTGCTTTCACAAGCAATATAGAAACATAGAAAATAGGAGCAAGAGTAGGCCATTCGGCCCATCGGGCCTGCTCTGCCATTCAAAATGATCATGGCTGATCGTCTAACTCAGTACCCTGTTCCCGCTTTTTCCCCAGATCCCTTGATCCCTTTAGCATTAAGAAATATATCTATCTCCTTCTTGAATACATCTAATGACTTGGCCTCCACTGCCTTCTGTGGTAGAGAATTCCACAAGTTCACCACCCTCTGAGTGAAGAAATTTCTCCTCATCTCGGTTCTAAATGGCATACCCTGTATCCTGAGACTGTGACCCCTGGTTCTGGACTCCCCAGCCATCGGGAACATCCTCCCTGCATCTAGTCTGTCTAGTCCTGTTAGAATTTTATATGTTTCTAAGAGATCACCTCTCATTCTTCTAAACTCTAGTGAATATAGGCCTAGTCGACCCAATCTCTCCTCATACGTCAGTCCTGCCATCCCAGGAATCACTCTGGTAAACCTTTGTTGCACTCCCTCCATGGCAAGGACATTCTTCCTCAGATAAGGAGACCAAAACTGCACACAATACTCCAGATGTGGTCTCACCAAGGCCCTGTACAACTGCAGTAAGACATCCCTGCTCCTGTACTCAAATCCTCTTGCAATGAACGCCAACATACCATTCGCCTTCCTAACTGCTTGCTGCACCTGAATGCTCGCTTTCAGCGACTGGTGTACAAGGACACCCAGGTCTCGTTGCACCTCCCCTTTTCCTAATCTATCACCGTTCAGATAATAATCTGTCTTTTTGTTTTTACAACCAAAGTGGATAACCTCACATTTATCCACGTTATACTGCATCTGCCATGTTCTTGCCCACTCACCCAACTTGTCTAAATCCCATTGGAGCCTCTTTGCATCCTCCTCACAGCTCACATTCCACCCCAGCTTTGTGTCATCTGCAAAGTTAGAAATGTTACATTCCGTTCCCTCATCCAAATCATTGAAATAAATTGTGAATAGCTGGGGCCCAAGCACTGATCCCTACGGTACCCCACTAGTCACTGCCTGCCACCCGGAAAAAGACCCATTTATTCCTACTCTCTGTTTCCTGTCTGTCAACCAATTCTCAATCCATGCCAGTATATTCCCCCCAATCCCATGTGCTTTAATTTTGCACAGTAACCTCTTGTGTGGGACCTTATCAAAAGCCTTCTGAAAATCCAAACACACCACATCCACTGGTTCTCCCCTATGTATTCTACCAGTTACCTCCTCAAAAAACTCCAGTAGATTTGTTAAGCATGAATTCCCTTTGTCCAATTCCGTTAATGCCTTCCAAGTGTTCTGTTATCACATCCTTTATAATAGATTCTAGCATTTCCCCACTGCTGATGTTAGGCTAACTGGTTGGTAATTCCATTTTTTCTCTCCCTCCTTTTTTAAATAGTGGGGTTACATTTGCCACCCTCCAATCTGTAGGAACTGTTCCAGAATCTATAGAATTTTGGAAGATGTTCACCAATGCATCCACTATTTCCAGGGCCACTTCCTTTAGTACTCTGGGATGCAGATTACCAGGCCCTGGGGATTTGTCAGCCTTTAGCCCCATTAATTTCCCGAGCACTATTTTTGTACTGATATTGATTTCGTTCATTTCCTCCCTCTCACTAGACCCTTGGTTCCCTAACATTTCTGGGAGGTTATTTGTGTCCTCCTTTGTGAAGACAGAACCAAAGTATGTGTTTAATTGTTCTGCCATTTCTTTGTTCCCCATTATAATTTCCCCCATTTCTGACAGTATGGGACCCACATTTGTCTTCACTAATCTTTTTCTCTTGACATATTTATAGAAGCTTTTACAGTCAGTTTTTATGTTTCCTGCTAGTTTACTCTCATACTCTATTTTTCCCCTCTTAATCAATCTCTTTGCCCTCCTTTGCTGAATTCTAAACTGCTCCCAATCCTCAGGCTTGCCGCTTTTTCTGGCAATTTTATATGTCTCCTCTTTGGATCTAATACTATCCCTAATTTCTTTTGTAAGCCACGGTTGAGCCACCTTTCCTGTTTTATTTTTGCGCCAGACAGGGATGAATAATTGTTGTAATTCCTGTACACATTCTTTAAATATTAGCCATTGCCTATCCACCATCATCCCTTTTAGTAAAGTTCCCCAATCTATCATAGCCAACTCACACCTCATACTTTCGTAATTTCCTTTATTTAGATTCAGGACCCTAGTTTTGGATTCGACTACTTCACTCTCCATCTTAATGAGGAATTCTATCATGTTATGGTCGCTCTTCGCTAAGGGATCCCGCAAAACAAGATTGTTAATTAATCCTTTCTCATTGCACAATACCCAGTCTAGGATCGCCTGTTCTCCAGTTGGTTCCTCAACGTATTGGTCTAGAAATCCATCACATACACACTCCTGGAATTCCTCCCCCACAGTATTATTGCTAATTTGGTTTGACCAATCTCTATGTAAATTAAAGTCACCCATGATTATAGTTGTACCCTTCTTGCATGTGTCTCTAATTTCTTGTTTAAATCCCTCCCCTACATCCCCACTGCTGTTTGGGGGCCTGTAGACAACCCCCACCAACGTTTTCTGCCCCTTGGTGTTTCTTAGCTCCATCCATACAGATTCTACATCGTGATTTTCTGAGCCAATATCCTTCCTCACTATTGCATTGATTTCCTCCTTTACTAGCAACGCCACCCCACCTCCTTTCCCTTTTTGCCTGTCCTTCCTAAATATTGAATACCCCTGGATGTTCAGTTCCCATCCTTGCAGCCATGTCTCCGTAATCGCAACTATATCATCATACCCATTAATATCTATCTGTGCTGTTAATTCATCTACCTTATTGCGAATGCTCCACGCATTAAGACACACAATGCCTTTAGACTTGTCTTTTTAAGATTACGAATCATCTTAGTTTTATTTTGCACTATGGCCCTATTTGTTTATCGCCCTTGTTTTCTCTGCCTTCCACTATTGCTTCTTCCCTTTCTGTCTTTTGTTTCTATCCTTGTTTCCCCCTCCTCTGTCTCCCTACTCAGGTTCCCATCCCCCTGCCATTCCAGTTTAAACCTTCCACAACAGCACTAGCAAACACCCCTGCGAGGACATTGGTCCGGTCCTGCTCAGGTGTAACCCGTCCCGCTTGTACAGGTCCCACCTTCCCCAGAACTGGTCCCAATGTCCCAGGAATCTAAATCCCTCCCTTTTACACCATTCCTGCAGCCACGCAGTCATCTGGTCAATTCTCCTGTTCCTATACTCACTAGCACGTGGCACTGGTAGTAATCCTGAGATCGCTATTTATCTCTTAACTCCTTAAATTCACCTTGCAGGACCTCATCCCTTTTTTTACCTCTGACGTTGGTAGCGATATGGACCACGACTACTAGCGGTTCACCCTCCCCCTCCAGAATACCTGCAGCCGCTCTGTGACATCCTTGACCCTAACACCAAGGAGGCAACATCCTGGAGTCACGTTTACGGCCGCAGAAACGCCTATCTGTTCCCCTTACAATTGAATCCCCTATCACTCTAGTCCTGCCACTCTTCTTCCTCCCCTCCTGTGCAGCAGAGCCACCCGTGGTGCCCCAAACTTGGCTTTTGCTGCTTTCCCCTGATAAGCCATCTCCCCCAACAATATCCAAAGCAGTATATCTGTTTGAGAGGGAGATGGCCCCAGGGGACTCCTGCTCTACCTGCCTCGTCCTTTTACTCTGCCTGGCGGTCACCCATTTCCTTTCTGCCTGCGTAATCTTTACCTGCGGTGTGACCATCTCACTGAATGTGCTATCCACGATAGTCTCAGCATCGCAGATGCTCCATAGTGAATCCACCCGCAGCTCCAGCTCCGAAATGCGGTTAGCCAGTAGCTGCAGCTGGACACACTTCCTGCACACGTGGATGCCAGGGACACTGGTAGTCCATGACTTCCCACAAAGTACAGGAGGAGCATATCACGGGTGCGAGCTGTGCTGCCATGACTTACCTTAGATTTACACTGCGTTCACCTCTCAGACTCTCCTCCCGCTCTCGGTCTCTCCTTTTATACTGTGCTCACCTCTCGGACTCTCCTGCCTCACCTGTGACGTCGCACCGTAGTTTGCTCTTGTCGCAGGTCTGCAGCTTTTTATCCCCACTCTCAGTCTTCTGCTGCTCAGGTGCACCGCTGCTCTGCGGAAAAAGTTAGAAAAATCAAGGCAAAGCGGCACCTCCTTCCCCCACTTCACCGAACTCCCACACTCACCAAACTCTCAGCTGCTCACTCGGTGCTCCGTTGCACTATTTAAAGGCATCCTCACCTCCAGTAAGGTAAGTCTTCGGATAGTCCTTTTGGTCTGCTAGGGTGATTTTGGGCCAATTTTTTGGCGTTTTGGCAAGTGTTTGTGAGATATTTTTGTGGAGTGAGTTTATGGAGGGCAAGAACTCTTTCACAGGGTTTTCTTGTTCTCAATTGTTGAGCGTGGGAATGTTACTGCGCTTACCATTGGGGCTCTTAAATCAGGAGGAGAGGCAGCAAAGACCTGCATAGGCTGCAAGAAGAGGGCGAAGGAAGCAAGGGTGCAGGAGGCCTTGCAGCATGTGGATGTTCAGAAACAGAACATCATTCCTGGACATCACAAAGGAACAGTATATAAAGTGCTGCATTTCAACAAGGAGACAGTCACTTACCTATGCCACCTGTTGGAGCGAGAATTGGAGCTCAACACCAGGGCATGCTCTGAACTGCCTGTGGCAGTAAAGGTCATCATGGCTTTAAACATTTATACCTCTGGTTCCTTCCAAACTGCTTCTGGTGACAAAGGCAGCATCAGCCAGTTAGCTGTGCACACGGTAATCTGACAGGTCACCAGTTCATCAGCATCCCCAGGGAGGCTGACAAGCAGAAAGAAAGAGCACTGGGATTTACCTGCATTGCTGGATTTCCCACAGATGTCGGGCACCATAAACTGCACGCACATAGAACTGGGTGCTCCCCATCATCAATCTGCATTGTTTCTCAACAGGAAAAGGCTTCTATTCACACAATGTTCAACGTGTTTGTCACCACAGGCAGCGAATCCGGGTCTGTGCTTGGACAGTAGTCATACTTTCATGCCTTCATACTACGCCAGTCATCAATACCCCCTCTGTTCCACTCAGACCATCGGGGGGCAGGCTTGATGCCGGGGGACAAGGGGTAATCCCCTCACCAACTGGCTCATGACTCCTGTCAGGAACCTGGGCACAGACGGGGAGTGACGATATAATGAAAGCCAGGCAGCAACAAGGGTAGTGACTGAGCAAACCATTGGCATCCTGAAAGAACACCCGCTCAGGTCGGGTCCTTCAGTGCAGCCCAGAGTGAGTCATAAAATTTGTTATTGTTTGCTACATGCTGCACAATCTTGCAATACAAAGAGAGGATATCCTCACACCAAGTCCCGTTCACCCATCACCCCTGTGCTCGCTGACCTAAATTGGCTCCTGGCCCGGCAATGCCTTGATTTTAAAATTCTCATCCTTGTTTTCAAACCCCTCCGTGGCCTCACCCCTCCCTATCTCTGTAACCTCCTCCAGCCCTACAACGCTCCGTGATCTCTGCTCTCTAATTCTGGCTTCTTGCGCATCCCTGATTTCCATCGCTCCACCGCTGGTGTCCGTGCCTTCAGTTGCCTAGGTCCTAAGCTCTAGAATTCCCTCCCTAACCCTCTCTGCACCTCTACCTCTCTCTCCTCCTTTAAAACGCCCCTTAAAACCTACCTCTTTGACCGTGCTTTTGGTCACCTGTCCTAATATCGCCTCATGTGGCTTGGTGTCAAATTTTGTTTGATAACGCAGCTTGCCTGGATATCTTCCTGCTGCCTGGTGGATAGAAGATGTTCGTTGTCCTGCCGACCTCCTCCACCGATACGTCCAACGCAGCGACAGAGGAATGGGAGGCCCTTGCAGCTTCTCCTGTTCCTGCCGTGGTCCACAATCCTCAGTGCTCGTTTCCTGCAGCCAAAGTGCACCTCCTGTTTAAGAGGTACAAGCTGCCATTAAATGGTGTCAGTAACACCTGATAATGTCGCCCACCATTAGGCGAGCTGCCATGCGACAGCTGAGTAGCACTAGCGGCCCACCGATTTTGTTTTAATTAATGAAGAGTGAATGAATGATCTTGCATTTATATAGCGCCTTTCACGGTCCTCAGGATGTCCCAAAGTGCTTCACAGCCAATGAAGTACTTTTAAAATGTCGTCACTCTTGTAATGTGGGGAATGGGGAAGCCAATTTGCGGATGAATTTGGGGCCTCCACGTGACTGAGCACGCTCCGAGTGTGACACTCATTATACGCCCGGAAACGGGCTTTCAACCAATTTCTACCTTGAAATGTTTTCTCGGTGAAGTCCCTGTATATTGAAAATAATTTAGAAAGAGCAGATTCTCCAATGAGTTCTCAGCAGCAGTGCATGACATTGAAATAAGGGAACAATTCCAATTTCCCGTGCTGAGAGGGTAACACCTCATGAATCAGTGTGCAACCGTCTGCTTGCATGGGCAATTCGAATTGCTTGCTTTTTTGAAAGTCCTGCGCTCAGAGGCGTAATCGGAGTTTACTTGTTCTTTTGGTCAAGGAACGTTACAGATTGGAATGTGCTTGCTCAGTTTCAGGCTGTAGCTTAGGAGCAGCCGGCATTTGAAGATTGTTTTGCACCTGTCACAAACTGCGGCATATCGACCCAGATAGTAACAGGGAGGTGGGGAGGGTGCGGGAGAGGTCAGTAACGGACGAAGAACCCCGCAAGGCCGGGGACGTGGAGGCCCTGCCGATCTTAACAGCAGGGCTTTATTTAAATAAATCAATGCAGACTCCCGTCCGGCCAGCGTCCAGACTAACTGCCTGGTCAGTGGACGGAAGCAGAAATTAGCAGCAGGAGGCTGCAGCCGAGCCGGGGGGTGGGGGTGGGGGGAAGGCTTGGGGCCGGGATCAAGAGAGGGAGGGGTGGGGAGCGTAAGAGGTAGGAGCCGTGATTGGAGTGGGGAGTTTAAGAGGTAGGGGTCGCAATCGAGGGTTGGGGAAGGTAAGAGGTCAGGGCGACGATCAGGGCTGAGAAGGTCCAAGGCTTCCTTGTGAGGCCTAGGGGGAGCACACCTGCACCTCCTGGCCCACAAGGAGTTCAGAGACAGGCAAAGTTTTATAATTTACCTGGGCCTCTTCTGGCCAGTCGGCTCCTCCTGCCATGTTGCTGCTGCTGAGGTGAGGTTAAAAATTTACTTGAGTACTAATATTTTTGGTGAATAGGGGTAAGGTGGAAACTGGTGAGTGATGGAAAGAGGAACCAGCAGCTGCCTGTGGGCAGAAACCAATGTAACAGCCATGAGACCAAATAGTGAAGTTCAGCTTCAGGACAACGATTGTCCAATGTTTCCCACCATGAAAACTGTATCCCATTTCATAGCTAAATCTAACAGTCATACAGCAATTACTAACAGCATAAATTTAACTAGCTGTCTCAAAATTGCTCAGTGTGGCACATTTGTTTTCTCAAAGTAAATCAAGGCTCCTGTTTTTTTTATGCTCAGATTATTGTGATTATATGAAGTCTCTCCACCCACCCTCCTTCCGCTTTGTATATCCTCAAGATTGGCTGATTGTCATTCTGGTTTTATCTTTAACGATCTTGCTGTACTAGACTAATGCATTATTGATACTTATCCAATTTATAGCCAGACTATTGATACAGCTGCTATTGTGCATACAATATAGCACGGAGAGCACAGCTTTCATTAAAGGCAGAAATCGCAGAATCATACAATCATAGAAAGTTTACAGCTCGGAAGGAGGCCATTCGGCCCACTGAGTCCATGCCAGCTCTATGCACGAGCAATTCAGCTAGTCCCACTCCCCCGCCCTATCCCCAGAACCCTGCACATTTTTTCACTTCAAGTACTTATCCAGTTCTCTTTTAAAGGCCATGATTGAATCTGCCTCCACCACTCCCTCGGGCAGTGCATTCCAGATTCTAACCACTCGCTGTGTAAAAAAGTTTTTCCTCATGTCACCTTTGGTTCTTTTGCCAATACCTTTAATCTATGTCCTCTGGTTCTTGACCCTTCCGCCAATGGGAACAGTTTCTCTCTATCTACACTGTCTAGACCCGTCATGATTTTGAATACCTCTATCAAATCTCTTCACAACCGTCTCTGTTCCAAGGAAAATAATCCCAGCTTCTCCAGTCTGTCCATGTAATTTGAGTCTCTCATCCTTGGAATCATTCTAGTAAATCTCCTCTGCACCCTCCCTATGGCCTTCACATCCTTCCTAAAGTGCGGTGCCCAGAGCTGGACACAACACTCCAGTTGTGGCCGAACCAGTGTTTTATAAAGGTTCATCATGACTTCCTTGCTTTTGCACTCTATGCCTCTATTTATAAAGCCCAAGACCCCGTATGTTTTTTTAACTGCTTTCTTAACCTGCCCTGCCACCTTCAACAATTTGTGCACATATACCCCCAGGTCTCTCTGTTCCTCTATCCCTTTTAGAATTGTGCCCTCTAGTTTATATTGCCTCTCCTCATTTTTCCTACCGAAATGCATCACCTCGCATTTTTCCGCATTAAACTTCATCTGCCACTTGTCCGCCCATGTCACCAGAGTGTCTATATCCTCTTGAAGTCTATCACTATTCTCCTCACTGTTTATTACCCTTCCAAGTTTTGTGTCATCTGCAAATTTTGAAATTGTGCCCTGTACACCCAAGTCCATGTTATTAATACATACCAAGAAAAGCAGTGGTCCCAGCACCGACCCCTGGGGAACATTACTGCACACCCCCTCCAATCCGAAAAACAACTGTTCACCACTACTCTCTGCCTCCTGTCACTTCGCCAATTCTGTATCCATGTTGCTGTTGCCCCCTTTATTCCATTGGCCGCAATCTTGATGGCAAACCCACCATGTGGCACTTTATCAAACGCTTTTTGAAAATCCATATACACCACATCAACCGCATTGCCCTCATCTACCCTCTCTGTTACCTCATTGAAACATACAAAATTCTTACAGGGCTTGACAGGGTAGATGCAAGGAGGATGTTTCCCCTGGCTGGGGAGTCTAGAACCAGGGGTCATACTCTCAGAATAAGGGGTAGGCCATTTAGGACTGAGATGAGGAGAAATTTCTTCACTCAGAGGGTGGTGAATCTTTGAAATTCTCTATCCGAGAGGGCTGTGGAGTCTCAGTCATTGAGTACATTCAAAACAGAGATCGATAGATTTCTAGATATTAATGGCAACAAGGGAAATGGGGATAGTGCAGGAAAATGGCTTTTAGGTAGAAGATCAGCCATGATCTTGTTGAATGGCGGAGCAGGCTCGAGGGGCCAGATGGCCTACTCCTGCTCCTATTTCTTATGTTCTTATGTTCATCAGAAAACTCAAGTTGGTTAAACACGATTTGCCTTTAACAAATCCGTGCTGGCTTTCCTTAGTCAATCCACACTCGTCCAAGTGACTGTTAATTCGTTTGGATTATTGTTTCCAGAAGTTTCCCCACCACCGGAGTTTAAAAATTAAACTTTTTTTTTAGTAAATTTATCAAAAATATATTCTTCAAAAAGGTATGTTTTACTCACCAGCAGTTAAATCGTTGCACTAATAGATGTAAACATTGCTGCACATGGTGACGTTTTTGTAGCTTGGGTTCTTATGAATGATTGAAATGAACCCATCAGTGCTCATTTTCTACAGAAGTCCATGCCTTCATACTAGTTTAATTCAATTGTCTGTCATGTGAGGACAGTGTACCACAAAAGAATTGCTGATGCAGTAGTGGGATCTGACTGCGAGCTCCTTGAATGCACTCTACAATATGGCATTGGTAACAGTAACAGTGATGTGGAAAATTATCAAATCGTCAGCAGTTTGTACAAATCAGCACATCTGGAAACTCAGCAGTTGTTGAGCAGGTGATCTTTATTATAGCTGAAAACTCACTGCCAGCTTAGAAAAT
Organism: Heptranchias perlo; assembly: GCF_035084215.1. Lineage (NCBI taxonomy): Eukaryota > Metazoa > Chordata > Chondrichthyes > Hexanchiformes > Hexanchidae > Heptranchias > Heptranchias perlo. The sequence goes on along the minus strand of NC_090326.1, from coordinate 151,949,091 downwards.
GCATTGTCAAGGGAACATCCTGGACCTCAAAGCTGTGGAGCTCCTCACCTTCCGTAGTCTCCTTTTCCATCTACAATCTACAGGCTTTTCCCACCTAAAATTCAACATCACATAATCACCATTCTTTGATTTACTTGTCTTCTCTTCAACTCCTTTCATCCTAGGATGTCAAGGCCTCGGAGTGGAGATTTACCAGAATGGTGCCAAGGATGAGGGACTTCAGTTATGTGAGAAGCGGGGAAGTTTTTTCCTTAGAGCAGAGAAAGTTAAGGGGAGATTTAATAGAAGTGTGCAAAATTATGAGGGGTTTTGATGGAGTAAATAAAGAGAAACTATTTCCACTGGCGGGAGGGTCGGTAACCAAAGGACACAGATTTAAGATAATTGGCAAAAGTACCAGAAGAGAGATGCTGTGTAAAGAAATTTCTCCTTGAGTTGTTATGATCTGGAATGCAGTGCCTGAAAGGGTGATGGAAGCAGATTCAGTCGTAACTTTCAAAAGGGAATTGGATGTATACTTGAAAAGGAAAAGTTTGCAGGGCTATGGGGAAAGAGCAGATGACTGGGACTAATTGGATAGCTCTTTCAAAGAGCCAGCACAGACACGATGGACTGAATGGCCTCCTCCTGTGCTATATGATTCTAACCATGGTCATTTATTGCAGTATGGGCCTTCACTTGGGTTTGCCAAGTTATAAAAAACTCCAAATACCAAATTCTATTAAATTGTAGATTTTAAATCCCATTTTAAGCTGTAATCAGGCCCATTTGATGTGTTAGTATGCTTGACCCCCTCTAACACTACAAGTCCTTTAATCTTTTGTTGGGCCTGTTCTACAATTCATTTTGAAATCCTTCAACATTTGGTTCAGTTTATTACTACTATCTCATTTGGAATTTTTTTTTTCTTTTCATGTCCCAAGATTATTACAAGGACTTTGAAAAGGAGGAACCTGAGAGAGCAGTAATAATTTTCCCTGTAAAGGTAGAACATATCAGGTGGGGCAGGTTATTCAATTTCTGTGGAACCTGCTAGCAACAAACTATAATTTTTAGAATTTCCAATTAAAGTGATAAAAAGAATTGACTGCCTCCATTTATTTATGATATATACCAGATTCTAATGACCCTACAATCAATTTACAAAGAAGCAGCAAAAACCTTCTTACCGATCAATGGAAATCGGATCTCCAGTCAGAAAGCACCTATACTCTTACCGCACACTAACTGATTCTCTTAATTGGCTCTTTTTCAAAGCGTTCATTAAATTTCAGCTGCTGGAAACGGCCAATATCGAGGGTCACGATCTCGTTAGTAAAAGCCTGCAGTCAGCGTCGACCTGAAACATGTTCTTTGAATGAGAGGAACTGGAATTCCTCTGACTCAATCTCAGGAATATAACTGTTGTGAGTGTTTGTCAGCAGGAAGCCTGGAATAATGAGCAATATTGCAATGAAAATAGGCAAGACTTTAAGCTACATTTCATTGTACTACAGCTGCACATATTTCAGAACGCTTGACGGTATTTGTGATTCTTTAACTAATACTGGGATTGCAAAAATGAGAGTCACAAGTCTAAAACTGTCAAAGCTCAAAGGAAAAATAAAATCGCTGGACTATAACTTGGTGTTGTAAAATTGTTTTCAATTGTTAACCCCAGTCCATCACCGGCATCTCCACATCAAAGCTCAAAGAGACTGGCTACCAGAAGAAATCTCCCCAGAAAGTATTATACCACATGGAACAGACTCAGGTCAAAAGAAGTTAAAGCTGTGTCAGTCTTCCTTTAAAAGGTAGCTGGAGTAAAAAGAGGTTTAAGGGATGAATGCTGGGATAAGCCTAGGTTTGAGTGATCAAACACAGTTCCAGTTCTTTTGGGACCTGTCTATAGAATTGCCACTAATTGAGGATAATTGAGAAGATAATGGAACATTGATACATTGGAGGTTTTTTTTTCCTTGATTCCAATCAAGGGAAGAGATCCAGGGGTTAAATTAGAAAACCCTCGAATCCGGACGCGGGGCTCGCGGTGTGCAATTAACCCGCGCCCGGTCGTTCCGATGGAGGCAGCATATGAAATTCGTGCTGCCTTCTCACTTACCAGATGCCAGCATGAGCAGCCAGGCCTAGCTGCGTTGTTCAGTGACTTTTCACCAGTGGGGAGGCCCAGATATCGCGTGAGTAGCTTGCACCTCTTATAGGCATCCTGCACCTCTGATTTGCCAAGAATAAGATACAGGTCCACGTGGAGTCTGAACGGAGATCAGACATCGCACACGTAAAACACAGATGCAGGTCCCGTCCCTATGTTTACAAACTGTTGAGTTATGTTAAAACATTGAATAAAGGTTGCGCACTACTAAATCCCACATCCTCCAATCTGCACGCCAGACCCCACCAATCTGCCGATCTGAGTTTGTACCAGGCCTGCAAGAAAGCATGCACCAAGGTTCTCTGCTGATGCACTAGAGGTCTTGGTGCAAGAGGTGGACAGAAGGAGGGGCATCCTATATCCATAGTGGTGGGGGGGAGGTTAAGAGGCCCTCCAGCCATATGCTCCTGAGGCAATAGGGGACGTAGCCAATGCCAGACGCATAGCACCACAAACATGGATGCAGTCCAGGAAGGAGTTCAATGCTTTGACATTAATGGTCAAGATGAGTGAGGTCAACTGTCAAGTCTCCTACCAACTGCACCACTAGCCCCATCCACTGCTCCACGCACTACACCCCCAATCAACACCCACATACCAACAAACTTTTCAATCAGTACTCAACAAGGTCATCTATGTGCGGAACCACAAGAGATGGGTGAGATCCTGAATGAATATTTCACATCGGTATTTACGGTTGAGAAAGGCATGGATGTTAGGGAACTTGGGGAAATAAATAGTGATGTCTTGAGGAGTGTACATATTACAGAGAGGGAGGTGCTGGAAGTCTTAACGCGCATCAAGGTAGATAAATCTCCGGGACCTGATGAAATGTATCCCAGGACGTTATGGGAGGTTAGGGAGGAAATTGCGGGTCCCCTAGCAGAGATATTTGAATCATCCACCGCTACAGGTGAGGTGCCTGAAGATTGGAGGGTAGCAAATGTTGTGCCTTTGTTTAAGAAGGGCGGCAGGGAAGAGCCTGGGAACTACAGACCGGTGAGCCTGACATCTGTAGTGGGTAAGTTGTTAGAGGGTATTCTGAGGGACAGGATCGACAGGCATTTGGAGAGGCAGGGGCTGATTAGGAACAGTCAGCATGGTTTTGTGAGAGGAAAATCATGTCTCACGAATTTGATTGAATTTTTTGAAGGGGTAACCAAGAAGATAGATGAGGGCTGTGCAGTAGACGTGGTCTACATGGACTTCAGCAAAGCATTTGACAAGGTACCACATGGTAGGTTGTTACATAAGGTTAAATCTCATGGGATCCAAGGTGAGGTAGCCAATTGGATACAAAATTGGCTTGACGACAGAAGACAGAGGGTGGTTGTAGAGGGTTGTTTTTCAAACTGGATGCCTGTGTCCAGCGGTGTGCCTCAGGGATCGGTGCTGGGTCCGCTGTTATTTGTTATTTATATTAATGATTTGGATGAGAATTTAGGAGGCATGGTTAGTAAGTTTGCAGATGACACCAAGATTGGTGGCATTGTGGACAGTGAAGAAGGTTATCTAGGATTGCAACGGGATCTTGATAAATTGGGCCAGTGGGCCGATGAATGGCAGATGGAGTTTAATTTAGATAAATGTGAGGTGATGCATTTTGGTAGATCGAATCGGGCCAGGACCTACTCCGTTAATGGTAGGGCGTTGGGGAGAGTTATAGAACAAAGAGATCTGGGAGTACAGATTCATAGCTCCTTGAAAGTGGAGTCACAGGTGGATAGGGTAGTGAAGAAGGCATTCAGCATGCTTGGTTTCATTGGTCAGAACATTGAATGCAGGAGTTGGGATGTCTTGTTGAAGTTGTACAGGGCATTGGTGAGGCCACACTTGGAGTACTGTGTACAGTTCTGGTCACCCTATTATAGAAAGGATATTATTAAACTAGAAAGAGTGCAGAAAAGATTTACTAGGATGCTACCGGGACTTGATGGTTTGACTTACAGGGAGAGGTTAGACAGACTGGGACTTTTTTCCCTGGAGAGCAGGAGGTTAAGGGGTGATCTTATAGAAGTCTATAAAATAATGAGGGGCATAGATAAGGTCGATAGTCAAAATCTTTTCCCAAAGGTAGGGGAGTCTATAACGAGGGGGCATAGATTTAAGGTGAGAGGGGAGAGATACAAAAGGGTCCAGAGGGGCAATTTTTTCACTCAAAGGGTGGTAAGTGTCTGGAACGAGCTGCCAGAGGCAGTAGTAGAGGCGGGTACAATTTTGTCTTTTAAAAAGCATTTGGACAGTTACATGGGTAAGATGGGTATAGAGGGATATGGGCCAAGTGCAGGCAATTGGGACTAGCTTAGTGGTATAAACTGGGCGACATGGACATGTTGGGCCGAAGGGCCTGTTTCCATGTTTTAACTTCTATGATTCTATGATTCTATGATTCTTCCAATCAGATGCTTCCTCTCACCTTCACACATTACCATTGTTGCAAGCCACACACCCACAATTCGCAAGTCACACATACTGGCAGCTATTCAACCACATCATCCAAACATCCTGCAGAAAACTCACTGACACACTTCCTGCTTTCTTGCAGGAGAAGGTGGCGTATAACAGGAGGCAGCAAGTGGCAGTGGCATTTAGACCCTCAAACCTGTTCCGCCATTCAATGAGTTCATGGTTGGTCTGTGACCTAACTCCATACACCCGTCTTAGCCCCATATCCCTTAATACCCTTGGTAACAAAAATCTATCAATCTCAGAGTTAAAATTCACAATTGAGCTAGCATCAACAACTGTTTGCCAAAGAGTGTTCCAAACTTCTACCAACCTTTGCGTGTAGAAGCTTTTCCTAACTTCACTCCTGCGAGACCCAGCTCTAAATTTTAGGCTATGTCCCCTAGTCCTAGTATTCAAGTATAGGAGACCTCCAAAAACAGTTACAAATGCATTAGCAGCCAGAAGCAATAATCCAGCAACTAACTTGTAAATCCTGCATGGTCCCTTTAAATAGCGCTGGTGGGTTGGGGGTGGGGGGGTCCTCCAGACTGTCTACGACATGTTCAGCTGTTCGTGGTTAAGACAGTGCATTGGCTGGAGCATTGAGCCCCAAAATGGTATCTATCCCTATAAATCAGCATTGCACACTGCCATAACGCATATTCTCTTTACTTTACATGGTACCGGCTTTCGTTATCTGTGCGTGCGCAAATGCCTTTATTGGCATCTGGAATGCATACGGACGCTACCTTGGGATCTTACAAATGTAAACAATCTTACAACACCAGGTTATAGTCCAACAATTTTATTTGAAAATCACAAGCTTTCGGAGGCTTCCTCCTTCGTCAGGTGGGATCTTACGAGGAGGCATTACGTGGCCCAATTTGTAGTCCCCACAGTTTTATGTGATTGGATGTTTTACCTGTGGTTTTCTCCTACTTGCTGAGATAGGGGGGGTTTGTGAAAGCACAAATGAGCACTACAGTTTCATGATGGTTTAAACGGCCCATAAAATAAAGGGGGCACTCGCAAGGCAGATACAGAATTGGCTGAGTGACAGGAAATAGAGAGCAGTGGTGAATGGTTGTTTTTCGGACTGGAAGGAGGGGTACAATGGTATTCCCCAGGGGTCGGTGCTGGGACCACTGCTTTTCTTGATATATATTAATGACTTGGACTTGGGTGTACAAGGGCACAATTTCAGAATTTGCAGATGACACAAAACTTGGAAGGGTAGTGAACAGTGAGGAGGATAGTGATAGACTTCAAGAGGATATAGACAGGTTGGTGGCATGGGCAGACACATGGCAGATGAAATTTAACACAGAAAAATGCGAAGTGATACATTTCAGTAGAAAGAACGTGGAGAGGCAATATAAACTAGAGCGCACAACTCTAAAAGGGGTACAGGAACAGAGAGATCTGAGGGTATATGTGCACAAATCGTTGAAGGTGGCAGGGCAGGTTGAGAAAGCGGTTAAAAATGCATATGGGATCCTGGGCTTTATAAATAGAGGCATAGAGTACAAAAGTATGGAAGTCATATGATGAACCTTTATAAAACACTGGTTCAGCCACAACTGGAGTATTGTGTCCAGTTCTGGGCACCGCACTTTAGGAAAGATGTGAAGGCCTTAGAGAGGGTGCAGAAGAGATTTACTAGAATGATTTCAGTTACGTGGATAGACTGGAGAAGCTGGGGCTGTTCTCCTTGGAACAGAGACGGTTGCGAGGAGATTTGATAGAGGTATTCAAAATCATGAATGTTCTAGACAGAGTAGATAGAGAGAAACTGTTCCCATTGGTGGAAGGGTCAAGAACCAGAGGACATAGATTTAAAGTGATTGGCAAAAGAACCAAAGGTGACATGAGGGAAAACCTTTTTACACAGCGAATGGTTGTGATCTGGAATGCACTGCCCGAGGGGGTGGTGGAGGCAGATTCAATCATGGCCTTCAAAAGGGAACTGGACAAATACTTGAAAGGATAAAATTTGCAGGGCTGTGGGGATAGGGGAGGGGGAGTGGAACTAGATGGATTGCTCGTGCATAGAGCTGGCGTAGATTCAATGGGCCGAATGGCCTCCTTCCGTGCTGTAACCTTTCTATGATTGTATGATTCTATTCTGTACTTGCCACCATGTGTTGTTATGAACAAAAGAACAAAATGCACCTTATTTAAATCGATTTTGCTTTTCCTTTACATTTGTCTCAGGCCCGTAGCAACATATGAATAATTAAGCTCATCTGGGTTTCCGTTGGATTTTTTTTAGTATTTAATTTTCTCCTCTTTTAGATATCCCCATTCCAAACACTGAGAGGGCAGGTACTTGCCTTCATCACTATCACACTGGATATATTCATCAAACACAAAAGGTCATCGACCTGAAACACATTGGGCCCGATTTTAGCAGGGCTGCGGGTTCTCGGCGGATGGGCCACACGCCCGGTGAAATTAGTGGGTTTCCCGCGCGATCGTAGCAGGCAAACCACTAATTGGAGCCACTTACCTGCTCCGCCGGGTTCCCCGTTGCTGATCTGCGCGTCGGGCGGGCTGCACATGCGCAGTAAGATCTGTCAGCCGGAAGCGCTCTATTTAAAGGGGCAGTCCTCCACTGACAGATGCTGCAACCAATAGCAAAGATGACTGCATGGAGCAGCCCAGGGGGAAGGCTGCTCCCAGTTTAATGATGCCTCACCCCAGGTATCAATACATGGGGTGAGGAGGAGGGGGAGGACAGAGATCTTCCATCCGGCGGGCGGGAGGAAGCGGCCCGCCTCCGCCACCAGGAAGGCCTGGCTCGAGGTGGCAGAGGGGGTCACCAGCGCCACCAACATATCGCCCACCTGCACACAGTGCAGGAGGCGGTCCAATGACCTCAGTAGGTCAGCCACAGTGAGTACACGTAGTCCTTCCCCTACACTCCGTCTGCCACATCACTGCCCCACCCCACATCTCCTTCGGCACTGCCAACACTACTCTGTCACATCACCCCTCACACCCACTCAAAGCTCATCCTCATCTTACCTGCACTTACTCACCTCGCGAGTACTCACCCCGCCACTACCACGCAACCCAATCCTCATACAATCTCATGGCTCTATCCCATACTCACCCTCTCGTGCATCTCTCTCACGGCCAGCCTCACTCAACCTGCCACCACCTGTGCTGCAGCCACAGGGCATGCATCACATATGTGCAGTAGGCAGCGTAAGGTAAACGTGTCGTGAGCATGAAGGGGATGCACAAGGGTGTTTGAGGGTTTGAATTGGTTGTTACTTGTATTGAATTTCAGAACAACTCACATCACACATTATATTGGCACCACTACTGCCATGTCTTCGCCAATCCTGTCCGGTTTGTGCAATAATGCCCGCTCCTGGGTATCACTATGAGGACCCACCACTGATGCCACCCATTGTGTCACTGCAGAGTGGGTGTAGGTGTATTTGCAGGGCTGTTCTGCGCAGACGACTGAGAGACATCGGCGATGTCCCCGGTTGCACCCTGGAAGGCTGCGGAGGAGAAGTTCGGGAGGGCAGTGGTGACTTTGACAGCGACAGGTAGGAAGATGGTGCACGGGCCAGCCAGGAGCAGCTCAGCATGAAAGAGGCTGCAGATGTCCACGGCTACATGTCGAGTGACTCTGAGCCTCCGTGTGCACTGTTGCTCAGAGAGGTCCAGGAAGCTGAGCCTCGGTCTGTGGACCCTGTGACGAGGGTAGTGCCCTCTGCGACGCATCTCTCTCTGCGGTAGCCCTCCCTCCTGCTGTACAGGTGGATGTGTCACAGCACTCTGTTGTGGAGCTCCACGTGTCAGAGGTGGATGGCGAGGCTGGTGAGGCTGGTGATACTGTTCGCCCTCCGAGGAGGTCATGACTGCAGCTACGGCGGCCCCCATCCGCAGGATGTACATCTGAGGGGGTCCGCAAGGTAGGTACATGTCTCCGGACACCGGGGTATGTGTGCAGGTTGGTGATTTTGACCGTCAGGAGGAGGGTGCTGGAGGCCAAACTTTGTCTCAATTGACAGAGTGGCCTCCTGCAATGGGTGAGGGTCTCCCCCCCCAACCTGTCAAATGGACCTTTGCAGCTGCCACAGGCTGACAGCTGCAACACGTCCATTCGAGCTGGGAGTGTTTCCCCCAGTGTGGGAAACAGTCCCATGTTGATCAAAAATCACACACAGTCCCTTAATCAAGTTAGTTGATGACCTGAAATACCAAACTAAATATTGTCAAGTGGCATCCCGCTGGCTTTAATTGCCTGCGGGATTCCCACCAGCGGGGGCTGCGCGCACACGCCGGCGCGTCAGCGGGGAACCCGGAAGTGGGCGGGATCGAGGCGGGATCCGGTCCCGCTCCTGGATTTCGCGATTTTCGGGGGCCCCCCCTGCCGAGAACGCACCCGATAGCGGGTGGTAAAATCGAGCCCATTAACTCTGTTCGTTCTCCACAGGTGGCACCTGACTTGCTGAGTATTTCTGGCATTTTCTGTTTTTATTTAAGAGGGATATACTCGATGACACTGTTTGTTGTTGAGCCCTAGATTTTGCTGCTCGGACATGGGTTAAAATCTAGTTCAGACATGCACTGGAACTCACCTCCCTCTGTTGACTGTAGACCTACTTAAAACATGTTTGGGTATTGCTAACCCACTTCCTAGTGAGCATTAGTCAGCTGGCACAATGTGATACTAGTTAGCAGTAAATTGCCAGTCTGACCCTCTGAATTTCCAAAGACAGATCTAGCCCTCCAGCGCTGCTCTTTGATTGGTCACTAGAAGGTGACCAATGACAGTACTGGTTGAGTTGATTACCTTCTCGGTAATATTCTTCCACTTTGTGATACAGTGAAATGGCACCGGGCCCCTGGTGAATTGTTGCTCATGAAAAGTACGTCAATGTGCAAATTTATTTCATTTTGTAAGTTAATTATGAATCTGACAGTTTATTATAATAAGCCACTAGACAACATTTTGGTTTGCATTCCCAACCTTTATTGGCCCCAGGGGTTAGATCCGTAATGTTGATTTCTGATGTTCACCAGCAATTGGAACTAAATTAGAGTCACAAGTTCCTAGCAGAGTACCATTAAATTAATGGAACCTCAAATGAGAAACACTGAACAAAAAATATGTCAGTTATGTTTAATTATTAAGAATTTTTATTGGTTTACAACCTTATTCCTCCAGAACCTGGTGTCATCTCAAATGCACAATGTGCTACTACCATGTAACATTCAGAAGGCAGCATCCCCAGCTGCATCTGTTGGATGTGAGTAAGTGACAGCTATTATACCTTCAGTTTGGATGTCCTCAAAAGCATAAGGCACTGCCATCCACTGTGACAGCCACTGTTAGCATACAAAATGTTGAAAGATTGAATTTCACAGCTTATATATTACAAAAGAATAATTACATAGAATTACTAGGATTTACAGCACCGAAACGGGCCATTTGGCCCAACTGGTCCATGCTGGTGTTTGTGCTCACACGAGCCTCCTCTCACCCCTCATCATCCAATCCGAACAGCATAACCTTCTATTCCTTTCTTTCTCATGTGTTTATCTATCTTCCCCTTAAATGCATCTATGCTATTCGCCTCAACTACTCCTCGTGGTAGTGAGTTCTTTTTTTATTCGTTCATGGGATGTGGGCGTCGCTGGCGAGGCTGGCATTTATTGCCCATCCCTAATTGCCCTTGAGAAGGTGGTGGTGAGCCGTCTTCTTGAACCACTGCAGTCCGTGTGGTGAAGGTTCTCCCACAGTGCTGTTAGGAAGGGAGTTCCAAGATTTTAACCCAGCGACGATGAAGGAACGGCGATATATTTCCAAGTTTGGATGGTGTGTGACTTGGAGGGGAACGTGATGGTGGTGTTGTTCCCATGTGGCTACTGCTCTTGTCCTTCTAGGTAGTGAGTTCCACATTCTAACCACTCTCTGGGTAAAGAAGTTTCTCCTGAATTCCCTATTGGATTTATTGGTGACTATCTTATATTTATGGCCTCTAGTTTTGGACTCCCCCACAAGTGGAAACATTTTCTCTACATCTACCCTATCAAACCCTTTCATAATCTTAAAGACCTCTATCACGTCACCCCTCAGCCTTCTCTTTTCTAGAGAAAAGAGCCCCAGCCTGTTCAGTATTTCCTGATAGGTATTACCTCTCAGTCCTGGTATTATCCTTCTAAATCTTTTTTGGCACCTTCTCCAGTACCTTGGAGTGATTTGAGAACTGTAATCTCATCTCCAGTTTCAGATGACAACTCATAAACAATGAGAGTAAAACTTGCAGTTCGTGATATCAATCAAACTTCCCTACCCCCACAGTCTGGTTAGTGCTTTGTGATTACTTTCAGTATCTGGTTTTCTCAAAAGCTCTGGTTGTATCCTAGTAAACTGCATAATCTTATGTCAAAAAGGCTCTTTACCTGTCAATTGTATAATCTATATCAGAGGTATGGAAACGGGAGTAGGCCATTCAGCCCCTCAAGCCCGTTCCATCATTCAGTCAGATCATGGCTGATCTGTACCTCAACTCCATTTGTTCCATATCACTTGATACTCTTACCCAACAAAAATCTGCCAATCTCAGTCTTGGAAATTTCAATTGACCCAACATCCACAGCTATTTGAAGGAGAGAGTTCCAGATTTCCACTACCTACTGTATGAAAAAATGCTTCCTAATTTCATTCTTAAATGGCCTACTTCTGATTTTAAGATTGTGCCTTCTTGTTCTAGAGTCTCTGTATCTAGCCTATCGAACCCCTTTATCATTTTAAGCAACTCGATTAGATCATCCCTCAACCTTCTAATTGGGATATATTTTCCTCCGTTCATTAATATTGGCAAGAAAAAACCCCGTGTGACTATCATGTGGATTGCCTCTGTTTATATTCAAATTGACTTTGTCACTAACTTTAGTGAATGGAGGAAAGTATACTCCAATGCCTTTTGTATTTTTGCATGGTGTTGTTATCTATATGGTGAATTCAACTTGACCTAATCTGGGACATTTTTGATAACATAAATGAGGGGAATGATGTAAGGTTTCTGCTTTTCAGAGGTTTTTTTTTTTGATTTTCGCTGTTTACTTTTAACAATTTTTTCATTTGTACCAAACTTGGTGCTTTTGCTTTTGCATAGTTTAAAAATAAAAATTGGAGCAAAATTCTGGTCAAACCTAGAAACTCCAAGTATCAGGCACACACGTACAGTAAGTGGAGTAAGTCCTAAAACAGGGAGGGTTAGGATGCCATGGAGTGTTCGTGATGGGACCTTGAACTCTTGTCACTAAGCTGATTATTTCACTTTTATTCTGCTGAACCTCTTTTTATTCTGATAGTCTTTACTACCAAAGTTAAGAAAACATCACGAGGAATTACATAGAGTGTACAACACAGACAAAGGCCATTCGTCCCAACAGGTCCATGCCGGTGTTTATGCTCCACTCGAGCCTCCTCCCTCCCTACTTAATATATCCTTCTATTCCTTTCTCCCTCATGTGTTTATCTAGCTTCCCCTTAAATGCATCTATGCCAGTCGCCTCAACTACTCCCTGTGGTAGCGCATTCCACATTCTAACCACTCTTTGGGTAAAGAAGTTTCTCCTGAATTCCCTACTGGATTTATTAGTGACTGTCTTATATTTATAGCCCCTGGTTCTGGACTCCCCTGCAAGTGGAAATATGTTCTCCACATCCACCCTATCAAACCCTTTCACAATCTTAAAGACCTCTATCAGGTCCACCTCAGTCGTCTCTTTTCGAGAGAGAAGAGCCCCAACCTGCTCAATCTTTCCTGATAGATATAACCTCCTAGTTCTGGTATTATCCTAGTAAAATCTTTTTTGCACCTTCTCCAGTGCCATTTTAATAATTTTTATAACATGGAGACCAGCACTGTCCACGTGTAGTTTAACCAAGATTCTATTCAAGTTTAACATAAGTTCTGTGCTTTTAAATTCTATCCTTTTAGAAATGAACCCCGCTGCTTGGTTTAATTTTTTTAGCAAATCTTTTTTGCACCTTCTTCAGGTCTGATTAATCTGCCTCGCTACTTTTAGTGATTTGTGTATCTGTACCCACAGATCCCTCTGCTCCTCCACCCCATTTAGACTCTTATAATCCAATCAGTATGTGGTCCCCTTATTCTTCCTACCAAAATGTAATATCCTACACTTAGCTATATTGAAATTCATCTGTGCCAATAACATGCCCATTCTGCATGTTTATTAATGTCTTCCTTTATTTTGTCGAAGTCCTCCTCGGTATTAACTATACCCCCCAATTTGGTGTCATCCGCAAATTTTGAAATTGTACTTCCGATTCCCAAGTCCAAATCGTTTATGTAAATGGTGAACAACAGTGGTCCCTGCACCGATCTCTGTGGAACACCACTTCCCACCTTTTGCCAGTCTGAGTAACTACTTTTAACCCCCACTCTCTGTTTTCTGTTTTGTAGCCAGCTTGCTATCCATTCTGCTACTCGTCACTGACTCCACATGCTCTGACCTTAGTGATGAGTCAACTATGTACCTTATTGAAGGCTTTTTGAAAATCCAAACATATTATATCTACTACATTACCCTTGTCTACCCTTTCTGTTACTTCTTCAAAGAATTCAATAAGGTTGGTCAAGCATGACCTTCCCGTTTGAAATCGATGCTGACTATTCTTTATTATATTTTTCGTTTCTAGATGTTTTTCTATTACATCTTTGAGTAAGGATTCCATTATCTTTCCTACCACCGATGTTAAGCTAATTGGTCTATAGTTCCATGGACATGTTCTCTCTCCCTTTTTAAATATAGGAATCACATTAACTGTCCGCCAGTCCTCTGGCACCATTCCCTTTTCTAATGAATTTTTATATATATGTATTAATGCCTCTGCTATCTCTTCCCTAACTTCCCTAACTTCCCTAACTTCTTCCCTAACTGTCGTCCTTTCCTTTATTGTCTTTTAATACGTGTGGATACAATCCATCCGGACCAGGGGTTTTATCCTCTCAAAGTTTGATTAGTTTAGCAATTATCTCCCCCTATCTTAAATGTTTTTATATCTTTTTCGACCTCTTCTTCTAATGTCCTGCCCACCTTGTTAGACTCCCTGGTAAATACGGAGGCAAAGTAATTAATTAACATTTCTACCATTTCGCTGTCATTATCTGAGAGTTTATCATGTGTATCCCTTAGTGGCCCTATCCCTGTCCTGATTTTTCTTTTGTTATTTATGTGTCTGTAGAATACTTTGCTATTTCTTATTATATTCCTTGATAATTTAATTTTGTATTTTCTCTTTGTCTTCCTAATTGCTTTTTTTTAACTTCTTTCCTAAACTTTTCATGTTCTGTTTTGTCGTCCTTTCCTTTATTGTCTATGTACTTAGTGTATGCCTTTTTCTTTAGTTTCAATTTTGCTCTTATTTCTTTATTCATCCATGCTGTATCATTACTAACTAATTTGTTCTTGCTTTTTAAAGGAATATATTTCTCCTGGACTCTCTTAATCACCATTTTAAATGTTTCCCACTGCTGTTCTGTCTCTTTTTTTATCAGTACATTTTTCCAGTTTATTTTCCCTAGTTCCATTCTCATCCACTGAAATCAACTTTTTTCCAATTTACTACTTTGGTCTTTGTCTTACTTATGTCCTTCTCCATCTTTATCTTAAACCTTATTATGTTGTCATCTGGGTAAGAAAGGAGATCTGCACACATTGCAAAAACTACATTCCCTGTACCCTCTTACCTACCTCTTCTTGCCAGTTTATTTGGGGATAGTTAAAATCTCCCATGATTATTATTCGATGCCCTTCACTCATTTCACATATTTCCTTACATATTTCTTCCTCCACCTCCTTTCCACTATTAGGTGGTCTGTACTATATGCCTATTAACGTGATCAATCCCTTCTTATCTTTTATTTCAATCCATTTGGATTCAGTTTCTATCCTAGTTATGTCCCATTTTTCTACTGCCATTATGTTATCTCTAATTAGTACAGCTACTTCGCCCCCCTCCTTCCTTCCCTATCCTTTCTGATTATAGAAACATAGAAAATTTACGGTGCAGAAGGAGGCCATTCAGCCCATCATGTCCATGCCAGTCGAAAAAGAGCTACGCAGCCTAATCCCACTTTCCAGCCCTTGGTCCATAGCCTTGTAGGTTACGGCACTTCAGGTGCACATCCAGGTGCTATTTAAATGTGATGAGGGTTTCTGCCTCTACCATCCTTTCAGGCAGTGAGTTCCAGACCCCCACCACCCTCTGGATAAAAACATTTTTCCTCTGCTCCCCTCTAATCCTTCTACCAATGACTTTAAATCTATGCCCCTTGGTTATTGACCTCTCGCTAAGGGAAATAGGTCCTTCCTGTCCGCTCTATCTAGGCCCCTCATAATTTTATATACCTCGATTAAATCACTCCTCAGCCTCCTTTGTTCCAAAGAAAACAACCCCAGACTATCCAATCTTTTCTCATAGCTTAAATTCTCCAGTCCCAGCAACCTCCTCGTAAATCTTCTCTGTACCCTCTCGAGTGCAATCACATTTTTCTTGTAATGTGGTGATCAGAACTGTAAGCAGTACTCAAGTTGTGGCCTAACTAGTGTTTTATACAATTCTAGCATAACCTCCCTGCTCTTATATTTTATGTCTCGGCTAATAATTGTTTTATAGCCTGCAATATTTAATTGCCAATCTTGTTCTTTATGTAGCCATGTTTCAGTTATGCCTACTACATCTGGTTCCTCGCTACTGATTATTGCCTCCAGTTTGCCCGTTTTATTTTGGATACTGTGTACATTGCTGTACAGGCAGTTTAATTCATCTTAAATAGTTGTTCCTTTTACTTTATTTTGAACAGTCCTTTCATATTTCTGTTTTATAACTGTATTTGTTCCTTGAACGATTGTGTTATCTTTATTCCTTACTCTGGTCTGACCTTTGCATTTATCTCCTGTTGCTTTTATCTTTAAGCTTTCGTTATTGCTACTAGATCCATTCCCCTATCTTGCTAGTTTAAAGCCTTACGCACTTTAAGCCTTATACCAATCACATGAAGCATTTAAATTGTTTTTCTGTGTTAATGATAAAAACCAATTTCAAACGTTTTTGACTGGGGAGATTTAATTGGTTTAACCTGAAAACTAGGCACTCTACTTATAGGCACAGAATAATGGACAGGCAGGACCTGAATTATAGAGGCCCAAGTGGTCCTTCTATGATCTTGGAATTGTATTCCAATTGATGGCATGTAACACCAATTCGGTGCTTCATACTTATGTATATAATTCATCTAAGCTATCCATTATTCGATACACACTCATTAATGTGATAACATTACAGTCTTAGTAAAGTCACTTGTGTTTGGCAACATTAAGTCAGGAGAACTTTATACAAATTAACTTGGTAAACATCAATATTCTGATACAAGCTATACTGGGATGACAGAAATTACAAGACTCCTCAATTAGGGCAATCAATAGATTATCTGACATTCAGTCTGAAACTTTGCCAACATCCTCTGTATTTTTGCTCAAGAGTACTTTGAGCAAAATGAGGACTTTGCATCTGTCTTTCTACCAAGAAAGAAGATGCAGCCAAAGTCCCAGTAAAAGGGGAGGTAGTTGAGATACTGGATGGGCTAAAAATTGATAAAGAGGAAGTACCAGAAAAGCTGGCTGTAATTAAAGTAGACAAGTCATCCGGTCCGGATGGGATGCATCCTAGGTTGTTGAGGGAAGTAAGGGTGAAATTGCGGAGGTACTGGCCATAATCTTCCAATCCTCCTTAGATACGGGGGTGGTGCCAGAGGACTGGAGAATTGCAAATATTACACCCTTGTACAAAAAAGGGTGTAAGAATAAACTCGGCAACTACAGGCCAGTCAGTTTAACCTCGGGGGTGGGGAAACTTTTACAAATGATAATCCGGGACAAAATTAATAGTCGCTTGGACAAGTGTGGATTAATGAAGGAAAGCCAGTACGGATCTGTTAAAGGCAAATCGCGTTTAAACAACTTGATTGAGTTCGTTGATGAGGGCAAGGCGGTTGATGTGTATATGTACTTTCAAAAGGCGTTTGATAAAATGCCACATAGTAGGCTTGTCAGCAAAATTGAAGCTCAAGGAATAAAAGGGGCAGTGGCAGCATGGATATGAAATTGGATAAGTGACAGGAAACAGAGAGTAGTGGTGAACGGTTGCTTTTCGGACTGGAGGAAGGTATACAGTGGTGTTCCCCAGGGGTCGGTACTAGGGCCATTGCATTTTTTGATATTGGACTTTGGTGTATTGGGCACAATTTCAAAATTTGCAGATGACACAAAACTTGGATGTGTAATAAAAAGTAAAGAGAATAGTAATAGACTTCAAGAGAACATAGACAGGCTGGTGGAACAGGCGGACACATGGCAGATGAAATTTAACACAGAGAAGTGCGAAGTGATACATTTTGGCAGGAAGAACAAGGAGAGACAATATAAACTAAACGGTACAATTCTAAAAGGGGTGAAGGAACAGAGAGACCTGGGGATAAATGTGCACAAATCTTTGAAGGTGACTGGACAGGTTGAGAAAGCGGTTAAAAAAGTATACGGGATCCTGGGCTTTATTAGCAGAGGCATAGAGTACAAAAGCAAGGAAGTTATGTTGAACCTTTATAAAACACTGGTTCGGGAACAACTGGAGTACTGTGTCCAATTGTGGGCACCGCACTTTAGGAAGGATATGAAGGCCTTGGAGATTTACTATAATGATTCCAGGGATGAGAGATTTCACTTACGTGGATAGACTGGAGAAGCTGGGGTTGTTCTCCTTAGAGCAGAGAAGGTTAAGAGGAGATTTGATAGAGTGTTCAAAATCATGACGAGTTTGGATAAAATAAATAAAGAAAAAGTGTTCCCCTTTTGCGGAAGGGTCGAGAACCAGAGGACACAGATTTAAGGTGATTGGCAAACGAACCAAAGGCGACATGAGGAAAAACTTCTTTACACAGCGAGTACTTATGATCTGGAATACGCTGCCGGAAAGGGTGGTGGAAGCAAATTCAATCATGGCTTTCAAAAAGGAATTGCATAAATACTTGAAGGGAAAAAATTTGCAGGGCTACGGGAAAAGAGCTGGGGAATAGGCCTAACTGGATTGCTCTTACAAAGAGCCGGCACGGGCACGATGGGCCGAATGGCTTCCTTCTGTGCTCTAACCATTCTATGATTCTACGATCCTATGATATCAATTCTCAACCAATTGAACTTTCTGAAAGATTGAATCTATTTTCTCTATTATTTCTGAATAATTTGTGCTTTAGTTCATCCATTGCATTGCAAATTCACGCCTTTTTTGCTATAAACAGTGGGTCTGAAAATGCGATGACAAGTGCCTGATACGCTGTATTATCAGACGCAAACGCCTCAGGCCTACAAGTTGCCCGATGCACCCAGTGTGGGTGTTCAACGCAAAGGGCGTGGCGGCTGCCATATAATTTAAGCATGTGCCCCATACAGGTGTCGGAGAGTCTTAGCAGTGTGTAGTGTGTCAGACCTGCACAATGTCCTTGGAACAGTTGCTGGGGGACCGTGTGGACTATATCAGAAAATTTAAAAATCCCCGGCACCCCTGCCTGGTGACTCCCACCGACATGCATCTGCTGCCCCAACCCACCCTCCCACCAGAAAATCAGCCAGCAGCCCTTCACTTGCTGCTGGCACCCGACATTCCGATCCCAGTGCTCTCGATGCATCATGAGCGGTAAATGTTGATCTCACGTTATCTGGTAAGATCGGCTCATTTGTGTGCAGGCACACACAATGCTTGGACAGTGTCAGCACTGATGGCACCGCACACTGGGTGTATTACCCGCTCCCATATGTTGTCTGTTGTACTGCGTTGGGTGATTGTACATGTATTGGACTGTTGATAGGTATAATGTAATGTGATAACACAGGCAAAAGGTTCACTGTTGGGTGATTGTACATGTATTGGACAATTGATGGGCATAATGTAAGGTGGTAACACAGGGGAAAGGTGCACTGTAAAATAATTAGACTATAGATCTGAATTTTCACACTGTTTATCAATCTTACAATAGCCTTTGATGACACAGAACCCCCTGTTAAACACCAATGAACGCTAAATTTAAAAAAACTCAGTTGAAATGTGCTGAGATTATGAAATGAGCACTGAGCTCTTTGAAGTTGTAAGATGCTATTTCAAAAATAATGAATCTGAATCAAATTTGATTTCCCTATTCCAGTGATTCCTAATGCAATGTTCCATACTGTCCCTTTTACATTTATACGCCTTACTTTTGCAGTGCTGTCTTCAGTATAACAATGTATCTCTTTTTATTCTTTTCTCCCTCCCTGCAATTGCATTGATGTTGCCTCTTGATGAGAAAAGATTTTCATTCAGTTTATATGTTAAATAAATGCACATTTCAGTCCAAAATGTGCTGATTTCCTCTATCTCGCCGACCAACATCAATGTCATAGTGTTAGGAATCACCCAATATAACTTTATAATTTAAACCTAGATAATAGACTGCCACACTTTTCCCTGGTTGTACAATAGCCTCTGATGACTTTGGTCCCTCTTGTATGCTGGTAGATGCTAAATCGGAAAAATATATTCAACTGAAGTGGACTGGTAATGATGTTGTGAGTTGTCACAGAGCACATTATAAGAAGGCCTACAAAATTATTCTTAAAATAATTCATTTCAATCAGTTTGGTTCCCAAATTACATGGACTGAATTGAATATTCCAGAAGCAATCTCCTTTCCACAGCCCTTTAAATTGTTATGCCTACCGTTATACAATAATTATGTCTCTTCTTTATATTATACTACCTTGTGATACTGTTTGTTTGGCATAGATAATGGCAGAAAAGCTAATTACTAGTCAGCTGTTCCATTCTAATCATAGTAGCTTGCAGTCCAATGAATGATGGTTTCCTGTGTCTATTAACCTCAGCCCAATGCATTTTTCTGAATTTTGCAACCAGCTTTCTCTGGAAACTGGGATTAAAAAGTGTTTTAACCTGAGACTGAAATATGCACGATTTGTGAATGTTCATCTTGATATAATTTTGCACTTAAGGTACATGCGTGTGTTTAATTTATAAAAACTATTCGTAAGTAGGACTGGGGAGAATGATAAACATACGCTCTTGCATATGCTACTCTTGCATGCTCTCCATGTTAACAATCCATAATGCTAAAAAAATACATAATTAAGCTCTAGAAGAGCTAAAGCAATTAATTATTAATAGTTAAAACCTGAATTAGGGGATTAATCATGCTTTTGTGGCTTATTATAGAACAGAAATAGCTACTGAAAGAATTATACTCTAACAGCTGCATGAATCTGAATGTTGGTAGTTTATGGTTACACTACTTAAAACCTGACGGGATATGGAGCATCTTTTCTTCATGGTGTAAATCATAACCTAAAAGGGGCCAAACATAAACTTGTGAGGAAATCTGTTTGTTTCCTTAAATTCCCCTGAAATTGCTTGATTACCATCTAAAAGTCATTCCCCCCCATTCATAAAATGCCAATGTGTAAACAGTGAAAGTGGCAAGAAAGGAAAAAACATTTTAACAGACAATTAACCACTCATTAATGTCAGGAGTGTGCTTGTTCAACCTTGTTTGCAGAGTTTCATTCCTCGACTTAGAAAATATTATCATCTATAACAACTTGCATTTATATAACGCTGTTAACATAGTAAAATGTCCCAAGGCACTTCACAGGAGTGTAATCAGACAAAAATTGACACTGAGCCGAAGTAGGACACAAGTGACCAAAAGCTTGGTCAAAGAGGTAGGTTTTAAGGAGTGTCTTAAAGGAGAGAGAGAGGTAGAGAGGTTTTGGGAGGGAATTCCAGAGCTTAGGGCCTAGGCAGCGAAAGGCACAGCCGCCAGCGGTGGGGCAAAGGGAGTGGGAGATGCACAAGAGGCCAGAATTGGAGGAACGCAGAGCTTTCAGAGGGTTGTAGGGCTGGAGCAGGTTACAGAGATAGGGAGGACCGAGGCCATGGAGTGAATTGAACATGAGGATGAGAATTTTAAAATCAAGGCGTTGCTGGACTGAGAGCCAATGTAGGTCAGTGAGCACAGGGGTGATGGGTGAACGGGATTTGGTGCGAGTTAGGATACGGGCAGCAGAATTTTGGATGAGTCCAAGTTTACAAAGGATGAGAAATGGGAGGCCAGTCGGGAGAGCATTGGAATAGTCGAGCCTGGAGATAATCTGATGCTAATTCAGTCCCAGAGGTGAAGCTGACCATGGGTAATATTTTCCTTCATATGTAAAATCTCAGTCCCAAAATCAGAAAAGCAACCCCTCCTGCAGCAGTGTGAGGTTTTCCCCTTTTGTCAGAGCAGCCATCCTGTGGCCTGTTTTGGTGAGATTGCCAGTATGGGATAAATATTCTTCTCCTGTGCTCCTGCTGCGTGCTAGGTGCCCATATCATGAAATTTCACAGCCCAGCTCACATTTTTCCGTCCATTTAAGTTTCATCGTCAGAAATTCACAGACCAGCAGTGTGCAATTTCCCCTCTGTGCTGCCAGCGTGCTCTGAAAGCGCAGAAATGGAACGATTTCTCCCATATTGCTAAATTAGGGATAGTTTTGCACTGTAGGCCCATGCCCACTTAGAACTGAGCCCCAAGCCCATTTCCAGCAGGAGATTTACAGCCAGCAACAGCGCAGACTTTTACCCCAACTGCCTGAGCTAGATTGGCTCTCAAAGGCAGAAGGCCGGGTGTCCAAAGGCACATGTACACACCAGCTTTCATTTCAGCTTCCCTGCGGGCCCTAAAAAAACGAGTGTGTAAGTCGAGTGATCTCACTGTGGACCGCACAGGGGCTGTGGCAATGAAACCCCAGCGGCTGGAGTTTTATACCTGGACCGCAGGTCCCAGCGTAAATGCAATTTGTTGCAGTATGGATCAGAAGCGCAGGGCAGCAGGTAAAGTAAGCATTCCCCATTAAAACAGATGTTCACGTGGGCTAGCCTTGCAATTTTCATGGCGGGCCCAGCCACCGGCACAGGAGTCCCCTCGCCACAGATGGGCACAACCACAAAATTGCCAACCTCGCAAGTTCAAGGCTGAGAGCTCCATCTCACATAGATTGCAACCGGACAGAGAAGGACCAACAAAATGTCGTCATAATTAGTTTGAACCAACAGAAATAAAGATGTTGGGGAGAAAACTAAAACCCAAAGCTTTTTGCTGTGATGCCAGGTAGATAATTGAGAATAATTTCTGTAGCAAACAACGAGAAGCCTAAACCAGTCATTATTGAGAATCCCATATCACACCTAAAGCTCGACATGAGGCATTCCACGCAAGACTTTCTGGTCATTACTTGCCAAAGCTGCTTAGTGCTCTGTTTTGTCACTATTGCAGGTGACTTGGACCATCTGAGTCAGTTTTTCCAGGAAAATTAACTCATTATTTTCCCATCTGTTTGGGTCAAGGCTCTTCTCTCTTTTATCAACCTAGTTTGAGATAATGGTGCTGCATCATTTATCTGAAATAGCCAATCCATCTAATCACTCCATTGATGTGGACACTGTCAACAGAGGCAATCATGCTGATTCCCCCCACCCCCGCACCTGTATGATGGTACAGCTGACTCCAGATAGATGGATAATTCAGATTCAAACATAATATTACACTCATGGCCCATTCATTCCTGCTCAGAATCCAAATGTAATGTCAAAACGCAAAATCCTGCTGCATGGAGCAGTTATCCATCTTGTAATTCCCAGTGCATTAAACATCTGCTGATAGAGGAAGTAGCATATTGTATAAGCCTAGCCATGTTCTGTAAATCTTAGGTCCTTGTGAGAGGGATGTCAAGGCCACACTGGGAGTTTAGTGGTGAGGCTCCACTCTTAGAAAAGCCTTAAATTACATAGAATCATGGAAAGGTTACAGCATGGAAGGAGGTCATTCGGCCCATCAAATTCATGCTGGTTCTATGCAACAGCAGTCCAGCTATTCCCACTCCCCCGCCCTATCCCTGTAGCCCTGCAAATGTTTTCCTTTCAAGTACTTATCCAGTTCTCTTTTGAAAGTCATGATTGAATCTGCCTCCACCACCCCCTCAGGCAGTGTATTCCAGATCATAACCACTTGCTGTGCAAAAATGTTTTTCCTCATTTCGCCTTTGGTTCGTTTGCCAATCACCTTAAATCTGTGTCCTCTGATACTTGACCCTTCCATCAATGGGAACAGTTTCTCTCTATCTACTCTGTCTAGACCCCTCATGATTTTGCATATCTCTATCAAATCTCCTCTCAACCTTTTCTGTTCTAAGGAGAACAGCCCCAGCTTCTCCAGTCTATCCACGTAACTAAAGTCCCTCATCACTGGAATCATTCTAGTAAATCTCTTCTGCACCCTCTCTAAGGCCTTCACATCCTTCCTAAAGTGCGGTGACCAGAACTGGACACAATATTCTAGTTGTGTCCGAACTAGTGTTTTATAAAGGTTCATCATAACCTCCTTACTTTTGTACTCTATGCCTCTATTTATAAAGCCCAGGATCCCATATGCTTTTTTAACCGCTTTCTCAACCTGCCCTGCCGCCTTAAACGATTTGTGTACATACACCCCCAGATCTCTCTGTTCCTGTACCCCTTTTAGAATTGTGTCTTTTAGTTTATATTGCCTCTCCTCATTTTTCCTACCGAAATGTATCACTTCGCATTTTTCTGCGTTAAATTTCATCCGCCACATGTCCGCCCATGCCTGTCTATATCCTCTTGAAGTCTATCACTATCCTCCTCACTGTTGGCTACACTTCCAAGTTTTGTGTCATCTGCAAGTTTTGAAATTGGGCCCTGTACACCCAAGTCCAAGTCATTAGTCATTAATATATATCAATGACTTGATATATAGGGAATAGTATCATAAGGTTTAGCATAGCTATGGAAAAGAACATGGACCAATCTAAAGTAAAAATATTCAATTGGAGGAGGGGCCAATTTCAGTAGGAAGAGAACAGATCTGGCCTGGGTAAATTGGAATCAAAGATTGGCAGGCAAAACTGTAATTGAACCATGGGCAGCCCCTGGGGAAACACCACTGTACTCCTCCCTCCGGTCCGAAAAACAATCGTTCACCACCTCTTTCTGTTTCCTCTTACTTAGCCAATTTTGTATTCATGCTGCTACTGCCCTTTTATTCCATGGGCTTTAATCTTGATGACAAGCCTATTATGTGGCACTTTATCAAACGCCTTTTGAAAGTCCATATACACCACATCAACTGAATTGCCCTCATCTACCCTCTCTGTTACCTCATTAAAAAACTCTATCAAGTTAGTTAAACATGATTTGCCTTTAACAAATCCGCGCTCACTTTCCCTAATCAATCCACACTCGTCCAAGTGACTGCTGATTCTGTCTTGGATTATCGTTTCTAAAAGTTTCCCCACCACCGAGATTAAACTGACTGGCCTGTAGTTGCTGGGTTTATCCTTACACCCTTTTTTGAACAAGGGTGTAACATTTGCAATTCTCCAGTCCTCTGGCATCACCCTCATATCTAAGGATGTTTGGAAGTTTATGGCCAGTACCTCCACAATTTCCATCCTTACTTCCCTTCAACCTAGGATGCATCCCATCCAGACCAGGGTACTTATCTACTTTAAGTACAGCTAGCCTTTCTAGTACCTCTTCTTTATCAATTTTTAGCCCATCCAGTCTCTCAACTACATCTTCCTTTACTGAGACTCTGGCAGCATCTTCTTTCTTGGTAAAGAAGATGCAAAGTATTCAATTAGTATCTCGGTCACCCCCTCTGCCTGCATGAGTAGATCTCCTTTATGGTCCCGAATCGGCCCCACCTCCTCTTATTATCCATTTACTGTTTACATGCCTATAGAAGACTTTTGGATTCCCTTTTATGTTGGCCGCTAGTCTATTCTCATTTTCTCTCTTTGCCCCTCTTAATTCCTTTTTCACTTCCCCTCTGAACTTTCTATATTCAGCCTGGTACTCACTTAAGCTATCAACATGACATCTGTCCCCTTTTTTCTGCTTCATCTTACTCTCTATCTTTTTTGTCATCCAGGGATCTCTGGCTTTAGTTACCCTTTCTCCCTTGTGGGAATGTACCGAGTCCGTACCCAAACCATCTCCTCCTTAAAGGCCGCCCATTGTTCAATTACAGTTTTGCCTGCCAATCTTTGATTCCAATTTACCTGGGCCAGATCTGCTCTCATCCCACTGAAATTGGCCCTCGTCCAATTGAGCATTTTACTTCAGAGTGGTCCATAGTTATTCTAAACCTTATGATACTATGATCGCTGTTCTGTAAATTTTCCCCCACTGCTCCCTTGGCCTGCCTCATTCCCCAGAACCAACTCCAGCAATGCCTCCTTTCTCGTTGGGCTGGAAACATACTGGTCAAGAAAGTTCTCCTGAACACATTAAAAAAATTCTTCCCCCTCTTTGCCCCTTATATTATTACTATCTCAGTCTATATTAGGATAGTTGAAGTCCCCAGTTATCACTGCTCTATAGCTTTTGCACCTCTCTGTAATTTCCCTGCAAATTTGCTCCTCCATATCCTTCCCATTAGTTGGTGGCCTATAGAATACACCCAGTGGTGTAATGGCACTTTATGTTCTGAAATTTGGCCCAATTGCTACCATTTTGGCCAATAAGAAATATACTCCAGTGATTTCTAAAACTGCAAACTATTCTAAACAAAGATAAATGGTGCCTGGATCTCTTCTTCCAGTTTTGTCCCTTTCTCTCCTGTAGGTGGTTGCTTATACTGGGGATTGCTCCACAGGCATACGCTCAAGTGGCCATTCTTCATGCGTAAATCCGAGACATGTAGGTCAGCAGGCTATTCAACTGTGGCATGCAACACAGCTAAACCTATTCTGCTTCCACCCCACTTCTATACGTGTGCATCAGAGGCCACTGGATAGTCATCAGGAGTGGGGAACCCTGATTGACTCTCTCCTCCTCTGCCTGAGTAGGGAGGGGGACTGCGGTCAACCATTGCCATAGCTGAGATCAAAGCTCAGCATACACCAAGGCTCAGACCTGCAACCTACCTGGTTTGTATTGCTCGGTACCCTATTATACAGTACATATACCCACTGAACTTTTGGACAGCCCTTGGTGTTTGGCTTTTGTTATGAGCATAAAACAGCTCTAAAATCAAAAAGGTTTTCCAGCATGCACTGTCTGTCAGCTATCATTTAATTGTACATTCCACGGCCTACAATCCTGGCACGATCTTGAGGGGCCCAATGCTGCAATGACGGTGCCCCTTAAAGTAGGATCATAGAATCATAGAAATTTACAGCACAGAAGGAGGCCATTTGGCCAACATGTCTGCAGGCTGAAAAAGAGCTATCCATCCAAATTCCACTTTCCAGCTCTAGGTCCGTAGCCTTGTAGGTTACGGCACTTCAAGTGCATATCCAAGTACTTTTTAAATGCAATGAGGGTTTCTGCCTCCACCACCCTTTCAGGCAGCGAGTTCCAGACTCCCACCACCCTCTGGATGAAAAAAACTCTCCTTAACTCCCTTCTAATCCTTCTACCAATTACTTTATATCTATGCCCCTGGTTATTGACCTCTCTGTTACAGGAAATAGGTCCTCCCTATCCACTCTATCTAGGCCCCTCATAATTTTATACACCTCAATTAAATCTCCCCTCAGCCTCCTCTGTTCCAAAGAAAACAACTCCAGCCTAATCAATCTTTCCTCATGGCTAAAATCCTCATGACAACATCCTCGTAAGTCTCCTATTTACCCTCGAGTGCAATCACATCCTTCTTGTAATGTGGTGATCAGAACTATTCACAGTACTCTAGCTGTGGCCTAAGTAGTGTTTTATACAGTTCCAGCACAACCTCCTGCTCTTATATTCTATGCCTCAGCTAATAAAGGAAAGTATCCCGTATGCCTTCTTAACCACCTTATCCACCGGTCCTGCTACCTTCTGGGATCTGTGGACATGCACTCCAAGGTCCCTCTGTTCCTCTACACCTCTCAGTATCCTACCATTTATTGTGTTTTCCCTTTCCTTGTTTGCCCTCCCCAAATGCATTACCTTACACTTCTCCGGATTGAATTCCATTTGCCACTTTTCTGCCCACCTGACCAGTCATAGAAACATAGAAACATAGAAAATAGGAGCAGGAGTAGTCCATTCGAGCCTGCTCCGCCATTCAATATGATCATGGCTGATCCTCCATCTCAATACCGTATTCCTGCTCTCTCCCCATATCCCTTAATGCTTTTTGTGTCTAGAAATCTATCTATCTCCTTCTTAAATATATTCCATGGCTTGGCCTCCACAGCCTTCTGTGGTAGAGAAT
This sequence comes from Heptranchias perlo, assembly GCF_035084215.1. NCBI lineage: Eukaryota > Metazoa > Chordata > Chondrichthyes > Hexanchiformes > Hexanchidae > Heptranchias > Heptranchias perlo. Next base: position 151,922,124 of record NC_090326.1, on the reverse strand, counting down.
TCCACAGGTTCATCACCCTCTGAGTGAAGAAATTTCTCCTCATCTCAGTCCTCAATGTCCTACCCCGTATCCTGAGACTGTGACCCCTCGTTCTGGACCCCCAGCCAGGGGAAACATCCTCCCTGCATCCAGTCTGTTTAGCCTTGTCAGAACTTTACAGGCCTAGTCGACCCAATCTCTCCTCATACGTCAGTCCTGCCATCCCAGGAATCAGTCTGGTGAACCTTCGCTGCACTCACTCTATGGCAAGTATATCCTTTCTTAGGTAATGAGTCCAAAACTGCACACAATACTCCAAGTGTGGTCTCACCAAGGACCTGTATAACTACAGCAAGACATCCTTGCTCCTGTACTCAAATCATCTTGCAATGAAGGCCAACATACCATTTGCCTTCCTAACTGCTTGCTGCACCTGCATGTTTGCTTTCAGTGACTGGTGTACAAGGACACCCAGGTCCCTTTGTACATCAACATTTCCCATCTATCACCATTTAAATAATACTCTGCCTTTCTGTTTTTCCTTCTGAAGTGAATAACTTCACATTTATCCACATTATACTGCATCTGCCATGTATTTGCCCATTCACTCAACTTGTCTAAATCGCCCTGAAGCCTCTTTGCATCCTCCTCACAACTCATGATCCCACCTAATTTTATGTCATCAGCAAACTTGGAAATATTATATTTGGTTCCCTCATCCAAATCATTGATATATATTGTGAATAACTGGGGCCCGAGCACTGATCCCTGCGGTACCCCAAAAGTCACTGCCTGCCACCCCGAAAAAGACCCATTTATTCCTACTCTCTGTTTCCTGTCTGTTAATCAATTCAATTTTCAATCCATGCCAGTATATTATCGCCAATCCCATGTGCTTTAATTTTGCACATTAACCTCTTATGTGGGAGATAGAAACATAGAAAACAGGAGCAAGAGTAGGCCATTCGGCCCTTCGGGCCTGCTCCGCCATTCAAAATGATCATGGCTGATTGTCTAACTCAGTACCCTGTTCCCGCTTTTTCCCCATATCCCTTGATCTCTTTAGCATTAAGAAATATATCCATCTCTTTCTTGAATACATCTAATGACTTGGTCTCCACTGCCTTCTGTGGTAGAGAATTCCACAGGTTCACCACCCTCTGAGTGAAGAAATTTCTCCTCATCTCAGTTCTAAATGGCATACCCCGTATCCTGAGACTGTGACCCCTTGTTCTGGACTCCCCAGCCATTGGGAACATCCTCCCTGCATCTAGTCTGTCTAGTCCTGTGAGAATTTTATATGTTTCGATGAGATCACCTCTCATTCTTCTAAACTCTAGTGAATATAGGCCTAGTCGATCCAATCTCTCCTCATACGTCAGTCCTGCCATCCCAGGAATCAGTCTGGTAAACCTTTGTTGCACTCCCTCCATGGCAAGGACATCCTTCCTCAGATAAGGAGACCAAAACTGTACACAATACTCCAGATGTGGTCTCACCAAGGCCCTGTATAACTGCAATAAGACATCCCTGCTCCTGTACTCAAATCCTCTTGCAATGAAGGCCAACATACCAATCGCTTTATCAAAGGCCTTCTGAAAATCCAAATAACCCACATCCACTGGTTGTCCCTTATCTATTCTACCAGTTACATCCTCAAAAAACTCCAGTAGGTTTGTCAAACATGATTTCCCTTTCATAAATCCATGTTGACTTTGTCTAATCCCATTGATATTTTCTAAGTGTCATGTTATCACATCCTTTATAATAGACTCTAGCATTTTCCCTACGACTGATGTTAGGCTAACCGGTCTGTAGTTCCCTGTTTTCTTCCTCACTATCAACCACACGGCCAACTTTTGTATCAGCTGTAAACTTCTTAATCATGCCCCCTACATTTAAGTCTAAATCATTGATATATACCACAAAAATCAAGGTACCTAGTACTGAGCCCTGCGGAACCCCAATGGAAACAGCCTTCCAGTCACAAAAACACCCGTCTACTATTACCCTTTGTTTCCTGCCACTGAGCCAATTCTGGAACCAACTTGCCATTTTTCCTTGGATCCCATGGGCTTGTACTTTTTTAACCAGTCTGCCATGTGGGACCTTGTCAAAAGGTTTGCTAAAATCCATATAGACTACATCAAATGCGTTACCCTCATCGACCCTCCTTGTTCCCTCCTCAAAAAATTCAATCAAGTTAGTGAGACACGACCTTCCCTTAACAAATCCATGCTGACTGTCCTTGATTAATCCGTGTCTTTCTAAATGACAATTAATACTGTCCCTCAGAATTGTTTCCAATAATTTGCCCACCACCGAAGTTAGGCTGACTGGCCTGTAATTATTCAGTCTGCCCCTTTCTCCCTTTTTAAACAACGGATCAATGTTAGCAGTGCTCCAGTCATCCTGCACCACATCTATAGCCAGGGAGGATTGGAAAATGCTGGTCAGAGCATCCGCTATTTCCTCCCTTGCTTCTCTAACAGCCATTTCATTCGGGTTTGGCAATTTATCTACTTTCAAGGATGCTAAACCCGTTAGTACTTACTCCCTCACAATGTTTATCCCATCCAATATTTCACACTCCTCCTCCATAACTACAATCTCTGCATCATTCCCCTCTTTTGTGAAGACAGATACAAAATATTCATTAAGAACCATAGCCACATCTTCCGCCTCCACACATAGGTTACCTTTTTGGTCTCTAATAGGCTCTACTCTTTCCTTGGTTATCCTTTTGCTCTTTATGTATTTATAAAACATCTTTGGATTTTCCTTGATTTTAACTGCCAATGTTTTTTCATGCCCTCTCATTGCTTTCCTAATTTCCTTTTTAATTTCACCCCTGCACTTTCTATACTCCTCTCGGCTTTCTGTATTGAGCTCTCAGTATCTGACATAAGCTTCCCTTTTTTGCCTTATCCTTCCCTGTATACTTCTTGACATCCAGGGGTCTCTAGATTTGGGAGTCCCACCCTTTTTCTTTGAGGGAACATATTTGCTCTGAACCCTCACTTTTATTTAAATTTCAAAATATACTTTATTCCATAAAATTTAAAGGTACACACATGGTTTACATGCAGTTCAAATAAAGGACACAAAATGCAATACAGCAGTTCCAAGCAATACAGTGCCGATCGTATACACTATGATCTCATTGTTACAATTTTAAAACACCGTACATATTGTCTAATACATTCTGTAAATACAAGGCGGGGTGGCTTTATACGGTGGCCATTCCCCATAGGGCCTTTGCGTAGGGTGCACCTCGCTTCAGTGCGTCCCATAGCATGTACTCCTGGACTTTGGAGTGTGCCAGTCGGCAACACTCTGAACATAAGAACATAAGAAATAGGAGCAGGAGTAGGCCAATCGGCCCCTCGAGCCTGCTCCGCCATTCAATAAGATCATGGCTGATCTGATCCTAACCTCAAATCTAAATTCATGTCCAATTTCCTGCCCGCTCCCCGTAACCCCTAATTCCCTTTACTTCTGGGAAACTGTCTATTTCTGTTTTAAATTTCTTTAATGATGTCGCTTCCACAGCTTCCTGGGGCAGCAAATTCCACAGACCTAAGTGAACCCTCAGTGAATCCCCCTTGAATGCCTCCCACTGCTCTGACACTGATTTACCTTCAAGTAGCAGTTTCCGGTCCACTTTTGCAAAACCACATCTCAGTTTAGTAAAATTGGCCTCGAGCTTAACGTTTGTGATCTCAAGCCCTTCGGGCAAATGCACATTAAGTTTTGCGTTCTTGACTAAAACTGTCTTACCTGCTTGAATCGGCTTCTTTAATATTTTTGCAACTCATTAAATCCCAGCATGCAATAACAACCCCCGAACACACTGCCATCTTAAAGCTTGAAAATCATGTTCTTGACTTGTTATTTTTTTCCCCTCACACGTGACTTATGTTCTGATTCTCCCACCCTACCCCCGTCCCAATTATATTTCTGCCTCTCCCTTCACTCACTCTAAATAATGGAAATTGCACCAATCCAGAGATACCTTTGATAAGGAAGTGATTCCAACTATGGAAAGGGAAATTGGATGGGAAGTGTAGAACATTTATCCAGAAGTAATTACCTCAGGAGACTCAAACCAATCACTGACATTCAAACTGGTACTCCAGCCAATGACGACAGAAACTCCTTAAATGATCTATCTGCTACTTACAGTATAAATATGTAAATGCAAGTCGATAACTTGTGCTGGAAGGCATACCATTTTTGTAAAATTAGTACCAAATATCCAATGGCACTGCCTGTGGTATGTTAGGGACTGCACAGCTTTATAAGGACAGGAATATTATGCCATATCAAACTCAAAGGTATTATTCTTGTGTTAAATTATATGCATGTGTCCCTTTAAGGCTTCGCTTAATCTAATTGATCTTAAGTAAACAGTGGCTTGAGTTCATTTAAAGGTTAATTGCCAGTCAGGCTGGAAATTAAAACTCTGAATTTGTTGTCAGATCAATGAAGAAATGGAACGATATATTTTGTTTCTATGGAGTGTCTGTGTAGATTTCGAACAGTTGTCTTTTTATTTCATACTTTTTTTCCCAAGTGTGGCACAGAGATTTACATTCAACCGTGCGTTATGTCTAGGGTTGTCATCTCTGGTTGGAGGCATTCCTGGAGGTTTGATCGCGTGACATTCTGACCACGTGATCTTCTGACCACATGACATCAGACCAGGTGATGCCCGGTCACGTGACATCGGGCCGTGTGATGCCTGATTACATGACTTCCACAAATGTTATTGTATTTACCTTATAAAGTTTGGGTCCCCTGTAGTTGAGTATTTTTGCTTGTGGTTTCATGCCAGCAGATGTTGGGTGGGGAAGAGGGGAAACCGAGGACCCCCCCCCATTTCAGTGACCCCATTTGAGAACCCCCCCCAATTTAACAGGCTCTCTCCCATTTCAGAAACTCTCTCCCATTTTGACGAGACCCCCCATTTCGGCGAGACCCCCCCATTGCGTTGAGACTCCCCGAATGCCAACACCCCCGATTCCCGTCACTGGAGTCCCCTCCCAACCAACAGCAGCCAGTGACGTCACGGCAGGTGGGAACCGCGGCGGGAAATTTAAATTACTGTTCTCCCGAGCTGCTGGAGGCAGCGCTCGGGGCAGGAATCCCCAATTCAAGGAAGTTTGGGAACCCTAGTTATGTCTGAACTTCAAGCAGGGGTGATGAACACGTGGAGGCAAATTCTTATCTTCAGCAGTCCCTGCACAGTGACTCACGTGCTGGGAGCTCATAACTGGAATTTAGGCGCGAGTCTGAATTTCAGATATCCATTCCTGATGAGTGAAATCTGCAGCAGGAGTGATGAAGGTGGAAACACCCTGGGTTACATAATATACTGGTTTAACCTGCCTAAATCCTTTAACCTGCCTAAATCCTGATCAGTATTTGTGAACTGGAGTTCTGAATGTTCCTTTCAGATTGAAGCAAAACACAATCAGAACTCATTGAATTAAATGAAATCATATTCGTTTTCAATCTGAGAATGAATGGAATAGAGCTTGGAAAATTCAAATGATTCTTAAACTAAAAACGTCAACTCTACCAATAACTCTCGAGCATGAAGCAAGAGAAGGCAACTTGAGAAAAATGAGCACTTTTGTCCTTAATTTATCAATGAGTTACCCACCTCTGCTCTTAGCTGCAGAAGGGGCAGGATGAGGAAAAAGGGGAGATTATTAGGGCAAAAGATCAGAGGGTAAAGTACTTATTGAAAATTAACTCCGAGTGGCTTAAACCGCGTTTTTGCTTGTCCTTGAAGAAAACTCACCAATGTACGGTTAAGGTTACAAGAGGACTGCATTCATGACACATCTCCAGACTAAAGACATTCGCAGCCAGCTTTAGGCAGGCATACATACAGACAACTGTGCAGTGCTGTGATATCATAATACTTGCCTGAAGGAAAGTTATGCAGTTGAAATGTCATTATGGAAGTCGTGATGAACCTTTATAAAACACTGGTTTGACCACAACTGGAGTATTGTGTCCAGTTCTGGGCACCGCATTTCAGGAAAGATGTGAAGGCCTCAGAGAGGGTGCAAAAGAGATTTACTAGAATGATTCCAGGAATGAGGGACTTTAGTCTCATTGATAGAGTGGAGAAGCTGGGCTTGTTCTCCTTGGAAACGGGGAAGATTGAGAGGAGATTTGATAGAGGTATTGAAAATCATGAAAGGTCCAGACAGAATAGATAGAGAGAAACTGTTCCCATTGGCGGAAGGTTCAAGAACCAGAGGACATAGATTTAAGGTGATTGGCAAAAGAACCAAAGGCGATGTGAGGAAAAACTTTTTTTACACAGCGAGTGGTTAGGATCTGGAATGCACTGCCCGAGGGGGTGGTGGAGGCAGATTCAATCACGGCTTTCAAAAGGGAACTGGATAAATACTTGAAAGGAAAAAACTTGCAGGGCTACAGGGAAAGGGCGGGGGAGTGGGACTGGCTGGATTGTTCTTGCATAGAGCCAGCACGGACTCAATGGGCCGAATGGCCTCCTTCCGTGCTGTATCCTTTCTATGATTCTGTGGTGTCTACATTTGTACCGCACCAACACAAGTCTCCTACAAAACTGATGTAACAATGTAAGCAGGTTTGCAATAAAGTTTCTCCAGTTAAGTCTGGAATTAAATTTGATAGCATAAACAGGCACTAATTGAGCCAACTGAAATAGACAGGGCTGACTAAATTACAATGGTGGCTTTGCAGCAGTTGCAATTACAATAGAGCTCATGTGGTTTCATGCAGAATGCGACTACTTTCCTTTGAGGTGGTCTCGCACTGTTTGCCAAAATTCAGATTGGTTTCAGGTAAGCAACTTGAAGCCAGCGGTCATACTGCACTTTTTTACATAGAATTACAAAGAATGTACAGCACAGAAACAGGCCATTCGGCCCAACAGGTCCATGCCAGTTTTTATGCTCCACACGAGCCTCCTCCCTCCCTACCTTAATCCTATCAGCATATCCTTCTATTCCTTTCTCCCTCATGTCTTTATCTAGCTTCCCCTTAAATGCATCTATGTTAGTCACTTCAACTACTCATTGCGGTAGCAAGTTCCACATTCTAACCACTCTCTGGGTAAAGAAATTTCTCCTGAATTCCCTATTGGATTTATTAGCGACCATCTTATATTTATCGCTCCTAGTTCTGGTCTCCCTCACAAGTGGAAACATCTTCTCTATGTCTACCCTATCAAACCCTTTCATAATCTTAAAGATGTCTGTCAGGTCACCCCCTCAGTCTTCTCTTTTGTAGAGAAAATTGCCTCAGCCTGCTCAATTTTTCCTGATAGGTATAACCTCTCAGTTCTGGTATCATCCTGATAAATCTTTTTGCATCAGTTTTGTGCATCAGCATGTCATGAAAAGCTTGCTTCACTAATGCAGAAACTGATTTATTTAAATTACTGCATTGGCGTAGGTATTGTAGTAGTATTTTAAAGTTAACCACTTTAAGATGTCTGGCCTTAGGGCTTCTGTGGATTATTTATCAGAAAGGTTGAACACACATGCATTCAACCCAAAAACCAGCATGCTTCCAGATAATCTTTTCATTTAGAACCTTTTATTTTCATTTGCAACTTCCGCATTCTATATAATCTCACAGTAAAACGTAAACCCAGACCAAGATTGAGTGTTAACAGTCGTATTAAGGGTTTGCTGTGGAAAAATGAATGTATGTTTGTAAGTCCCCTTTTGGAAGGAATATATCATTCACCGCAGCAGCACTTTGCAAGACCTTTCCAACACAGTGATGCATTTCCAGTGCTCAAGGTTTTCTGACGCTGTGAAACTTAAGAACATATGAAACAGGAACAGGTCATTCAGCCCATTGTGCTGCTTCCTTCCAGCACATTATGAAAATTTGCACGTTCATCAACTGATCTCCTGAGGCAGGTAAACAGCCCCTGGTACAATGTCCCAGAAAATAAAACTTGGTGAATCTTCTTCCTGACCAACAGAGAGAAAAAGGGCCCAAGGTATCAATTTAATATAACAATCTATAGGTCTCGCTCTGGTGGGCTGGGCATTTGTCTGCAGGTCTGATGAATGACTTTTGAAAACCATATTCTATAGATATTTTAAAAAGAAGAGAAACACTATAAATATTGGAAATCTGAAATAAAAATAGATCATGGTTGAAACGCACCAGAGTGAAGTGGAGTGGGACTCCCTGGAGGAGGGAACCTCACTCTACTTCGCTTCAGGCTCAGTTGGGATCTTCACATTTGAATTTACACTCCACAAGATTGGCGTCGGTGTGCAGTCCAAACCCCTTTCTGTCGACACTAAACTACCAACATGAAAGGACCATTAGGCTGATTTGAGGCTTGCCAATTTTTTTTCCTGAGCTCTTCAAGTTTTTGGCCATTTAAGTTAAATTTATGATCTCAAATCATTTGAATTTGGATTTCAAACAAGTGATTCATCTTTATTACGACAGTATCAGAACCTCAACATTAACCTCTGCGTGAAAGCCTTCAAATGGGTGCTAATTTTCTCAACATTATTTGGATTTAACATCATTGTTACTGCAATCTACTCATGCTAGGTCTTAAACTAATCTAGATGTCATTGTAAGCATTAAATTATACAGATATCAACTGTATTTTGGAAGAAAATTTATCTTGCTCTCCCTTCCCCTTTCCAATTTTCTTTCCTAAGCAAACTGACTCCTAACTCCTGCTGGGGTTACGGTTCCATGGGAGCTGGCTGCCCTCTGATGTCTCACTCAAGTGGCTATTCTTCACGTGTCATCCGAAACCGTGAATGTTGGCAGCTTGTTCAAACAAGGGAAGCATCATAGCTGAGCCTGATCTTATTCCAGCCCAACATCCATTGAAGTCTACTTTCTAAAGGAGTTGGTCATCACCTTTCTTTAGCCAAGGGCACTGAGACCAACAGTAGTGTCCCTCTTAGTACCCGGGTTCAAATCAGCTAACTCACTGCAGACTAAAGATTCAACCTGGAAGTTTTCTGGTCTGTATTGTTCACTGTCAGTTGTGCATTGCCTTACCAATGAAACCCACCTGGGGAGCCAGGTCATCTTGTTTTTTTATAACAGCCTTTCCTGCCCTGGGTTTGCTTGTGATGGATTTTAATGACTAAGACCAAAAGTTTGTTCTTGATGCTTCAGCTCAACTACTGTTCATTGATCTGTGAATGTATTTTTCAGTCTGGTGCTATAGCAGATTTGCTCTCATAGAGGCCACAGTAACATTTACACCACTCTCCTTCTCATTCTCTTGGGGGAAGAGGTAAATTGGGTCTCTATGGGGTCGAGTTCCCTGCAAGATGACACTCCTGGTGATGGGAGACTATAACTGAGTCAATCCACTGTGGCGGACTCAGCAATATGATATCAAGGGCAATTAGGGATGGGCAATAAATGCCGGCCTTGCCAGCGACGCCCACATCCCGTGAACGAATAAAAAAAAATCCAGGCAGGACCGTAATACTCTAGGGCTCTGAAGCTCTCTGGACTTGGATAAATAGTATCTGTCTCTAGTGGGAGAGCGCGCATTCCAAATCAAGCATACAATAACTCTACCTTTTGTGGATTACTCCCAAGTTTAATATGGAGACTATTAAACTAGAAGGATGTGCTAACAGAGTTAGATGAAGTAAGTTGGGAGGAGGCTTGTGTGGAGCATAAATACCGGCATAGACCATTTGAGCCGAATGGTCTGTCCCTGTGCTGCAAAATTCAATGTAATTCTATGTAATAAGTTGAGCAGTGACTTTTGAAGCATATTTCCAGTGACAAGCAGCCCACCCCCTACCTCGAGCTGGAAAAATAGGCTCTATATTGAAGATTGTAGATCACGCTAGTTCGCAAGGTGGACTTCGCAAACCACAGAATGAGTGTTACCTTGGAATGGGAACCACCGATGGAAGCTGCTTGCCGGGCTAGACAGCAGAAGCTGCTACATTCGGCAAGCAGCAAGCAAGGCACTGAGCCTCACCTCTCATACAGCGGCTGCACTCTACAGTTCACACAGACTGCCTTTTAAAGCCTGTCCTGTCAGATTTAGATGGATGCTATTATATTTAGTCTTTCAGATTCTAGCTTCCCTGATTGGACACATGCCAATTAGAAATACTTTAAGGCCTGAGATGAGCCCAACTGACAGGTTTGGAATGTTGTCAAGTATTATTTTATGAGAGGTGAAACAATAGATCTGCAAAATGATGGGATGGAACTACCATATTAGCCTCAGAAATACATGACTATCTTTGAGGCGACGCTATTAATAGGATGCTTGTTACATTGGGTCTACAGCACAGAAATAGGCCATTCGGCCCGATTGGTCAATGCCAGTGTTTATGCACCACTCATGCCTCCTCCCTCCCTACTTCATCTAACCCTAGCAGCATAGCCGTCTAATCCTTTCTCCCTCATGTGCTTATCTAGCTTCCCCTTAAATGCATCTATGCTATTTGCCTCAACTACTCCTTGTGGTAGGGTGTTCCACATTCTTACCACTCTTTCATATCACATTCTTACCACTCTCCTGAATTCCCTATTGGATTTATTAGTGACTGTCTTATATTTATGACCTCTAGTTTTGGATTCCCCCACAAGTGGAAACATTTTCTCTACATCTACCCTTTCATAATATGAAGACCTCTATCAGGTCACCCCTCAGCCTTCTCTTTTCTAGAGAAAAGAGTCCCATTCTGTTCAGCCTTTCTTGATCAGTATATCCTCTCAGTTCTGGTATCATCCTTGTGAATCTTTTTTGCCAATGCCTCTACATCCTTTTTATAATACTTGTGCCCGGTATAAGCTCCACACAGGCTCTAAATCGGAGTAAGTTTGGCGTAAGAGGCCATATCCCATCAAGCCTGTGCACAATAAATGTTTGGAGTTCTCAGGCAAGATTTTATGCTGCGTTTCTGTCCAGTTTGGGGTGGATCAATGGGGGATTATTGGCCAGGGAACGTTCAAGGACAAGGGCAGCAGGCACGTGGGAACACCATCGCCTCCACGTCGCACACCACCCACACTTGGACACATATCGCCGGGTTAAAATCCTGGAACTCCGTACTAACAGCACTGTGGGAGAACCTTCACCACACGGACTGCAGCGGTTTGACAAGAAGGCGGCTCACCACCACCTTCTCAAGGGCAACTAATGATGGGCAATAAATGCTGGCCTTGCCAGCGAAGCCCATATCCCGAGAATGAATTTTTAAAAAATTGACCGCAGGCTGGTTGATTGCACTCCAGCAGCCCACAACATTTCTTTTATATATATATATATATATAAAATCTGTCTCTCTGCTTCAGCTGCCCTGCAAGCAGCCAACGCTGTTCCACTGCTGAAGGCACCCGAGCCCTGCAGCCACTATTTTCCTCCCCCCATGCCAAGTGGGCTCCCTGGTGCAGGAGGGAATCAGCCAGGAGCTGACTAAAATCATGGAAGTTCAGTAAGCAGCAGGGAAATTGTCACATTGAGCTCTGGTTGAATTTGTACTGCAGCAAAAAATCTCGGCTATCGACTCTAATCTTGGCCATCGACACTAAATTGGGTTATCGACTCTAATCTCAGCTATCTATTCTAATCTCGGCTATCCACTCAAATCTTAGCTATCGACTCGAATCTTTCCTGCTTTTTTCCCTGTACCCTTCAACATTTTTCTTCAAGTGTTTCTCAATTTCCTCTCAAGTGCCGTGATTCATTTTCAGTAGCCACTAGTGGTAATGCATCCTACACACCATTGATCCTTTGTGTGAAAAGATTTCTTCCAACCTCCTACTTTATGCCTCTAGTACTAATGCTAAATTCATGTTCCCTTGTTATAGATTTATCAGCCAGCAGAAATATTTTTCTTTTAGTCCCTGCCCTCTTAAAAAAAAACATTCATAATTTTGAACACTTCTGTTAGATTTTCCTTTTACTTTATCTGCTCCAGTTTTACAAGTCTCTTACCTTAACCATATCCTTTTATCCCTGGTATCCTCCTAGTGAATCGAGTTGCATCTTTTCCATGGCTCCAATGTCTTTCTATAATGGGATGTCCAAAACTGCGCACCGTACTCCCATCTGTGGCTAAACCAATATTTTGTGCAGATTCATCTCTACCTTACCTGGCATGTAAGAGCCAGAATCCCATTTGCCCTTTTTATGGCTTGTAATTCTACTTTTAACCACACGCCTTAATTTCCACTGAAAATTTTATCATTTAATTTGTAACACCACTTTCTGTTCTTTTCCCCTTAAAATATACTACTTTACATTTATAGAAAGAAGAAAAACTTGGATTTATATAGCACCTTTCTTAAACCCACAATGTCCCAAAGTGCTATATAGCCAATGAAGCCCCTTTGAAGTGTAGTGTAATACAGGAAACGTGGCAGTCAATTTGCACACAAGGTCCCACAAACAGCAATGAGATAATGAATGGATCATCTGTTTTTAATGGTTGAGGGATAAATTACACTAAGGTGCAAGCTCGTATCTGTGATTATTTTTCTTCTTATTCTTTTGAATTTTATTCAACTGTGTTGAACTGTATTTGCCACTAATCTGCCCAATCCATTAACCTGCCTATGTCCTCTGCAGTCTGCCTCATCATTCCTCGCAGTTAGCTCCTAATTCGCTATCGTTAAAAATAAATTGATGATATTCCCTTCGTTTTGTCATCTAACTGAATTTTATCTTGCCCCTGAGGCCGTGAACCTTTGTGAGTAAATAAGTGCATTTCATTTAAGATGTCATCTCCAGTTAGGGGCAGGGAAGGCCACTACTAACTAACTTTGGACAAATTAATTTCCGACTATGGTAATTTGAGAAACAAAATTGATCAATGTTTTGCACGTTATGACGCACATTTACTTCTGTCGTCAGGTTTTATTTTTCTGTTCTTTTTGCTGTTGCGTTTTTTTGGCGGCCAGGTGTAGCTCTTCATTATCTTAGCTGAAAGTCGTTCAGCCCATCAAGATGACTTGTCCCCCAGACTGAATACAGTTCACTCTATCATGGACACCCTCCCTATCCACTTACCCCCTTAAGCATTGGTTCTTTTTTTTTCTACCCTGTAAATATATCAAGCAGACTAGTGGAACATCTGTCCAGCCTTACATTCTGCAATACACATCCCTGCTCATTCGTTAGCGTTTCATTTCTGAGATCTCAGTAGGTCAACAGCTACTAAGTTCTACACGGTATTCGATCATCCCTATGCACAGTTATGTTTATCACCCTCGAATCCCTCGATTGTAATTGTTGGTTCTACACACCCAAGTCCTGGCTGAGTTAGAAGCAGTTTATTATTTTTTTCCCCATTGCCTGCCAAAATGCTTTTGCTAACAGTGAGAGCGAATTCACAACTTGACTCCATACTAACGTTGAGGTAGTCCCTGCTTCCCTGCGACCTTTAACCAACCAGCCAGTGCAGCAACGCCAGCCTGATTTAGAAACAAAATGCAGCAAATTGATCACTGAAGTAAATTAGGAGAAAATGAGTGTGGTGGAAGAATCCTGAATCCCTGAATGTACTTCTGTTAAATACCCTGGTGGCAGATATCGAAATTCTACCCTTTATATAAAAAAAAAACTCATAACAATTAATTACCAGATATGTGTTTGAGGATTGTCCTCCTTGAGTAAGCTGGTTTTGGTTTTATGGAAATCTTCCACTTGTCTACTTTGGAGCTGATGCAGAGATGTGTTCCATCAGCCACAGGCTATTTATGAATTGCAATTATTGATGGGATATTGCTTAAAGCACTTCAGATATTTTGTCTATAGTTAAAATTATATATGTGCTTTTTGAAGTACTTTTTGGAGGGAAACTTGGAGGCGATGGTGTTCCCATACACCTGCTGCCCTTGTCCTTTTAGGGTGGTGGAGGTCGCGGGTTTGGGAGGGGCTGTCGAGGTTTTGCTGTATGTCTGTTAGTGCTTCAGACACACTTCATTTTACATATCGTGACTCCTTTTCTATGACGCAGTCATGGTCTTCATCACCATGGAATAAAGTAATGGAAGTTCTTGGTTCGACCTTAGCCCTGTGCTCAATTTGCTGACCGAAGGTGGGGTGATGGGAGGGTTGCTACAATTGGCCCCGACGGCCTGTGCTAGATAGAGGGCAGTTCAGATAGGGTTCCGGTCGTGGTTGCCAAACCAGGGAGCCCTGCTGAAAACTACACCTTTTGTGGACATCGGGTGACGGATGAGATCAGACTCTACTGTGCTGCCTCACACAGTCAAACAGCTGGCCCAAACTGACCAATGACCACATCGGCAAGGTATCAAAGGTCCGTCCGTGCCCAGGGAATCAAACCCCAGCATTAGTGAGCGACTTCAGGAGAGTAGAAGCTGAAATTGGGAAGAATATTATTTTGTGTTTTGCCAAAGAAATACACCACAACCAGATATAATGGGAAATTTTTAACCTCTGAGTGGGAAGCCGGCAGGAGGTGCTGGATGGTCGCCCAATAAGGTGCAGCGTGAGGCCTGCTCCATCTTAATAACCGAGCCTCATTACCATTCCGGAAGCCGGCTGCCTGCCCGAAACAGGCGTCCGGAGGTAGATCACCGGCCTTGGGCCTAAAAAGGTCAGGAGGCCTGGAGGTCACATGGGTGGCAGTTAGGTACTGAGGGTGGATGGTGATGGTGGCGGGGGCGGGGGTGGTTGTCGGGCGGGTTTCGTGGGTAGAGGGGGCGGGGGCCAGGGCATCAGCAGCTCAAACTTTCTGCTCCTCTGGGCCCCAAGAAGATAAGTTTTAAATTTACCTGACAGGGTCTCGGCTGGGCTTTTGACAGGTTTGACTGAACGGGACGTCCACGGCAGACACTCTGCTCAGTGAGTGGTTAAGATTGCATGAGGGTCCTGATGACATCAAAGGACCCTGATGTACATTTATTCATGAGGCTGCTGCCTGAGTCAGCGACCAAGGAAAAAGCAGCGTTGAAATAACTGCGGGCCCGTGACAGAGCGGTAAGGGATTTCAACTCCCCTTCCGCCTGGTTTCTGCTGGGCGGAGGGAGTTCAAATCCCCCCCTATAATTGCAGACACACACACCTGATTCCCATCCCACCACCCCACCCCCACCAGATAACTGCAGTTAAACCCCTCCGAGGAGAACTGCAACTAGTGACATGTGGCTGTGAAGAGCATTAAAGCACCCACCACATTACCACTATCGAGAAATTGAAAGTATATCATGACAGGTGACCTTTTGGATTGGGGGCCATGCGGCAGAACTGAGTAAAGATCCCACCGAAAACTTAACATGACTTTTTATCATTTTAAATGCTGAATGCACTTTTGTTTTTCTCTGGAATAAACTCAGATCTCCAGTGTTCAAGATTCACTATTTATATCTCTCCAGTAAACGCGTTCCTTTTTTTAAATTCACGATGATGGAAATGGAATGCTCGATGGGTAGCTGTACAGCACTATTTGTTATTCTAATAGTCGGAGAGTTATATCGACCTTTCCCATGTGTGGGGGAAACAGTTCTCACTGAGTCTGCTCTATCTTTGTTTAAGCACGACCCTAACTTTATATTGTAATTGCTCCCGGAAGCAGAGTGCACACTGCGCCGATGAACATCAGGCTGCATTTATATTGCATTTTCCTATGTGATTTTGCCCCTTAATTTTGATCAGTGTACACACAGGAATATTGTTGTAGACTAGAGATTATACTGTTTGATCGTTGTTAGGTGGTACAGTGTACAGTTAGGGGCTGTGCTGAGTCATGGGGTGGTGGACTTCACATTGACGATTGCTCATTAAGCGAGTTTCTGATCTCAGTCTTGCTGTCTGTAGGAAGCACGGGGTGAAGGCCCAGCCCCTTGCTCCGGGGCAGCAAATTAAGATTAGAGGTCCAATCACCCTGGGTTCACCCATCACCCCTGACCTACATTGGCTCCCGGTCCGGCTACGCCTCGATTTTAAAATTCTCATCCTTGTTTTCAAATCGCTCCGTGGCCTCGCCCCTCCCTATCTCTGTAACCTCCTCTAGCCCCACAACCCTCCGAGATCTCTGCGCTCCTCCAATTCTTGCCTCTTGCGCATCCCCGATTTTCATTGTTCCACCATCGGCTGCCTGGGACATAAGCTCTGGAAGTCCCTCCCTAAATCTCTCTGTCACTCTCTCCTCCTTTAAGATGCTCCTTAAAGCCTACCTCTTTGAACAAACTGTCCTAATATCTTCTTATGTGGCTCGGTGTCAAATTTAGTTTGATAACGCTCCTGTGAAGCGCCTTAGGATGTTTTACTACATTAAAGGCGCTATATAAATGCAAGTTGTTGTTCTTATTTCATTCACTTCCCGAAAACAGATCATGAAAAGTTTTTAGTGGAGGCCAGGGAGCAGGGTGTTAGCCAGCAATTCAGATTAGGGAACAGTCTGAGGCTGGGAGATCTAAACAAAAGGAGGAGATGGGGAGAGAAAATCCATTTACATTGGGGAGGAGGAATTTTTAAACAGCTTTTTGGGCTAACAGTTTTTCCCATTGATTTTTATTTGGATGCGCATGATATTCATAACTAGAGGAATTCATGAAAAATATCACCAAAAAAAAATCCAACAACAGGGAGCTTCCTTGTTGAGGTTTGTCGTGTACCTGTACTACTGCATTGCTGTGAATAGGTGCTGCTGGTATTTATCGAACCCTTCCCAGGTGGCAGTATTGATAAAGGAGAATATTAAGGTGCTGGAGAGAGAGGGTGCCCTTGAGGGGTCAAGGACAGAATCTATTTGGTTAGAGTTAAGAAACAATAAAGGTGCCATTACATTACTGGGTGCACTGCCTGAAAGGGTGGTGGAAGCAGGGTCAATTGTGCTTTTCAAAAGGAATTAGATAGATACCTAGAATCATAGAAAGGTTATAGCATGGAAGGAGGCCATTCGGCCCATCGAGTCTGTGCCGGCTCTATGCAAGAGCAATCCAGCTAGTCCCACCCCCCTGCCTTATTGCCGTAGCCCTGCAAATTTTTTCCTTTCAAGTACTTATCCAGTTCCCTTTTGAAGGCCATGATTGAACCTGCCTCCACCACCCCCTTGGGCAGTGCATTCCAGATCCTAACCACTCGCTGTGTAAAAAAGGTTTTTCCTCATGTCACCTTTGGTTCTTTTACCAATCACCCTAAATCTATGTCCTCTGGTTCTTGACCCTTCCGCCAATGGGAATAGTTTCTCAGTCTGTCGAGACCCTTCATGATTTTGAATGCCTTTATCAAATCTCCTCTCAACCTTCTCTGTTCCAAGGAGAACAACCCCAGCTTCTCCAGTCTATCCACATAACTAAAGTCCCTCATCCCTAGAATCATTCTAGTAAATATTTTCTGCATCCTCTCTAAGTTCTTCACATCTTTCCTAAAGTGTGGTGCCCAGAATTGGACACAATACTCCAGTTATGGTCGAACCAGTGTTTTATAAAGATTCATCATAACTTCCTTGGTTTTGTACTCTATGCCTCTATTTATAAAGCCCAGGATCCCGTATGCTTTTTTAACCGCTTTCTCAACCTGGCCTGCCACTTTCAACGATTTGTGTACATATACTCCCAAATCTCTCTGTTCCTTTACCCCTTTTAGAATTGTGCTCTCTAGTTTATACTGCCTCTCCTCATTCTTCCTACCGAAATGTATCACTTCGCATTTTTCTGCGTTAATTTTCATCTGCCACGTATCTGCCCATTCCACCAGCCTGTCTATAGCCTCTTGAAATTTATCACTATCCTCCTCACTGTTCACTACATTTCCAAGTTCTGTGTCATCTGCAAATTTGGAAATTGTGCCCTGTACACCCAAGTCCAAGTCATTAATATATATCAAGAAAAGCAGTGGATGTAGTACTGACCCCTGGGGAACACCACTGTACACCTCCCTCCAGTCTGAAAAACAAACGTTCACCACTACTCTCTGCTCCCTGTTACTTAGCCAATTTTGTATCCATGCTGCTACTGCCCCTTTATTCCATGGGCCTCAATCTTGATGACAAGCCTATTATGCGGCATTTTATCAAACGCCTTTTGAAAGTCCATATACATTGCCTTCATCGACCCTCTCTGTTACCTCATCAAAAAACTCTTATCAAGTTTGTTAAACACGATTTGCCTTTAACAAATCCGTGCTGGCTTTCCCTAATCAATTCACGCTTGCGCAAGTGACTGCTAATTCAGTCCCGGATTATCATTTCTAAATGTTTCCCCACCACTGAGGTTAAACTGACTGGCCTGTAGTTGCTGGGTTTATCCTTACACCCTTTTTTGAATAAGGATGTAACATTTGCAATTCTCCAGTCCTCTGGCACCACCCCCATATCTAAGGATGTTTGGAAGATTGAAGGAGAAAAATTTGCAGGGCTACAGGGAAAGAGTGGGGGAGTGGGACCAGCTGGATTGCTCTTGCAGAGAGCCGGCGCAGGCTCGATGGGCCGAATGGCTTCCTTCTGTGCCGTAACCGTTCTATGAATCTATTATCCTATGATTCTATTATTCTATGATTCTCAGAGAATGCAGTGGAGCTTTTCTGCATCATGTCTCAAACAAGTAATAGAAGATTTCTCATTTCCCATTTGTGTCAGACTGTCCTATAAATAGAAGCCTCTTCCATGTGTCTGCGCTGTGCTCTAATTGTGTTTTACACTGTTCAGCAGTTTTAAGCGTAACAAAAAAAAGTGATAGAAAACCTGTCAGATTCTCAGTAATATGGCCATGCAGTCCTTAAAGGGTTAAACTGCGCATCAATGACAAATTTAGCAGAAGAATGACATTGTCGCCTGGATTTTCCAATCAGTTATTTAATGCTGGTGTTAACTCTGTCATTTCAAATGGGTTAATGATGGTGTTAAGATAATGCCAATTGGAAAACCCGTGGCTTCTAAATTAAGTGGACTCATTTTTTAAATTTGCATCATAAGGGGATTGTACCAGGAAAGTTTCCTCCATGAACTATCTTTAGCAAAATCATAAATGTAGATAAGTGTACAATTTCAGTAAAGCCGGAATGCAAAGGAACAACATGTTAGAAAGAGAACGTCAGACAGACAGAATTGCATTTATATAGCGCCTTTCACAACCTCAGGACGTCCCAAAGTGCTTTACAGCCAATGAAGTACCTTTGAA